>NC_089844.1:48022360-48333360 GCF_035609145.1 Eleutherodactylus coqui | reverse complement strand
TTATTTATGACATAATCAATGCCCCTGCGAAATTTTAAGTTTCTATGTGAGAAAATTACATTCCGTACGTAACATTTGGACGCTAATTCTTTTGCGCATAGAATTAAATAACGGAGTTGGGACCCATTAGCTTTTCCTATTTATGACATAATCAATGCTCGTGCCAAATTTCAAGTTTCTATGTGAGAAAATTGGATTCCGTACATAAAATTTGGAGGCTAATTCTTTTGCACATAGAATTGAATAATCGAGTTGGGACCCATTAGCTTTTCCTATTTATGACATAATCAATGCTCGTGCCAAATTTCACGTTTCTATGACACTGGAAAGTGAGAAAAATACATTCCGTACGTAAAATTTTAACGCTAATTCTTTTGCGCATAGAATTGAATAATCGAGTTGGGACCCATTAGTTTTTCCTATTTAGAACATATTCAATGCCCGTGCCAAATTTTAAGTTTCTATCTGAGAAAATTGGATTGTGTACGTAAAATTTGGACGCTAATTCTTTTGCGCGTAGAATTGAATAATCGAGTTGGGACCCATTAGCTTTTCCTATTTATGACATAATCAATGCTCGTGCCAAATTTCAAGTTTCTATGTGAGAAAATTGGATTCCGTACATAAAATTTGGAGGCTAATTCTTTTGCACATAGAATTGAATAATCGAGTTAGGACCCATTAGCTTTTCCTATTTATGACACAATCAATGCTCGTGCCAAATTTCACGTTTCTATGACACTGGAAAGAGAGAACAATGCATTCCGTACGTAAAATTTTGACGCTAATTCTTTTGCACATAGAATTGAATAATCGAGTTAGGACCCATTAGCTTTTCCTATTATTGACATAATCAATGCCCGTGCCAAATTTTAAGTTTCTATGTAAGAAAATTACATTCCGTACGTAAAACTTGGACGCTAATTCTTTAGTGCCTAGAATTAAATAACGGAGTTGGGACACATTAGCTTTTCCTATTTATGACATAATCAATGCTCGTGCCAAATTTCAAGTTTCTATGTGAGAAAATTGGATTCCTCACGTAAAATTTGGACGCTAATACTTTTGCACATAGAATTGAATAATCGAGTTGGGACCCATTAGCTTTTCCTATTTATGACATAATCAATGCTCGTGCCAAATTTCACGTTTCTATGACACTGGAAAGTGAGAAAAATACATTCCATACGTAAAATTTTGACGCTAATTCTTTTGCACATAGAATTGAATAATCGAGTTGGGACCCATTAGCTTTTCCTATTTATGACATAATCAATGCTCGTGCCAAATTTCACGTTTCTATGACACTGGAAAGTGAGAAAAATACATTCCGTACATAAAATTTTGACGCTAATTCTTTTGCGCATAGAATTGAATAATCGAGTTGGGACCCATTAGTTTTTCCTATTTAGAACATATTCAATGCCCGTGCCAAATTTTACGTTTCTATGTGAGAAAATTGGATTGTGTACGTAAAATTTGGACGCTAATTCTTTTGCGCATAGAATTGAATAATCGAGTTGAGACCCATTAGCTTTTCCTATTGATGACATAATCAATGCTCGTGCCAAATTTCAAGTTTCTATGTGAGAAAATTGGATTCCGTACGTAAAATTTGGAGGCTAATTCTTTTGCACATAGAATTGAATAATCGAGTTGGGACCCATAAGCTTTTCCTATTCATGACATAATCAATGCTCGTGCCAAATTTCAAGTTTCTATGTGAGAAAATTGGATTCCGTACGTAAAACTTGGACGCTAATTCTTTAGTGCCTACAATTAAATAACGGAGTTGGGACCCATTAGCTTTTCCTATTTATGACATAATCAATGCTCGTGCCAAATTTCAAGCTTCTATGTGAGAAAATTGGAGTCCATACATAAAATTTGGACGCTAATTCTTTTGCACATAGAATTGAATAATCGAGTTGGGACCCATTAGCTTTTCCTATTTATGACACAATCAATGCTCGTGCCAAATTTCACGTTTCTATGACACTGGAAAGTGAGAACAATACATTCCGTATGTAAAATTTTGACGCTAATTCTTTTGCGCATAGAATTAAATAATCGAGTTGGGACCCATTAGTTTTTCCTATTTAGAACATATTCAATGCCCGTGCCAAATTTTAAGTTTCTATGTGAGAAAATTTGATTGTGTACGTAAAATTTGAACGCTAATTCTTTTGCGCATAGAATTGAATAATCGAGTTGGGACCCATTAGCTTTTCCTATTTATGACATAATCAATGCCCGTGCCAAATTTCAAGTTTCTATATGAGAAAATTGGATTCCGTACGTAAAATTTGGAGGCTAATTCTTTTGCACATAGAATTGAATAATCGAGTTGGACCCATTAGCTTTTCCTATATATGACATAATCAATGCTCGTGCCAAATTTCACATTTCTATGACACTGGAAAGTGAGAAAAATACATTCCATACGTAAAATTTTGACGCTAATTCTTTTGCGCATAGAATTGAATAATCGAGTTGGGACCCATTAGTTTTTCCTATTTAGAACATATTTAATGCCCGTGCCAAATTTTAAGTTTCTATGTGAGAAAATTTGATTGTGTACGTAAAATTTGGACGCTAATTCTTTTGCGCATAGAATTGAATAATCGAGTTGGGACCCATTAGCTTTTCCTATTTATGACATAATCAATGCTCGTGCCAAATTTCAAGTTTCTATGTGAGAAAATTGGATTCCGTACATAAAATTTGGAGGCTAATTCTTTTGCACATAGAATTGAATAATCGAGTTAGGACCCATTAGCTTTTCCTATTTATGACACAATCAATGCTCGTGCCAAATTTCACGTTTCTATGACACTGGAAAGAGAGAACAATGCATTCCGTACGTAAAATTTTGACGCTAATTCTTTTGCACATAGAATTGAATAATCGAGTTAGGACCCATTAGCTTTTCCTATTATTGACATAATCAATGCCCGTGCCAAATTTTAAGTTTCTATGTAAGAAAATTACATTCCGTACGTAAAACTTGGACGCTAATTCTTTAGTGCCTAGAATTAAATAACGGAGTTGGGACACATTAGCTTTTCCTATTTATGACATAATCAATGCTCGTGCCAAATTTCAAGTTTCTATGTGAGAAAATTGGATTCCTCACGTAAAATTTGGACGCTAATACTTTTGCACATAGAATTGAATAATCGAGTTGGGACCCATTAGCTTTTCCTATTTATGACATAATCAATGCTCGTGCCAAATTTCACGTTTCTATGACACTGGAAAGTGAGAAAAATACATTCCATACGTAAAATTTTGACGCTAATTCTTTTGCACATAGAATTGAATAATCGAGTTGGGACCCATTAGCTTTTCCTATTTATGACATAATCAATGCTCGTGCCAAATTTCACGTTTCTATGACACTGGAAAGTGAGAAAAATACATTCCGTACATAAAATTTTGACGCTAATTCTTTTGCGCATAGAATTGAATAATCGAGTTGGGACCCATTAGTTTTTCCTATTTAGAACATATTCAATGCCCGTGCCAAATTTTACGTTTCTATGTGAGAAAATTGGATTGTGTACGTAAAATTTGGACGCTAATTCTTTTGCGCATAGAATTGAATAATCGAGTTGAGACCCATTAGCTTTTCCTATTGATGACATAATCAATGCTCGTGCCAAATTTCAAGTTTCTATGTGAGAAAATTGGATTCCGTACGTAAAATTTGGAGGCTAATTCTTTTGCACATAGAATTGAATAATCGAGTTGGGACCCATAAGCTTTTCCTATTCATGACATAATCAATGCTCGTGCCAAATTTCAAGTTTCTATGTGAGAAAATTGGATTCCGTACGTAAAACTTGGACGCTAATTCTTTAGTGCCTACAATTAAATAACGGAGTTGGGACCCATTAGCTTTTCCTATTTATGACATAATCAATGCTCGTGCCAAATTTCAAGCTTCTATGTGAGAAAATTGGAGTCCATACATAAAATTTGGACGCTAATTCTTTTGCACATAGAATTGAATAATCGAGTTGGGACCCATTAGCTTTTCCTATTTATGACACAATCAATGCTCGTGCCAAATTTCACGTTTCTATGACACTGGAAAGTGAGAACAATACATTCCGTATGTAAAATTTTGACGCTAATTCTTTTGCGCATAGAATTAAATAATCGAGTTGGGACCCATTAGTTTTTCCTATTTAGAACATATTCAATGCCCGTGCCAAATTTTAAGTTTCTATGTGAGAAAATTTGATTGTGTACGTAAAATTTGAACGCTAATTCTTTTGCGCATAGAATTGAATAATCGAGTTGGGACCCATTAGCTTTTCCTATTTATGACATAATCAATGCCCGTGCCAAATTTCAAGTTTCTATATGAGAAAATTGGATTCCGTACGTAAAATTTGGAGGCTAATTCTTTTGCACATAGAATTGAATAATCGAGTTGGACCCATTAGCTTTTCCTATATATGACATAATCAATGCTCGTGCCAAATTTCACATTTCTATGACACTGGAAAGTGAGAAAAATACATTCCATACGTAAAATTTTGACGCTAATTCTTTTGCGCATAGAATTGAATAATCGAGTTGGGACCCATTAGTTTTTCCTATTTAGAACATATTTAATGCCCGTGCCAAATTTTAAGTTTCTATGTGAGAAAATTTGATTGTGTACGTAAAATTTGGACGCTAATTCTTTTGCGCATAGAATTGAATAATCGAGTTGGGACCCATTAGCTTTTCCTATTTATGACATAATCAATGCTCGTGCCAAATTTCAAGTTTCTATGTGAGAAAATTGGATTCCGTACATAAAATTTGGAGGCTAATTCTTTTGCACATAGAATTGAATAATCGAGTTGGGACCCATTAGCTTTTCCTATTTATGACACAATCAATGCTCATGCCAAATTTCACGTTTCTATGACACTGGAAAGAGAGAACAATACATTCCGTACGGAAAATTTTGACGCTAATTCTTTTGCACATAGAATTGAATAATCGAGTTAGGACCCATTAGCTTTTCCTATTTATGACACAATCAATGCTCGTGCCAAATTTCACGTTTCTATGACACTGTAAAGAGAGAACAATGCATTCCGTACGTAAAATTTTGACGCTAAGTCTTTTGCACATAGAATTGAATAATCGAGTTAGGACCCATTAGCTTTTCCTATTTATGACATAATCAATGCCCGTGCCAAATTTTAAGTTTCTATGTGAGAAAATTACATTCCATACGTAAAACTTGGACGCTAATTCTTTTGTGCCTAGAATTAGATAACGGAGTTGGGGCCCTTTAGCTTTTCCTATTTATGACATAATAAATGCTTGTGCCAAATTTCAAGTTTCTATGTGAGAAAATTGGATTCCGTACGTAAAATTTTGACGCTAATTCTTTTGCACATAATATTGAATAATCGAGTTAGGACCCCTTAGCTTTTCCTATTATTGACATAATCAATGCCCGTGCCAAATTTTAAGTTTCTATGTAAGAAAATTACATTCCGTACGTAAAACTTGGACGCTAATTCTTTAGTGCCTAGAATTAAATAACGGAGTTGGGACACATTAGCTTTTCCTATTTATGACATAATCAATGCTCGTGCCAAATTTCAAGTTTCTATGTGAGAAAATTGGATTCCTCACGTAAAATTTGGACGCTAATACTTTTGCACATAGAATTGAATAATCGAGTTGGGACCCATTAGCTTTTCCTATTTATGACATAATCAATGCTCGTGCCAAATTTCACGTTTCTGACACTGGAAAGTGAGAAAAATACATTCCATACGTAAAATTTTGACGCTAATTCTTTTGCACATAGAATTGAATAATCGAGTTGGGACCCATTAGCTTTTCCTATTTATGACATAATCAATGCTCGTGCCAAATTTCACGTTTCATGACACTGGAAAGTGAGAAAAATACATTCCGTACGTAAAATTTTGACGCTAATTCTTTTGTGCATAGAATTGAATAATCGAGTTGGGACCCATTAGTTTTTCCTATTTAGAACATATTCAATGCCCGTGCCAAATTTTACGTTTCTATGTGAGAAAATTGGATTGTGTACGTAAAATTTGGACGCTAATTCTTTTGCGCATAGAATTGAATAATCGAGTTGAGACCCATTAGCTTTTCCTATTGATGACATAATCAATGCTCGTGCCAAATTTCAAGTTTCTATGTGAGAAAATTGGATTCCGTACGTAAAATTTGGAGGCTAATTCTTTTGCACATAGAATTGAATAATCGAGTTGGGACCCATAAGCTTTTCCTATTCATGACATAATCAATGCTCGTGCCAAATTTCAAGTTTCTATGTGAGAAAATTGGATTCCGTACGTAAAATTTGAAGGCTAATTCTTTTGCACATAGAATTGAATAATCGAGTTAGGACCCATTAGCTTTTATTTATGACATAATCAATGCCCCTGCGAAATTTTAAGTTTCTATGTGAGAAAATTACATTCCGTACGTAACATTTGGACGCTAATTCTTTTGCGCATAGAATTAAATAACGGAGTTGGGACCCATTAGCTTTTCCTATTTATGACATAATCAATGCTCGTGCCAAATTTCAAGTTTCTATGTGAGAAAATTGGATTCCGTACATAAAATTTGGAGGCTAATTCTTTTGCACATAGAATTGAATAATCGAGTTGGGACCCATTAGCTTTTCCTATTTATGACATAATCAATGCTCGTGCCAAATTTCACGTTTCTATGACACTGGAAAGTGAGAAAAATACATTCCGTACGTAAAATTTTAACGCTAATTCTTTTGCGCATAGAATTGAATAATCGAGTTGGGACCCATTAGTTTTTCCTATTTAGAACATATTCAATGCCCGTGCCAAATTTTAAGTTTCTATCTGAGAAAATTGGATTGTGTACGTAAAATTTGGACGCTAATTCTTTTGCGCGTAGAATTGAATAATCGAGTTGGGACCCATTAGCTTTTCCTATTTATGACATAATCAATGCTCATGCCAAATTTCAAGTTTCTATGTGAGAAAATTGGATTCCGTACATAAAATTTGGAGGCTAATTCTTTTGCACATAGAATTGAATAATCGAGTTAGGACCCATTAGCTTTTCCTATTTATGACACAATCAATGCTCGTGCCAAATTTCACGTTTCTATGACACTGGAAAGAGAGAACAATGCATTCCGTACGTAAAATTTTGACGCTAATTCTTTTGCACATAGAATTGAATAATCGAGTTAGGACCCATTAGCTTTTCCTATTATTGACATAATCAATGCCCGTGCCAAATTTTAAGTTTCTATGTAAGAAAATTACATTCCGTACGTAAAACTTGGACGCTAATTCTTTAGTGCCTAGAATTAAATAACGGAGTTGGGACACATTAGCTTTTCCTATTTATGACATAATCAATGCTCGTGCCAAATTTCAAGTTTCTATGTGAGAAAATTGGATTCCTCACGTAAAATTTGGACGCTAATACTTTTGCACATAGAATTGAATAATCGAGTTGGGACCCATTAGCTTTTCCTATTTATGACATAATCAATGCTCGTGCCAAATTTCACGTTTCTATGACACTGGAAAGTGAGAAAAATACATTCCATACGTAAAATTTTGACGCTAATTCTTTTGCACATAGAATTGAATAATCGAGTTGGGACCCATTAGCTTTTCCTATTTATGACATAATCAATGCTCGTGCCAAATTTCACGTTTCTATGACACTGGAAAGTGAGAAAAATACATTCCGTACATAAAATTTTGACGCTAATTCTTTTGCGCATAGAATTGAATAATCGAGTTGGGACCCATTAGTTTTTCCTATTTAGAACATATTCAATGCCCGTGCCAAATTTTACGTTTCTATGTGAGAAAATTGGATTGTGTACGTAAAATTTGGACGCTAATTCTTTTGCGCATAGAATTGAATAATCGAGTTGAGACCCATTAGCTTTTCCTATTGATGACATAATCAATGCTCGTGCCAAATTTCAAGTTTCTATGTGAGAAAATTGGATTCCGTACGTAAAATTTGGAGGCTAATTCTTTTGCACATAGAATTGAATAATCGAGTTGGGACCCATAAGCTTTTCCTATTCATGACATAATCAATGCTCGTGCCAAATTTCAAGTTTCTATGTGAGAAAATTGGATTCCGTACGTAAAACTTGGACGCTAATTCTTTAGTGCCTACAATTAAATAACGGAGTTGGGACCCATTAGCTTTTCCTATTTATGACATAATCAATGCTCGTGCCAAATTTCAAGCTTCTATGTGAGAAAATTGGAGTCCATACATAAAATTTGGACGCTAATTCTTTTGCACATAGAATTGAATAATCGAGTTGGGACCCATTAGCTTTTCCTATTTATGACACAATCAATGCTCGTGCCAAATTTCACGTTTCTATGACACTGGAAAGTGAGAACAATACATTCCGTATGTAAAATTTTGACGCTAATTCTTTTGCGCATAGAATTAAATAATCGAGTTGGGACCCATTAGTTTTTCCTATTTAGAACATATTCAATGCCCGTGCAAATTTTAAGTTTCTATGTGAGAAAATTTGATTGTGTACGTAAAATTTGAACGCTAATTCTTTTGCGCATAGAATTGAATAATCGAGTTGGGACCCATTAGCTTTTCCTATTTATGACATAATCAATGCCCGTGCCAAATTTCAAGTTTCTATATGAGAAAATTGGATTCCGTACGTAAAATTTGGAGGCTAATTCTTTTGCACATAGAATTGAATAATCGAGTTGGACCCATTAGCTTTTCCTATATATGACATAATCAATGCTCGTGCCAAATTTCACATTTCTATGACACTGGAAAGTGAGAAAAATACATTCCATACGTAAAATTTTGACGCTAATTCTTTTGCACATAGAATTGAATAATCGAGTTGGGACCCATTAGCTTTTCCTATTTATGACACAATCAATGCTCATGCCAAATTTCACGTTTCTATGACACTGGAAAGAGAGAACAATACATTCCGTACGGAAAATTTTGACGCTAATTCTTTTGCACATAGAATTGAATAATCGAGTTAGGACCCATTAGCTTTTCCTATTTATGACACAATCAATGCTCGTGCCAAATTTCACGTTTCTATGACACTGGAAAGAGAGAACAATGCATTCCGTACGTAAAATTTTGACGCTAATTCTTTTGCACATAGAATTGAATAATCGAGTTAGGACCCATTAGCTTTTCCTATTTATGACATAATCAATGCCCGTGCCAAATTTTAAGTTTCTATGTGAGAAAATTACATTCCATACGTAAAACTTGGACGCTAATTCTTTTGTGCCTAGAATTAGATAACGGAGTTGGGGCCCTTTAGCTTTTCCTATTTATGACGTAATAAATGCTTGTGCCAAATTTCAAGTTTCTATGTGAGAAAATTGGATTCCGTACGTAAAATTTTGACGCTAATTCTTTTGCACATAATATTGAATAATCGAGTTAGGACCCCTTAGCTTTTCCTATTATTGACATAATCAATGCCCGTGCCAAATTTTAAGTTTCTATGTAAGAAAATTACATTCCGTACGTAAAACTTGGACGCTAATTCTTTAGTGCCCAGAATTAAATAACGGAGTTGGGACACATTAGCTTTTCCTATTTATGACATAATCAATGCTCGTGCCAAATTTCAAGTTTCTATGTGAGAAAATTGGATTCCTCACGTAAAATTTGGACGCTAATACTTTTGCACATAGAATTGAATAATCGAGTTGGGACCCATTAGCTTTTCCTATTTATGACATAATCAATGCTCGTGCCTAATTTCACGTTTCTATGACACTGGAAAGTGAGAAAAATACATTCCATACGTAAAATTTTGACGCTAATTCTTTTGCACATAGAATTGAATAATCAAGTTGGGACCCATTACCCTTTCCTATTTATGACATAATCAATGCTCGTGCCAAATTTCACGTTTCTATGACACTGGAAAGTGAGAAAAATACATTCCGTACGTAAAATTTTGACGCTAATTCTTTTGTGCATAGAATTGAATAATCGAGTTGGGACCCATTAGTTTTTCCTATTTAGAACATATTCAATGCCCGTGCCAAATTTTACGTTTCTATGTGAGAAAATTGGATTGTGTACGTAAAATTTGGACGCTAATTCTTTTGCGCATAGAATTGAATAATCGAGTTGAGACCAATTAGCTTTTCCTATTGATGACATAATCAATGCTCGTGCCAAATTTCAAGTTTCTATGTGAGAAAATTGGATTCCGTACGTAAAATTTGGAGGCTAATTCTTTTGCACATAGAATTGAATAATCGAGTTGGGACCCATAAGCTTTTCCTATTCATGACATAATCAATGCTCGTGCCAAATTTCAAGTTTCTATGTGAGAAAATTGGATTCCGTACGTAAAATTTGAAGGCTAATTCTTTTGCACATAGAATTGAATAATCGAGTTAGGACCCATTAGCTTTTATTTATGACATAATCAATGCCCCTGCGAAATTTTAAGTTTCTATGTGAGAAAATTACATTCCGTACGTAACATTTGGACGCTAATTCTTTTGCGCATAGAATTAAATAACGGAGTTGGGACCCATTAGCTTTTCCTATTTATGACATAATCAATGCTCGTGCCAAATTTCAAGTTTCTATGTGAGAAAATTGGATTCCGTACATAAAATTTGGAGGCTAATTCTTTTGCACATAGAATTGAATAATCGAGTTGGGACCCATTAGCTTTTCCTATTTATGACATAATCAATGCTCGTGCCAAATTTCACGTTTCTATGACACTGGAAAGTGAGAAAAATACATTCCGTACGTAAAATTTTAACGCTAATTCTTTTGCGCATAGAATTGAATAATCGAGTTGGGACCCATTAGTTTTTCCTATTTAGAACATATTCAATGCCCGTGCCAAATTTTAAGTTTCTATCTGAGAAAATTGGATTGTGTACGTAAAATTTGGACGCTAATTCTTTTGCGCGTAGAATTGAATAATCGAGTTGGGACCCATTAGCTTTTCCTATTTATGACATAATCAATGCTCGTGCCAAATTTCAAGTTTCTATGTGAGAAAATTGGATTCCGTACATAAAATTTGGAGGCTAATTCTTTTGCACATAGAATTGAATAATCGAGTTAGGACCCATTAGCTTTTCCTATTTATGACACAATCAATGCTCGTGCCAAATTTACGTTTCTATGACACTGGAAAGAGAGAACAATGCATTCCGTACGTAAAATTTTGACGCTAATTCTTTTGCACATAGAATTGAATAATCGAGTTAGGACCCATTAGCTTTTCCTATTATTGACATAATCAATGCCCGTGCCAAATTTTAAGTTTCTATGTAAGAAAATTACATTCCGTACGTAAAACTTGGACGCTAATTCTTTCGTGCCTAGAATTAAATAACGGAGTTGGGACACATTAGCTTTTCCTATTTATGACATAATCAATGCTCGTGCCAAATTTCAAGTTTCTATGTGAGAAAATTGGATTCCTCACGTAAAATTTGGACGCTAATACTTTTGCACATAGAATTGAATAATCGAGTTGGGACCCATTAGCTTTTCCTATTTATGACATAATCAATGCTCGTGCCAAATTTCACGTTTCTATGACACTGGAAAGTGAGAAAAATACATTCCATACGTAAAATTTTGACGCTAATTCTTTTGCACATAGAATTGAATAATCGAGTTGGGACCCATTAGCTTTTCCTATTTATGACATAATCAATGCTCGTGCCAAATTTCACGTTTCTATGACACTGGAAAGTGAGAAAAATACATTCCGTACATAAAATTTTGACGCTAATTCTTTTGCGCATAGAATTGAATAATCGAGTTGGGACCCATTAGTTTTTCCTATTTAGAACATATTCAATGCCCGTGCCAAATTTTACGTTTCTATGTGAGAAAATTGGATTGTGTACGTAAAATTTGGACGCTAATTCTTTTGCGCATAGAATTGAATAATCGAGTTGAGACCCATTAGCTTTTCCTATTGATGACATAATCAATGCTCGTGCCAAATTTCAAGTTTCTATGTGAGAAAATTGGATTCCGTACGTAAAATTTGGAGGCTAATTCTTTTGCACATAGAATTGAATAATCGAGTTGGGACCCATAAGCTTTTCCTATTCATGACATAATCAATGCTCGTGCCAAATTTCAAGTTTCTATGTGAGAAAATTGGATTCCGTACGTAAAACTTGGACGCTAATTCTTTAGTGCCTACAATTAAATAACGGAGTTAGGACCCATTAGCTTTTCCTATTTATGACATAATCAATGCTCGTGCCAAATTTCAAGCTCCTATGTGAGAAAATTGGAGTCCATACATAAAATTTGGACGCTAATTCTTTTGCACATAGAATTGAATAATCGAGTTGGGACCCATTAGCTTTTCCTATTTATGACACAATCAATGCTCGTGCCAAATTTCACGTTTCTATGACACTGGAAAGTGAGAACAATACATTCCGTATGTAAAATTTTGACGCTAATTCTTTTGCGCATAGAATTAAATAATCGAGTTGGGACCCATTAGTTTTTCCTATTTAGAACATATTCAATGCCCGTGCAAATTTTAAGTTTCTATGTGAGAAAATTTGATTGTGTACGTAAAATTTGAACGCTAATTCTTTTGCGCATAGAATTGAATAATCGAGTTGGGACCCATTAGCTTTTCCTATTTATGACATAATCAATGCCCGTGCCAAATTTCAAGTTTCTATATGAGAAAATTGGATTCCGTACGTAAAATTTGGAGGCTAATTCTTTTGCACATAGAATTGAATAATCGAGTTGGACCCATTAGCTTTTCCTATATATGACATAATCAATGCTCGTGCCAAATTTCACATTTCTATGACACTGGAAAGTGAGAAAAATACATTCCATACGTAAAATTTTGACGCTAATTCTTTTGCGCATAGAATTGAATAATCGAGTTGGGACCCATTAGTTTTTCCTATTTAGAACATATTTAATGCCCGTGCCAAATTTTAAGTTTCTATATGAGAAAATTTGATTGTGTACGTAAAATTTGGACGCTAATTCTTTTGCGCATAGAATTGAATAATCGAGTTGGGACCCATTAGCTTTTCCTATTTATGACATAATCAATGCTCGTGCCAAATTTCAAGTTTCTATGTGAGAAAATTGGATTCCGTACATAAAATTTGGAGGCTAATTCTTTTGCACATAGAATTGAATAATCGAGTTGGGACCCATTAGCTTTTCCTATTTATGACACAATCAATGCTCATGCCAAATTTCACGTTTCTATGACACTGGAAAGAGAGAACAATACATTCCGTACGGAAAAATTTTGACGCTAATTCTTTTGCACATAGAATTGAATAATTGAGTTAGGACCCATTAGCTTTTCCTATTTATGACACAATCAATGCTCGTGCCAAATTTCACGTTTCTATGACACTGGAAAGAGAGAACAATACATTCCGTACGGAAAATTTTGACGCTAATTCTTTTGCACATAGAATTGAATAATCGAGTTAGGACCCATTAGCTTTTCCTATTTATGACACAATCAATGCTCGTGCCAAATTTCACGTTTCTATGACACTGGAAAGAGAGAACAATGCATTCCGTACGTAAAATTTTGACGCTAATTCTTTTGCACATAATATTGAATAATCGAGTTAGGACCCCTTAGCTTTTCCTATTATTGACATAATCAATGCCCGTGCCAAATTTTAAGTTTCTATGTAAGAAAATTACATTCCGTACGTAAAACTTGGACGCTAATTCTTTAGTGCCTAGAATTAAATAACGGAGTTGGGACACATTAGCTTTTCCTATTTATGACATAATCAATGCTCGTGCCAAATTTCAAGTTTCTATGTGAGAAAATTGGATTCCTCACGTAAAATTTGGACGCTAATACTTTTGCACATAGAATTGAATAATCGAGTTGGGACCCATTAGCTTTTCCTATTTATGACATAATCAATGCTCGTGCCAAATTTCACGTTTCTATGACACTGGAAAGTGAGAAAAATACATTCCATACGTAAAATTTTGACGCTAATTCTTTTGCACATAGAATTGAATAATCGAGTTGGGACCCATTACCCTTTCCTATTTATGACATAATCAATGCTCGTGCCAAATTTCACGTTTCTATGACACTGGAAAGTGAGAAAAATACATTCCGTACGTAAAATTTTGACGCTAATTCTTTTGTGCATAGAATTGAATAATCGAGTTGGGACCCATTAGTTTTTCCTATTTAGAACATATTCAATGCCCGTGCCAAATTTTACGTTTCTATGTGAGAAAATTGGATTCCGTACGTAAAATTTGGAGGCTAATTCTTTTGCACATAGAATTGAATAATCGAGTTGGGACCCATAAGCTTTTCCTATTCATGACATAATCAATGCTCGTGCCAAATTTCAAGTTTCTATGTGAGAAAATTGGATTCCGTACGTAAAATTTGAAGGCTAATTCTTTTGCACATAGAATTGAATAATCGAGTTAGGACCCATTAGCTTTTATTTATGACATAATCAATGCCCCTGCGAAATTTTAAGTTTCTATGTGAGAAAATTACATTCCGTACGTAACATTTGGACGCTAATTCTTTTGCGCATAGAATTAAATAACGGAGTTGGGACCCATTAGCTTTTCCTATTTATGACATAATCAATGCTCGTGCCAAATTTCAAGTTTCTATGTGAGAAAATTGGATTCCGTACATAAAATTTGGAGGCTAATTCTTTTGCACATAGAATTGAATAATCGAGTTGGGACCCATTAGCTTTTCCTATTTATGACATAATCAATGCTCGTGCCAAATTTTACGTTTCTATGACACTGGAAAGTGAGAAAAATACATTCCGTACGTAAAATTTTAACGCTAATTCTTTTGCGCATAGAATTGAATAATCGAGTTGGGACCCATTAGTTTTTCCTATTTAGAACATATTCAATGCCCGTGCCAAATTTTAAGTTTCTATGTGAGAAAATTGGATTGTGTACGTAAAATTTGGACGCTAATTCTTTTGCGCGTAGAATTGAATAATCGAGTTGGGACCCATTAGCTTTTCCTATTTATGACATAATCAATGCTCATGCCAAATTTCAAGTTTCTATGTGAGAAAATTGGATTCCGTACATAAAATTTGGAGGCTAATTCTTTTGCACATAGAATTGAATAATCGAGTTAGGACCCATTAGCTTTTCCTATTTATGACACAATCAATGCTCGTGCCAAATTTCACGTTTCTATGACACTGGAAAGAGAGAACAATGCATTCCGTACGTAAAATTTTGACGCTAATTCTTTTGCACATAGAATTGAATAATCTAGTTAGGACCCATTAGCTTTTCCTATTATTGACATAATCAATGCCCGTGCCAAATTTTAAGTTTCTATGTAAGAAAATTACATTCCGTACGTAAAACTTGGACGCTAATTCTTTAGTGCCTAGAATTAAATAACGGAGTTGGGACACATTAGCTTTTCCTATTTATGACATAATCAATGCTCGTGCCAAATTTCAAGTTTCTATGTGAGAAAATTGGATTCCTCACGTAAAATTTGGACGCTAATACTTTTGCACATAGAATTGAATAATCGAGTTGGGACCCATTAGCTTTTCCTATTTATGACATAATCAATGCTCGTGCCAAATTTCACGTTTCTATGACACTGGAAAGTGAGAAAAATACATTCCATACGTAAAATTTTGACGCTAATTCTTTTGCACATAGAATTGAATAATCGAGTTGGGACCCATTAGCTTTTCCTATTTATGACATAATCAATGCTCGTGCCAAATTTCACGTTTCTATGACACTGGAAAGTGAGAAAAATACATTCCGTACGTAAAATTTTGACGCTAATTCTTTTGTGCATAGAATTGAATAATCGAGTTGGGACCCATTAGTTTTTCCTATTTAGAACATATTCAATGCCCGTGCCAAATTTTACGTTTCTATGTGAGAAAATTGGATTGTGTACGTAAAATTTGGACGCTAATTCTTTTGCGCATAGAATTGAATAATCGAGTTGAGACCCATTAGCTTTTCCTATTGATGACATAATCAATGCTCGTGCCAAATTTCAAGTTTCTATGTGAGAAAATTGGATTCCGTACGTAAAATTTGGAGGCTAATTCTTTTGCACATAGAATTGAATAATCGAGTTGGGACCCATAAGCTTTTCCTATTCATGACATAATCAATGCTCGTGCCAAATTTCAAGTTTCTATGTGAGAAAATTGGATTCCGTACGTAAAATTTGAAGGCTAATTCTTTTGCACATAGAATTGAATAATCGAGTTAGGACCCATTAGCTTTTATTTATGACATAATCAATGCCCCTGCGAAATTTTAAGTTTCTATGTGAGAAAATTACATTCCGTACGTAACATTTGGACGCTAATTCTTTTGCGCATAGAATTAAATAACGGAGTTGGGACCCATTAGCTTTTCCTATTTATGACATAATCAATGCTCGTGCCAAATTTCAAGTTTCTATGTGAGAAAATTGGATTCCGTACATAAAATTTGGAGGCTAATTCTTTTGCACATAGAATTGAATAATCGAGTTGGACCCATTAGCTTTTCCTATTTATGACACAATCAATGCTCATGCCAAATTTCACGTTTCTATGACACTGGAAAGAGAGAACAATACATTCCGTACGTAAAATTTTGACGCTAATTCTTTTGCACATAGAATTGAATAATCGAGTTAGGACCCATTAGCTTTTCCTATTTATGACACAATCAATGCTCGTGCCAAATTTCACGTTTCTATGACACTGGAAAGAGAGAACAATGCATTCCGTACGTAAAATTTTGACGCTAATTCTTTTGCACATAGAATTGAATAATCGAGTTAGGACCCATTAGCTTTTCCTATTATTGACATAATCAATGCCCGTGCCAAATTTTAAGTTTCTATGTAAGAAAATTACATTCCGTACGTAAAACTTGGACGCTAGTTCTTTAGTGCCTAGAATTAAATAACGGAGTTGGGACACATTAGCTTTTCCTATTTATGACATAATCAATGCTCGTGCCAAATTTCAAGTTTCTATGTGAGAAAATTGGATTCCTCACGTAAAATTTGGACGCTAATACTTTTGCACATAGAATTGAATAATCGAGTTGGGACCCATTAGCTTTTCCTATTTATGACATAATCAATGCTCGTGCCAAATTTCACGTTTCTATGACACTGGAAAGTGAGAAAAATACATTCCATACGTAAAATTTTGACGCTAATTCTTTTGCACATAGAATTGAATAATCGAGTTGGGACCCATTAGCTTTTCCTATTTATGACATAATCAATGCTCGTGCCAAATTTCACGTTTCTATGACACTGGAAAGTGAGAAAAATACATTCCGTACGTAAAATTTTGACGCTAATTCTTTTGCGCATAGAATTGAATAATCGAGTTGGGACCCATTAGTTTTTCCTATTTAGAACATATTCAATGCCCGTGCCAAATTTTACGTTTCTATGTGAGAAAATTGGATTGTGTACGTAAAATTTGGACGCTAATTCTTTTGCGCATAGAATTGAATAATCGAGTTGAGACCCATTAGCTTTTCCTATTGATGACATAATCAATGCTCGTGCCAAATTTCAAGTTTCTATGTGAGAAAATTGGATTCCGTACGTAAAATTTGAAGGCTAATTCTTTTGCACATAGAATTGAATAATCGAGTTAGGACCCATTAGCTTTTATTTATGACATAATCAATGCCCCTGCGAAATTTTAAGTTTCTATGTGAGAAAATTACATTCCGTACGTAACATTTGGACGCTAATTCTTTTGCGCATAGAATTAAATAACGGAGTTGGGACCCATTAGCTTTTCCTATTTATGATATAATCAATGCCCGTGCCAAATTTCAAGTTTCTATGTGAGAAAATTGTATACTGTACATAAAATTTGGAGGCTAATTCTTTTGCACATAGAATTGAAAAATCGAGTTGGGACCCATTAGCTTTTCCTATTTATGACATAATCAATGCTCTTGCCAAATTTCAAGTTTCTATGTGAGAAAATTGGATTCCGTACATAAAATTTGGAGGCTAATTCTTTTGCACATAGAATTGAATAATCGAGTTGGGACCCATTAGCTTTTCCTATTTATGACATAATCAATGCTCGTGCCAAATTTCACGTTTCTATGACACTGGAAAGTGAGAAAAATACATTCCGTACGTAAAATTTTGACGCTAAGTCTTTTGCGCATAGAATTGAATAATCGAGTTGGGACCCATTAGTTTTTCCTATTTAGAACATATTCAATGCCCGTGCCAAATTTTAAGTTTCTATGTGAGAAAATTGGATTGTGTACGTAAAATTTGGACGCTAATTCTTTTGCGCGTAGAATTGAATAATCGAGTTGGGACCCATTAGCTTTTCCTATTTATGACATAATCAATGCTCGTGCCAAATTTCAAGTTTCTATGTGAGAAAATTGGATTCCGTACATAAAATTTGGAGGCTAATTCTTTTGCACATAGAATTGAATAATCGAGTTGGACCCATTAGCTTTTCCTATTTATGACATAATCAATGCTCGTGCCAAATTTCACGTTTCTATGACACTGGAAAGTGAGAAAAATACATTCCGTACGTAAAATTTTGACGCTAATTCTTTTGCGCATAGAATTGAATAATCGAGTTGGGACCCATTAGTTTTTCCTATTTAGAACATATTCAATGCCCGTGCCAAATTTTACGTTTCTATGTGAGAAAATTGGATTGTGTACGTAAAATTTGGATGCAAATTCTTTTGCACATAATATTGAATAATCGAGTTGGACCCATTAGCTTTTCCTATATATGACATAATCAATGCTCGTGTCAAATTTCACATTTCTATGACACTGGAAAGTGAGAAAAATACATTCCATACGTAAAATTTTGACGCTAATTCTTTTGCGCATAGAATTGAATAATCGAGTTGGGACCCATTAGTTTTTCCTATTTAGAACATATTTAATGCCCGTGCCAAATTTTAAGTTTCTATGTGAGAAAATTTGATTGTGTACGTAAAATTTGGACGCTAATTCTTTTGCGCATAGAATTGAATAATCGAGTTGGGACCCATTAGCTTTTCCTATTTATGACATAATCAATGCTCGTGCCAAATTTCAAGTTTCTATGTGAGAAAATTGGATTCCGTACATAAAATTTGGAGGCTAATTCTTTTGCACATAGAATTGAATAATCGAGTTGGGACCCATTAGCTTTTCCTATTTATGACACAATCAATGCTCGTGCCAAATTTCACGTTTCTATGACACTGGAAAGAGAGAACAATACATTCCGTACGTAAAATTTTGACGTTAATTCTTTTGCACATAGAATTGAATAATCGAGTTAGGACCCATTAGCTTTTCCTATTTATGACACAATCAATGCTCGTGCCAAATTTCACGTTTCTATGACACTGGAAAGAGAGAACAATGCATTCCGTACGTAAAATTTTGACGCTAATTCTTTTGCACATAGAATTGAATAATCGAGTTAGGACCCATTAGCTTTTCCTATTTATGACATAATCAATGCCCGTGCCAAATTTTAAGTTTCTATGTGAGAAAATTACATTCCATACGTAAAACTTGGACGCTAATTCTTTTGTGCCTAGAATTAGATAACGGAGTTGGGGCCCTTTAGCTTTTCCTATTTATGACATAATAAATGCTTGTGCCAAATTTCAAGTTTCTATGTGAGAAAATTGGATTCCGTACGTAAAATTTTGACGCTAATTCTTTTGCACATAATATTGAATAATCGAGTTAGGACCCCTTAGCTTTTCCTATTATTGACATAATCAATGCCCGTGCCAAATTTTAAGTTTCTATGTAAGAAAATTACATTCCGTACGTAAAACTTGGACGCTAATTCTTTAGTGCCTAGAATTAAATAACGGAGTTGGGACACATTAGCTTTTCCTATTTATGACATAATCAATGCTCGTGCCAAATTTCAAGTTTCTATGTGAGAAAATTGGATTCCTCACGTAAAATTTGGACGCTAATACTTTTGCACATAGAATTCAATAATCGAGTTGGGACCCATTAGCTTTTCCTATTTATGACATAATCAATGCTCGTGCCAAATTTCACGTTTCTATGACACTGGAAAGTGAGAAAAATACATTCCATACGTAAAATTTTGACGCTAATTCTTTTGCACATAGAATTGAATAATCGAGTTAGGACCCATTAGCTTTTCCTATTTATGACATAATCAATGCCCGTGCCAAATTTTAAGATTCTATGTGAGAAAATTACATTCCATACGTAAAACTTGGACGCTAATTCTTTTGTGCCCAGAATTAGATAACGGAGTTGGTGCCCTTTAGCTTTTCCTATTTATGACATAATAAATGCTTGTGCCAAATTTCAAGTTTCTATGTGAGAAAATTGGATTCCGTACGTAAAATTTTGACGCTAATTCTTTTGCACATAATATTGAATAATCGAGTTAGGACCCCTTAGCTTTTCCTATTATTGACATAATCAATGCCCGTGCCAAATTTTAAGTTTCTATGTAAGAAAATTACATTCCGTACGTAAAACTTGGACGCTAATTCTTTAGTGCCTAGAATTAAATAACGGAGTTGGGACACATTAGCTTTTCCTATTTATGACATAATCAATGCTCGTGCCAAATTTCAAGTTTCTATGTGAGAAAATTGGATTCCTCACGTAAAATTTGGACGCTAATACTTTTGCACATAGAATTGAATAATCGAGTTGGGACCCATTAGCTTTTCCTATTTATGACATAATCAATGCTCATGCCAAATTTCACGTTTCTATGACACTGGAAAGTGAGAAAAATACATTCCGTACGTAAAATTTTGACGCTAATTCTTTTGTGCATAGAATTGAATAATCGAGTTGGGACCCATAATTTTTTACTATTTAGAACATATTCAATGCCCGTGCCAAATTTTACGTTTCTATGTGAGAAAATTGGATTGTGTACGTAAAATTTGGACGCTAATTCTTTTGCGCATAGAATTGAATAATCGAGTTGAGACCAATTAGCTTTTCCTATTGATGACATAATCAATGCTCGTGCCAAATTTCAAGTTTCTATGTGAGAAAATTGGATTCCGTACGTAAAATTTGGAGGCTAATTCTTTTGCACATAGAATTGAATAATCGAGTTGGGACCCATAAGCTTTTCCTATTCATGACATAATCAATGCTCGTGCCAAATTTCAAGTTTCTATGTGAGAAAATTGGATTCGGTACGTAAAATTTGAAGGCTAATTCTTTTGCACATAGAATTGAATAATCGAGTTAGGACCCATTAGCTTTTATTTATGACATAATCAATGCCCCTGCGAAATTTTAAGTTTCTATGTGAGAAAATTACATTCCGTACGTAACATTTGGACGCTAATTCTTTTGCGCATAGAATTAAATAACGGAGTTGGGACCCATTAGCTTTTCCTATTTATGACATAATCAATGCTCGTGCCAAATTTCAAGTTTCTATGTGAGAAAATTGGATTCCGTACATAAAATTTGGAGGCTAATTCTTTTGCACATAGAATTGAATAATCGAGTTGGGACCCATTAGCTTTTCCTATTTATGACATAATCAATGCTCGTGCCAAATTTCACGTTTCTATGACACTGGAAAGTGAGAAAAATACATTCCGTACGTAAAATTTTAACGCTAATTCTTTTGCGCATAGAATTGAATAATCGAGTTGGGACCCATTAGTTTTTCCTATTTAGAACATATTCAATGCCCGTGCCAAATTTTAAGTTTCTATGTGAGAAAATTGGATTGTGTACGTAAAATTTGGACGATAATTCTTTTGCGCGTAGAATTGAATAATCGAGTTGGGACCCATTAGCTTTTCCTATTTATGACATAATCAATGCTCGTGCCAAATTTCAAGTTTCTATGTGAGAAAATTGGATTCCGTACATAAAATTTGGAGGCTAATTCTTTTGCACATAGAATTGAATAATCGAGTTAGGACCCATTAGCTTTTCCTATTTATGACACAATCAATGCTCGTGCCAAATTTCACGTTTCTATGACACTGGAAAGAGAGAACAATGCATTCCGTACGTAAAATTTTGACGCTAATTCTTTTGCACATAGAATTGAATAATCGAGTTAGGACCCATTAGCTTTTCCTATTATTGACATAATCAATGCCCGTGCCAAATTTTAAGTTTCTATGTAAGAAAATTACATTCCGTACGTAAAACTTGGACGCTAATTCTTTAGTGCCTAGAATTAAATAACGGAGTTGGGACACATTAGCTTTTCCTATTTATGACATAATCAATGCTCGTGCCAAATTTCAAGTTTCTATGTGAGAAAATTGGATTCCTCACGTAAAATTTGGACGCTAATACTTTTGCACATAGAATTGAATAATCGAGTTGGGACCCATTAGCTTTTCCTATTTATGACATAATCAATGCTCGTGCCAAATTTCACGTTTCTATGACACTGGAAAGTGAGAAAAATACATTCCATACGTAAAATTTTGACGCTAATTCTTTTGCACATAGAATTGAATAATCGAGTTGGGACCCATTAGCTTTTCCTATTTATGACATAATCAATGCTCGTGCCAAATTTCACGTTTCTATGACACTGGAAAGTGAGAAAAATACATTCCGTACGTAAAATTTTGACGCTAATTCTTTTGTGCATAGAATTGAATAATCGAGTTGGGACCCATTAGTTTTTCCTATTTAGAACATATTCAATGCCCGTGCCAAATTTTACGTTTCTATGTGAGAAAATTGGATTGTGTACGTAAAATTTGGACGCTAATTCTTTTGCGCATAGAATTGAATAATCGAGTTGAGACCCATTAGCTTTTCCTATTGATGACATAATCAATGCTCGTGCCAAATTTCAAGTTTCTATGTGAGAAAATTGGATTCCGTACGTAAAATTTGGAGGCTAATTCTTTTGCACATAGAATTGAATAATCGAGTTGGGACCCATAAGCTTTTCCTATTCATGACATAATCAATGCTCGTGCCAAATTTCAAGTTTCTATGTGAGAAAATTGGATTCCGTACGTAAAATTTGAAGGCTAATTCTTTTGCACATAGAATTGAATAATCGAGTTAGGACCCATTAGCTTTTATTTATGACATAATCAATGCCCCTGCGAAATTTTAAGTTTCTATGTGAGAAAATTACATTCCGTACGTAACATTTGGACGCTAATTCTTTTGCGCATAGAATTAAATAACGGAGTTGGGACCCATTAGCTTTTCCTATTTATGACATAATCAATGCTCGTGCCAAATTTCAAGTTTCTATGTGAGAAAATTGGATTCCGTACATAAAATTTGGAGGCTAATTCTTTTGCACATAGAATTGAATAATCGAGTTGGGACCCATTAGCTTTTCCTATTTATGACATAATCAATGCTCGTGCCAAATTTCACGTTTCTATGACACTGGAAAGTGAGAAAAATACATTCCGTACGTAAAATTTTGACGCTAAGTCTTTTGCGCATAGAATTGAATAATCGAGTTGGGACCCATTAGTTTTTCCTATTTAGAACATATTCAATGCCCGTGCCAAATTTTAAGTTTCTATGTGAGAAAATTGGATTGTGTACGTAAAATTTGGACGCTAATTCTTTTGCGCGTAGAATTGAATAATCGAGTTGGGACCCATTAGCTTTTCCTATTTATGACATAATCAATGCTCGTGCCAAATTTCAAGTTTCTATGTGAGAAAATTGGATTCCGTACATAAAATTTGGAGGCTAATTCTTTTGCACATAGAATTGAATAATCGAGTTGGACCCATTAGCTTTTCCTATTTATGACACAATCAATGCTCATGCCAAATTTCACGTTTCTATGACACTGGAAAGAGAGAACAATACATTCCGTACGTAAAATTTTGACGCTAATTCTTTTGCACATAGAATTGAATAATCGAGTTAGGACCCATTAGCTTTTCCTATTTATGACACAATCAATGCTCGTGCCAAATTTCACGTTTCTATGACACTGGAAAGAGAGAACAATGCATTCCGTACGTAAAATTTTGACGCTAATTCTTTTGCACATAGAATTGAATAATCGAGTTAGGACCCATTAGCTTTTCCTATTATTGACATAATCAATGCCCGTGCCAAATTTTAAGTTTCTATGTAAGAAAATTACATTCCGTACGTAAAACTTGGACGCTAGTTCTTTAGTGCCTAGAATTAAATAACGGAGTTGGGACACATTAGCTTTTCCTATTTATGACATAATCAATGCTCGTGCCAAATTTCAAGTTTCTATGTGAGAAAATTGGATTCCTCACGTAAAATTTGGACGCTAATACTTTTGCACATAGAATTGAATAATCGAGTTGGGACCCATTAGCTTTTCCTATTTATGACATAATCAATGCTCGTGCCAAATTTCACGTTTCTATGACACTGGAAAGTGAGAAAAATACATTCCATACGTAAAATTTTGACGCTAATTCTTTTGCACATAGAATTGAATAATCGAGTTGGGACCCATTAGCTTTTCCTATTTATGACATAATCAATGCTCGTGCCAAATTTCACGTTTCTATGACACTGGAAAGTGAGAAAAATACATTCCGTACGTAAAATTTTGACGCTAATTCTTTTGCGCATAGAATTGAATAATCGAGTTGGGACCCATTAGTTTTTCCTATTTAGAACATATTCAATGCCCGTGCCAAATTTTACGTTTCTATGTGAGAAAATTGGATTGTGTACGTAAAATTTGGACGCTAATTCTTTTGCGCATAGAATTGAATAATCGAGTTGAGACCCATTAGCTTTTCCTATTGATGACATAATCAATGCTCGTGCCAAATTTAATGTTTCTATGTGAGAAAATTGGATTCCGTACGTAAAATTTGAAGGCTAATTCTTTTGCACATAGAATTGAATAATCGAGTTAGGACCCATTAGCTTTTATTTATGACATAATCAATGCCCCTGCGAAATTTTAAGTTTCTATGTGAGAAAATTACATTCCGTACGTAACATTTGGACGCTAATTCTTTTGCGCATAGAATTAAATAACGGAGTTGGGACCCATTAGCTTTTCCTATTTATGATATAATCAATGCCCGTGCCAAATTTCAAGTTTCTATGTGAGAAAATTGTATTCCGTACATAAAATTTGGAGGCTAATTCTTTTGCACATAGAATTGAAAAATCGAGTTGGGACCCATTAGCTTTTCCTATTTATGACATAATCAATGCTCTTGCCAAATTTCAAGTTTCTATGTGAGAAAATTGGATTCCGTACATAAAATTTGGAGGCTAATTCTTTTGCACATAGAATTGAATAATCGAGTTGGGACCCATTAGCTTTTCCTATTTATGACATAATCAATGCTCGTGCCAAATTTCACGTTTCTATGACACTGGAAAGTGAGAAAAATACATTCCGTACGTAAAATTTTGACGCTAAGTCTTTTGCGCATAGAATTGAATAATCGAGTTGGGACCCATTAGTTTTTCCTATTTAGAACATATTCAATGCCCGTGCCAAATTTTAAGTTTCTATGTGAGAAAATTGGATTGTGTACGTAAAATTTGGACGCTAATTCTTTTGCGCGTAGAATTGAATAATCGAGTTGGGACCCATTAGCTTTTCCTATTTATGACATAATCAATGCTCGTGCCAAATTTCAAGTTTCTATGTGAGAAAATTGGATTCCGTACATAAAATTTGGAGGCTAATTCTTTTGCACATAGAATTGAATAATCGAGTTGGACCCATTAGCTTTTCCTATTTATGACATAATCAATGCTCGTGCCAAATTTCACGTTTCTATGACACTGGAAAGTGAGAAAAATACATTCCGTACGTAAAATTTTGACGCTAATTCTTTTGCGCATAGAATTGAATAATCGAGTTGGGACCCATTAGTTTTTCCTATTTAGAACATATTCAATGCCCGTGCCAAATTTTACGTTTCTATGTGAGAAAATTGGATTGTGTACGTAAAATTTGGATGCAAATTCTTTTGCACATAATATTGAATAATCGAGTTGGACCCATTAGCTTTTCCTATATATGACATAATCAATGCTCGTGTCAAATTTCACATTTCTATGACACTGGAAAGTGAGAAAAATACATTCCATACGTAAAATTTTGACGCTAATTCTTTTGCGCATAGAATTGAATAATCGAGTTGGGACCCATTAGTTTTTCCTATTTAGAACATATTTAATGCCCGTGCCAAATTTTAAGTTTCTATGTGAGAAAATTTGATTGTGTACGTAAAATTTGGACGCTAATTCTTTTGCGCATAGAATTGAATAATCGAGTTGGGACCCATTAGCTTTTCCTATTTATGACATAATCAATGCTCGTGCCAAATTTCAAGTTTCTATGTGAGAAAATTGGATTCCGTACATAAAATTTGGAGGCTAATTCTTTTGCACATAGAATTGAATAATCGAGTTGGGACCCATTAGCTTTTCCTATTTATGACACAATCAATGCTCGTGCCAAATTTCACGTTTCTATGACACTGGAAAGAGAGAACAATACATTCCGTACGTAAAATTTTGACGTTAATTCTTTTGCACATAGAATTGAATAATCGAGTTAGGACCCATTAGCTTTTCCTATTTATGACACAATCAATGCTCGTGCCAAATTTCACGTTTCTATGACACTGGAAAGAGAGAACAATGCATTCCGTACGTAAAATTTTGACGCTAATTCTTTTGCACATAGAATTGAATAATCGAGTTAGGACCCATTAGCTTTTCCTATTTATGACATAATCAATGCCCGTGCCAAATTTTAAGTTTCTATGTGAGAAAATTACATTCCATACGTAAAACTTGGACGCTAATTCTTTTGTGCCTAGAATTAGATAACGGAGTTGGGGCCCTTTAGCTTTTCCTATTTATGACATAATAAATGCTTGTGCCAAATTTCAAGTTTCTATGTGAGAAAATTGGATTCCGTACGTAAAATTTTGACGCTAATTCTTTTGCACATAATATTGAATAATCGAGTTAGGACCCCTTAGCTTTTCCTATTATTGACATAATCAATGCCCGTGCCAAATTTTAAGTTTCTATGTAAGAAAATTACATTCCGTACGTAAAACTTGGACGCTAATTCTTTAGTGCCTAGAATTAAATAACGGAGTTGGGACACATTAGCTTTTCCTATTTATGACATAATCAATGCTCGTGCCAAATTTCAAGTTTCTATGTGAGAAAATTGGATTCCTCACGTAAAATTTGGACGCTAATACTTTTGCACATAGAATTCAATAATCGAGTTGGGACCCATTAGCTTTTCCTATTTATGACATAATCAATGCTCGTGCCAAATTTCACGTTTCTATGACACTGGAAAGTGAGAAAAATACATTCCATACGTAAAATTTTGACGCTAATTCTTTTGCACATAGAATTGAATAATCGAGTTAGGACCCATTAGCTTTTCCTATTTATGACATAATCAATGCCCGTGCCAAATTTTAAGATTCTATGTGAGAAAATTACATTCCATACGTAAAACTTGGACGCTAATTCTTTTGTGCCCAGAATTAGATAACGGAGTTGGTGCCCTTTAGCTTTTCCTATTTATGACATAATAAATGCTTGTGCCAAATTTCAAGTTTCTATGTGAGAAAATTGGATTCCGTACGTAAAATTTTGACGCTAATTCTTTTGCACATAATATTGAATAATCGAGTTAGGACCCCTTAGCTTTTCCTATTATTGACATAATCAATGCCCGTGCCAAATTTTAAGTTTCTATGTAAGAAAATTACATTCCGTACGTAAAACTTGGACGCTAATTCTTTAGTGCCTAGAATTAAATAACGGTGTTGGGACACATTAGCTTTTCCTATTTATGACATAATCAATGCTCGTGCCAAATTTCAAGTTTCTATGTGAGAAAATTGGATTCCTCACGTAAAATTTGGACGCTAATACTTTTGCACATAGAATTGAATAATCGAGTTGGGACCCATTAGCTTTTCCTATTTATGACATAATCAATGCTCGTGCCAAATTTCAAGTTTCTATGTGAGAAAATTGGATTCCGTACATAAAATTTGGAGGCTAATTCTTTTGCACATAGAATTGAATAATCGAGTTGGGACCCATTAGCTTTTCCTATTTATGACATAATCAATGCTCGTGCCAAATTTCACGTTTCTATGACACTGGAAAGTGAGAAAAATACATTCCGTACGTAAAATTTTAACGCTAATTCTTTTGCGCATAGAATTGAATAATCGAGTTGGGACCCATTAGTTTTTCCTATTTAGAACATATTCAATGCCCGTGCCAAATTTTAAGTTTCTATGTGAGAAAATTGGATTGTGTACGTAAAATTTGGACGATAATTCTTTTGCGCGTAGAATTGAATAATCGAGTTGGGACCCATTAGCTTTTCCTATTTATGACATAATCAATGCTCGTGCCAAATTTCAAGTTTCTATGTGAGAAAATTGGATTCCGTACATAAAATTTGGAGGCTAATTCTTTTGCACATAGAATTGAATAATCGAGTTAGGACCCATTAGCTTTTCCTATTTATGACACAATCAATGCTCGTGCCAAATTTCACGTTTCTATGACACTGGAAAGAGAGAACAATGCATTCCGTACGTAAAATTTTGACGCTAATTCTTTTGCACATAGAATTGAATAATCGAGTTAGGACCCATTAGCTTTTCCTATTATTGACATAATCAATGCCCGTGCCAAATTTTAAGTTTCTATGTAAGAAAATTACATTCCGTACGTAAAACTTGGACGCTAATTCTTTAGTGCCTAGAATTAAATAACGGAGTTGGGACACATTAGCTTTTCCTATTTATGACATAATCAATGCTCGTGCCAAATTTCAAGTTTCTATGTGAGAAAATTGGATTCCTCACGTAAAATTTGGACGCTAATACTTTTGCACATAGAATTGAATAATCGAGTTGGGACCCATTAGCTTTTCCTATTTATGACATAATCAATGCTCGTGCCAAATTTCACGTTTCTATGACACTGGAAAGTGAGAAAAATACATTCCATACGTAAAATTTTGACGCTAATTCTTTTGCACATAGAATTGAATAATCGAGTTGGGACCCATTAGCTTTTCCTATTTATGACATAATCAATGCTCGTGCCAAATTTCACGTTTCTATGACACTGGAAAGTGAGAAAAATACATTCCGTACGTAAAATTTTGACGCTAATTCTTTTGTGCATAGAATTGAATAATCGAGTTGGGACCCATTAGTTTTTCCTATTTAGAACATATTCAATGCCCGTGCCAAATTTTACGTTTCTATGTGAGAAAATTGGATTGTGTACGTAAAATTTGGACGCTAATTCTTTTGCGCATAGAATTGAATAATCGAGTTGAGACCCATTAGCTTTTCCTATTGATGACATAATCAATGCTCGTGCCAAATTTCAAGTTTCTATGTGAGAAAATTGGATTCCGTACGTAAAATTTGGAGGCTAATTCTTTTGCACATAGAATTGAATAATCGAGTTGGGACCCATAAGCTTTTCCTATTCATGACATAATCAATGCTCGTGCCAAATTTCAAGTTTCTATGTGAGAAAATTGGATTCCGTACGTAAAATTTGAAGGCTAATTCTTTTGCACATAGAATTGAATAATCGAGTTAGGACCCATTAGCTTTTATTTATGACATAATCAATGCCCCTGCGAAATTTTAAGTTTCTATGTGAGAAAATTACATTCCGTACGTAACATTTGGACGCTAATTCTTTTGCGCATAGAATTAAATAACGGAGTTGGGACCCATTAGCTTTTCCTATTTATGACATAATCAATGCTCGTGCCAAATTTCAAGTTTCTATGTGAGAAAATTGGATTCCGTACATAAAATTTGGAGGCTAATTCTTTTGCACATAGAATTGAATAATCGAGTTGGGACCCATTAGCTTTTCCTATTTATGACATAATCAATGCTCGTGCCAAATTTCACGTTTCTATGACACTGGAAAGTGAGAAAAATACATTCCGTACGTAAAATTTTGACGCTAAGTCTTTTGCGCATAGAATTGAATAATCGAGTTGGGACCCATTAGTTTTTCCTATTTAGAACATATTCAATGCCCGTGCCAAATTTTAAGTTTCTATGTGAGAAAATTGGATTGTGTACGTAAAATTTGGACGCTAATTCTTTTGCGCGTAGAATTGAATAATCGAGTTGGGACCCATTAGCTTTTCCTATTTATGACATAATCAATGCTCGTGCCAAATTTCAAGTTTCTATGTGAGAAAATTGGATTCCGTACATAAAATTTGGAGGCTAATTCTTTTGCACATAGAATTGAATAATCGAGTTGGACCCATTAGCTTTTCCTATTTATGACACAATCAATGCTCATGCCAAATTTCACGTTTCTATGACACTGGAAAGAGAGAACAATACATTCCGTACGTAAAATTTTGACGCTAATTCTTTTGCACATAGAATTGAATAATCGAGTTAGGACCCATTAGCTTTTCCTATTTATGACACAATCAATGCTCGTGCCAAATTTCACGTTTCTATGACACTGGAAAGAGAGAACAATGCATTCCGTACGTAAAATTTTGACGCTAATTCTTTTGCACATAGAATTGAATAATCGAGTTAGGACCCATTAGCTTTTCCTATTATTGACATAATCAATGCCCGTGCCAAATTTTAAGTTTCTATGTAAGAAAATTACATTCCGTACGTAAAACTTGGACGCTAGTTCTTTAGTGCCTAGAATTAAATAACGGAGTTGGGACACATTAGCTTTTCCTATTTATGACATAATCAATGCTCGTGCCAAATTTCAAGTTTCTATGTGAGAAAATTGGATTCCTCACGTAAAATTTGGACGCTAATACTTTTGCACATAGAATTGAATAATCGAGTTGGGACCCATTAGCTTTTCCTATTTATGACATAATCAATGCTCGTGCCAAATTTCACGTTTCTATGACACTGGAAAGTGAGAAAAATACATTCCATACGTAAAATTTTGACGCTAATTCTTTTGCACATAGAATTGAATAATCGAGTTGGGACCCATTAGCTTTTCCTATTTATGACATAATCAATGCTCGTGCCAAATTTCACGTTTCTATGACACTGGAAAGTGAGAAAAATACATTCCGTACGTAAAATTTTGACGCTAATTCTTTTGCGCATAGAATTGAATAATCGAGTTGGGACCCATTAGTTTTTCCTATTTAGAACATATTCAATGCCCGTGCCAAATTTTACGTTTCTATGTGAGAAAATTGGATTGTGTACGTAAAATTTGGACGCTAATTCTTTTGCGCATAGAATTGAATAATCGAGTTGAGACCCATTAGCTTTTCCTATTGATGACATAATCAATGCTCGTGCCAAATTTAATGTTTCTATGTGAGAAAATTGGATTCCGTACGTAAAATTTGAAGGCTAATTCTTTTGCACATAGAATTGAATAATCGAGTTAGGACCCATTAGCTTTTATTTATGACATAATCAATGCCCCTGCGAAATTTTAAGTTTCTATGTGAGAAAATTACATTCCGTACGTAACATTTGGACGCTAATTCTTTTGCGCATAGAATTAAATAACGGAGTTGGGACCCATTAGCTTTTCCTATTTATGATATAATCAATGCCCGTGCCAAATTTCAAGTTTCTATGTGAGAAAATTGTATTCCGTACATAAAATTTGGAGGCTAATTCTTTTGCACATAGAATTGAAAAATCGAGTTGGGACCCATTAGCTTTTCCTATTTATGACATAATCAATGCTCTTGCCAAATTTCAAGTTTCTATGTGAGAAAATTGGATTCCGTACATAAAATTTGGAGGCTAATTCTTTTGCACATAGAATTGAATAATCGAGTTGGGACCCATTAGCTTTTCCTATTTATGACATAATCAATGCTCGTGCCAAATTTCACGTTTCTATGACACTGGAAAGTGAGAAAAATACATTCCGTACGTAAAATTTTGACGCTAAGTCTTTTGCGCATAGAATTGAATAATCGAGTTGGGACCCATTAGTTTTTCCTATTTAGAACATATTCAATGCCCGTGCCAAATTTTAAGTTTCTATGTGAGAAAATTGGATTGTGTACGTAAAATTTGGACGCTAATTCTTTTGCGCGTAGAATTGAATAATCGAGTTGGGACCCATTAGCTTTTCCTATTTATGACATAATCAATGCTCGTGCCAAATTTCAAGTTTCTATGTGAGAAAATTGGATTCCGTACATAAAATTTGGAGGCTAATTCTTTTGCACATAGAATTGAATAATCGAGTTGGACCCATTAGCTTTTCCTATTTATGACATAATCAATGCTCGTGCCAAATTTCACGTTTCTATGACACTGGAAAGTGAGAAAAATACATTCCGTACGTAAAATTTTGACGCTAATTCTTTTGCGCATAGAATTGAATAATCGAGTTGGGACCCATTAGTTTTTCCTATTTAGAACATATTCAATGCCCGTGCCAAATTTTACGTTTCTATGTGAGAAAATTGGATTGTGTACGTAAAATTTGGATGCAAATTCTTTTGCACATAATATTGAATAATCGAGTTGGACCCATTAGCTTTTCCTATATATGACATAATCAATGCTCGTGTCAAATTTCACATTTCTATGACACTGGAAAGTGAGAAAAATACATTCCATACGTAAAATTTTGACGCTAATTCTTTTGCGCATAGAATTGAATAATCGAGTTGGGACCCATTAGTTTTTCCTATTTAGAACATATTTAATGCCCGTGCCAAATTTTAAGTTTCTATGTGAGAAAATTTGATTGTGTACGTAAAATTTGGACGCTAATTCTTTTGCGCATAGAATTGAATAATCGAGTTGGGACCCATTAGCTTTTCCTATTTATGACATAATCAATGCTCGTGCCAAATTTCAAGTTTCTATGTGAGAAAATTGGATTCCGTACATAAAATTTGGAGGCTAATTCTTTTGCACATAGAATTGAATAATCGAGTTGGGACCCATTAGCTTTTCCTATTTATGACACAATCAATGCTCGTGCCAAATTTCACGTTTCTATGACACTGGAAAGAGAGAACAATACATTCCGTACGTAAAATTTTGACGTTAATTCTTTTGCACATAGAATTGAATAATCGAGTTAGGACCCATTAGCTTTTCCTATTTATGACACAATCAATGCTCGTGCCAAATTTCACGTTTCTATGACACTGGAAAGAGAGAACAATGCATTCCGTACGTAAAATTTTGACGCTAATTCTTTTGCACATAGAATTGAATAATCGAGTTAGGACCCATTAGCTTTTCCTATTTATGACATAATCAATGCCCGTGCCAAATTTTAAGTTTCTATGTGAGAAAATTACATTCCATACGTAAAACTTGGACGCTAATTCTTTTGTGCCTAGAATTAGATAACGGAGTTGGGGCCCTTTAGCTTTTCCTATTTATGACATAATAAATGCTTGTGCCAAATTTCAAGTTTCTATGTGAGAAAATTGGATTCCGTACGTAAAATTTTGACGCTAATTCTTTTGCACATAATATTGAATAATCGAGTTAGGACCCCTTAGCTTTTCCTATTATTGACATAATCAATGCCCGTGCCAAATTTTAAGTTTCTATGTAAGAAAATTACATTCCGTACGTAAAACTTGGACGCTAATTCTTTAGTGCCTAGAATTAAATAACGGAGTTGGGACACATTAGCTTTTCCTATTTATGACATAATCAATGCTCGTGCCAAATTTCAAGTTTCTATGTGAGAAAATTGGATTCCTCACGTAAAATTTGGACGCTAATACTTTTGCACATAGAATTCAATAATCGAGTTGGGACCCATTAGCTTTTCCTATTTATGACATAATCAATGCTCGTGCCAAATTTCACGTTTCTATGACACTGGAAAGTGAGAAAAATACATTCCATACGTAAAATTTTGACGCTAATTCTTTTGCACATAGAATTGAATAATCGAGTTAGGACCCATTAGCTTTTCCTATTTATGACATAATCAATGCCCGTGCCAAATTTTAAGATTCTATGTGAGAAAATTACATTCCATACGTAAAACTTGGACGCTAATTCTTTTGTGCCCAGAATTAGATAACGGAGTTGGTGCCCTTTAGCTTTTCCTATTTATGACATAATAAATGCTTGTGCCAAATTTCAAGTTTCTATGTGAGAAAATTGGATTCCGTACGTAAAATTTTGACGCTAATTCTTTTGCACATAATATTGAATAATCGAGTTAGGACCCCTTAGCTTTTCCTATTATTGACATAATCAATGCCCGTGCCAAATTTTAAGTTTCTATGTAAGAAAATTACATTCCGTACGTAAAACTTGGACGCTAATTCTTTAGTGCCTAGAATTAAATAACGGTGTTGGGACACATTAGCTTTTCCTATTTATGACATAATCAATGCTCGTGCCAAATTTCAAGTTTCTATGTGAGAAAATTGGATTCCTCACGTAAAATTTGGACGCTAATACTTTTGCACATAGAATTGAATAATCGAGTTGGGACCCATTAGCTTTTCCTATTTATGACATAATCAATGCTCATGCCAAATTTCACGTTTCTATGACACTGGAAAGTGAGAAAAATACATTCCGTACGTAAAATTTTGACGCTAATTCTTTTGTGCATAGAATTGAATAATCGAGTTGGGACCCATTAGTTTTTCCTATTTAGAACATATTCAATGCCCGTGCCAAATTTTACGTTTCTATGTGAGAAAATTGGATTGTGTACGTAAAATTTGGACGCTAATTCTTTTGCGCATAGAATTGAATAATCGAGTTGAGACCAATTAGCTTTTCCTATTGATGACATAATCAATGCTCGTGCCAAATTTCAAGTTTCTATGTGAGAAAATTGGATTCCGTACGTAAAATTTGGAGGCTAATTCTTTTGCACATAGAATTGAATAATCGAGTTGGGACCCATAAGCTTTTCCTATTCATGACATAATCAATGCTCGTGCCAAATTTCAAGTTTCTATGTGAGAAAATTGGATTCGGTACGTAAAATTTGAAGGCTAATTCTTTTGCACATAGAATTGAATAATCGAGTTAGGACCCATTAGCTTTTATTTATGACATAATCAATGCCCCTGCGAAATTTTAAGTTTCTATGTGAGAAAATTACATTCCGTACGTAACATTTGGACGCTAATTCTTTTGCGCATAGAATTGAATAATCGAGTTGGGACCCATTAGTTTTTCCTATTTAGAACATATTCAATGCCCGTGCCAAATTTTAAGTTTCTATGTGAGAAAATTGGATTGTGTACGTAAAATTTGGACGCTAATTCTTTTGCGCGTAGAATTGAATAATCGAGTTGGGACCCATTAGCTTTTCCTATTTATGACATAATCAATGCTCGTGCCAAATTTCAAGTTTATATGTGAGAAAATTGGATTCCGTACATAAAATTTGGAGGCTAATTCTTTTGCACATAGAATTGAATAATTGAGTTGGACCCATTAGCTTTTCCTATTTATGACACAATCAATGCTCATGCCAAATTTCACGTTTCTATGACACTGGAAAGAGAGAACAATACATTCCGTACGTAAAATTTTGACGCTAATTCTTTTGCAAATAGAATTGAATAATCGAGTTAGGACCCATTAGCTTTTCCTATTTATGACACAATCAATGCTCGTGCCAAATTTCACGTTTCTATGACACTGGAAAGAGAGAACAATGCATTCCGTACGTAAAATTTTGACGCTAATTCTTTTGCACATAGAATTGAATAATCGAGTTAGGACCCATTAGCTTTTCCTATTATTGACATAATCAATGCCCGTGCCAAATTTTAAGTTTCTATGTAAGAAAATTACATTCCGTACGTAAAACTTGGACGCTAATTCTTTAGTGCCTAGAATTAAATAACGGAGTTGGGACACATTAGCTTTTCCTATTTATGACATAATCAATGCTCGTGCCAAATTTCAAGTTTCTATGTGAGAAAATTGGATTCCTCACGTAAAATTTGGACGCTAATACTTTTGCACATAGAATTGAATAATCGAGTTGGGACCCATTAGCTTTTCCTATTTATGACATAATCAATGCTCGTGCCAAATTTCACGTTTCTATGACACTGGAAAGTGAGAAAAATACATTCCATACGTAAAATTTTGACGCTAATTCTTTTGCACATAGAATTGAATAATCGAGTTGGGACCCATTAGCTTTTCCTATTTATGACATAATCAATGCTCGTGCCAAATTTCACGTTTCTATGACACTGGAAAGTGAGAAAAATACATTCCGTACGTAAAATTTTGACGCTAATTCTTTTGCGCATAGAATTGAATAATCGAGTTGGGACCCATTAGTTTTTCCTATTTAGAACATATTCAATGCCCGTGCCAAATTTTACGTTTCTATGTGAGAAAATTGGATTGTGTACGTAAAATTTGGACGCTAATTCTTTTGCGCATAGAATTGAATAATCGAGTTGAGACCCATTAGCTTTTCCTATTGATGACATAATCAATGCTCGTGCCAAATTTCAAGTTTCTATGTGAGAAAATTGGATTCCGTACGTAAAATTTGGAGGCTAATTCTTTTGCACATAGAATTGAATAATCGAGTTGGGACCCATAAGCTTTTCCTATTCATGACATAATCAATGCTCGTGCCAAATTTCAAGTTTCTATGTGAGAAAATTGGATTCCGTACGTAAAATTTGAAGGCTAATTCTTTTGCACATAGAATTGAATAATCGAGTTAGGACCCATTAGCTTTTATTTATGACATAATCAATGCCCCTGCGAAATTTTAAGTTTCTATGTGAGAAAATTACATTCCGTACGTAACATTTGGACGCTAATTCTTTTGCGCATAGAATTAAATAACGGAGTTGGGACCCATTAGCTTTTCCTATTAATGACATAATCAATGCCCGTGCCAAATTTCAAGTTTCTATGTGAGAAAATTGTATTCCGTACATAAAATTTGGAGGCTAATTCTTTTGCACATAGAATTGAAAAATCGAGTTGGGACCCATTAGCTTTTCCTATTTATGACATAATCAATGCTCTTGCCAAATTTCAAGTTTCTATGTGAGAAAATTGGATTCCGTACATAAAATTTGGAGGCTAATTCTTTTGCACATAGAATTGAATAATCGAGTTGTGACCCATTAGCTTTTCCTATTTATGACATAATCAATGCTCGTGCCAAATTTCACGTTTCTATGACACTGGAAAGTGAGAAAAATACATTCCGTACGTAAAATTTCGACGCTAAGTCTTTTGCGCATAGAATTGAATAATCGAGTTGGGACCCATTAGTTTTTCCTATTTAGAACATATTCAATGCCCGTGCCAAATTTTAAGTTTCTATGTGAGAAAATTGGATTGTGTACGTAAAATTTGGACGCTAATTCTTTTGCGCGTAGAATTGAATAATCGAGTTGGGACCCATTAGCTTTTCCTATTTATGACATAATCAATGCTCGTGCCAAATTTCAAGTTTCTATGTGAGAAAATTGGATTCCGTACATAAAATTTGGAGGCTAATTCTTTTGCACATAGAATTGAATAATCGAGTTGGACCCATTAGCTTTTCCTATTTATGACATAATCAATGCTCGTGCCAAATTTCACGTTTCTATGACACTGGAAAGTGAGAAAAATACATTCCGTACGTAAAATTTTGACGCTAATTCTTTTGCGCATAGAATTGAATAATCGAGTTGGGACCCATTAGTTTTTCCTATTTAGAACATATTCAATGCCCGTGCCAAATTTTACGTTTCTATGTGAGAAAATTGGATTGTGTACGTAAAATTTGGATGCAAATTCTTTTGCACATAATATTGAATAATCGAGTTGGACCCATTAGCTTTTCCTATATATGACATAATCAATGCTCGTGTCAAATTTCACATTTCTATGACACTGGAAAGTGAGAAAAATACATTCCATACGTAAAATTTTGACGCTAATTCTTTTGCGCATAGAATTGAATAATCGAGTTGGGACCCATTAGTTTTTCCTATTTAGAACATATTTAATGCCCGTGCCAAATTTTAAGTTTCTATGTGAGAAAATTTGATTGTGTACGTAAAATTTGGACGCTAATTCTTTTGCGCATAGAATTGAATACTCGAGTTGGGACCCATTAGCTTTTCCTATTTATGACATAATCAATGCTCGTGCCAAATTTCAAGTTTCTATGTGAGAAAATTGGATTCCGTACATAAAATTTGGAGGCTAATTCTTTTGCACATAGAATTGAATAATCGAGTTGGGACCCATTAGCTTTTCCTATTTATGACACAATCAATGCTCATGCCAAATTTCACGTTTCTATGACACTGGAAAGAGAGAACAATACATTCCGTACGTAAAATTTTGACGCTAATTCTTTTGCACATAGAATTGAATAATCGAGTTAGGACCCATTAGCTTTTCCTATTTATGACACAATCAATGCTCGTGCCAAATTTCACGTTTCTATGACACTGGAAAGAGAGAACAATGCATTCCGTACGTAAAATTTTGACGCTAATTCTTTTGCACATAGAATTGAATAATCGAGTTAGGACCCATTAGCTTTTCCTATTTATGACATAATCAATGCCCGTGCCAAATTTTAAGTTTCTATGTGAGAAAATTACATTCCATACGTAAAACTTGGACGCTAATTCTTTTGTGCCTAGAATTAGATAACGGAGTTGGGGCCCTTTAGCTTTTCCTATTTATGACATAATAAATGCTTGTGCCAAATTTCAAGTTTCTATGTGAGAAAATTGGATTCCGTACGTAAAATTTTGACGCTAATTCTTTTGCACATAATATTGAATAATCGAGTTAGGACCCCTTAGCTTTTCCTATTATTGACATAATCAATGCCCGTGCCAAATTTTAAGTTTCTATGTAAGAAAATTACATTCCGTACGTAAAACTTGGACGCTAATTCTTTAGTGCCTAGAATTAAATAACGGAGTTGGGACACATTAGCTTTTCCTATTTATGACATAATCAATGCTCGTGCCAAATTTCAAGTTTCTATGTGAGAAAATTGGATTCCTCACGTAAAATTTGGACGCTAATACTTTTGCACATAGAATTGAATAATCGAGTTGGGACCCAGTAGCTTTTCCTGTTTATGACATAATCAATGCTCGTGCCAAATTTCACGTTTCTATGACACTGGAAAGTGAGAAAAATACATTCCATACGTAAAATTTTGACGCTAATTCTTTTGCACATAGAATTGAATAATCGAGTTAGGACCCATTAGCTTTTCCTATTTATGACATAATCAATGCCCGTGCCAAATTTTAAGTTTCTATGTGAGAAAATTACATTCCATACGTAAAACTTGGACGCTAATTCTTTTGTGCCCAGAATTAGATAACGGAGTTGGTGCCCTTTAGCTTTTCCTATTTATGACATAATAAATGCTTGTGCCAAATTTCAAGTTTCTATGTGAGAAAATTGGATTCCGTACCTAAAATTTTGACGCTAATTCTTTTGCACATAATATTGAATAATCGAGTTAGGACCCCTTAGCTTTTCCTATTATTGACATAATCAATGCTCGTGCCAAATTTCAAGTTTCTATGTGAGAAAATTGGATTCCTCACGTAAAATTTGGACGCTAATACTTTTGCACATAGAATTGAATAATCGAGTTGGGACCCATTAGCTTTTCCTATTTATGACATAATCAATGCTCGTGCCAAATTTCACGTTTCTATGACACAGGAAAGTGAGAAAAATACATTCCATACGTAAAATTTTGACGCTAATTCTTTTGCACATAGAATTGAATAATCGAGTTGGGACCCATTAGCTTTTCCTATTTATGACATAATCAATGCTCGTGCCAAATTTCACGTTTCTATGACACTGGAAAGTGAGAAAAATACATTCCGTACGTAAAATTTTGACGCTAATTCTTTTGCGCATAGAATTGAATAATCGAGTTGGGACCCATTAGTTTTTCCTATTTAGAACATATTCAATGCCCGTGCCAAATTTTACGTTTCTATGTGAGAAAATTGGATTGTGTACGTAAAATTTGGACGCTAATTTTTTTGCGCATATAATTGAATAATCGAGTTGAGACCCATTAGCTTTTCCTATTGATGACATAATCAATGCTCGTGCCAAATTTCAAGTTTCTATGTGAGAAAATTGGATTCCGTACGTAAAATTTGGAGGCTAATTCTTTTGCACATAGAATTGAATAATCGAGTTGGGACCCATAAGCTTTTCCTATTCATGACATAATCAATGCTCGTGCCAAATTTCAAGTTTCTATGTGAGAAAATTGGATTCCGTACGTAAAATTTGAAGGCTAATTCTTTTGCACATAGAATTGAATAATCGAGTTAGGACCCATTAGCTTTTATTTATGACATAATCAATGCCCCTGCGAAATTTTAAGTTTCTATGTGAGAAAATTACATTCCGTACGTAACATTTGGACGCTAATTCTTTTGCGCATAGAATTAAATAACGGAGTTGGGACCCATTAGCTTTTCCTATTTATGACATAATCAATGCCCGTGCCAAATTTCAAGTTTCTATGTGAGAAAATTGTATTCCGTACATAAAATTTGGAGGCTAATTCTTTTGCACATAGAATTGAAAAATCGAGTTGGGACCCATTAGTTTTTCCTATTTAGAACATATTCAATGCCCGTGCCAAATTTTAAGTTTCTATGTGAGAAAATTGGATTGTGTACGTAAAATTTGGACGCTAATTCTTTTGCGCGTAGAATTGAATAATCGAGTTGGGACCCATTAGCTTTTCCTATTTATGACATAATCAATGCTCGTGCCAAATTTCAAGTTTCTATGTGAGAAAATTGGATTCCATACATAAAATTTGGAGGCTAATTCTTTTGCACATAGAATTGAATAATCGAGTTGGACCCATTAGCTTTTCCTATTTATGACATAATCAATGCTCGTGCCAAATTTCGCGTTTCTATGACACTGGAAAGTGAGAAAAATACATTCCGTACGTAAAATTTTGACGCTAATTATTTTGCGCATAGAATTGAATAATCGAGTTGGGACCCATTAGTTTTTCCTATTTAGAACATATTCAATGCCCGTGCCAAATTTTACGTTTCTATGTGAGAAAATTGGATTGTGTACGTAAAATTTGGACGCAAATTCTTTTGCGCATAGAATTGAATAATCGAATTGGGACCCTTTAGCTTTTCCTATTTATGACATAATCAATGCTCGTGCCAAATTTCAAGTTTCTATGTGAGAAAATTGGATTCCGTACGTAAAATTTGAAGGCTAATTCTTTTGCACATAGAATTGAAAAATCGAGTTAGGACCCATTAGCTTTTCTTATTTATGACATAATCAATGCCTGTGCCAAATTTTAAGTTTCTATGTGAGAAAATTACATTCCGTACGTAACATTTGGACGCTAATTCTTTTGCGCATAGAATTAAATAACGGAGTTGGGACCCATTAGCTTTTCCTATTTGTGACATAATCAATGCTCGTGCCAAATTTCAAGTTTCTATGTGAGAAAATTTGATTCTGTATGTAAAATTTAGACGCTAATTCTTTTGCACATAGAATTGAATAATCTAGTTAGGACCCATTAGCATTTCCTATTTATGACATAATCAATGCCCGTGCCAAATTTTAAGTTTCTATGTGAGAAAATTACATTCCATACGTAAAACTTGGATGCTAATTCTTTTGTGCCTAGGATTAAATAACGGAGTTGGGACCCTTTAGCTTTTCCTATTTATGACATAATCAATGCTCGTGCCAAATTTCAAGTTTCTATGTGAGAAAATTGGATTCCGTACGTAAAATTTGGAGGCTAATTCTTTTGCACATAGAATTGAATAATCGAGTTGGAACCATTAGCTTTTCCTATTTATGACATAATCAATGCTCGTGCCAAATTTCACGCTTCTATGACACTGGAAAGTGAGAAAAATACATTCCGTACGTAAAATTTTGACGCTAATTCTTTTGCGCATAGAATTGAATAATCGAGTTGGGACCCATTAGTTTTTCCTATTTAGAACATATTCAATGCCCGTGCCAAATTTTACGTTTCTATGTGAGAAAATTGGATTGTGTACGTAAAATTTGGACGCTAATTCTTTTGCGCATAGAATTGAATAATCGAGTTGAGACTCATTAGCTTTTCCTATTTATGACATAATCAATGCTCATGCCAAATTTCAAGTTTCTATGTGAGAAAATTGGATTCCGTACGTAAAATTTGGAGGCTAATTCTTTTGCACATAGAATTGAATAATCGAGTTGGGACCCATTAGCTTTTCCTATTCATGACATAATCAATGCTCGTGCCAAATTTCAAGTTTCTATGTGAGAAAATTGGATTCCGTACGTAAAATTTGAAGGCTAATTCTTCTGCACATAGAATTGAATAATCGAGTTAGGACCCATTAGCTTTTCTTATTTATGACATAATCAATGCCCGTGAGAAATTTTAAGTTTCTATGTGAGAAAATTACATTCAGTACGTAACATTTGGACGCTAATTCTTTTGCGCATAGAATTAAATAACGGAGTTGGGACCCATTAGCTTTTCCTATTTATGACATAATCAATGCTCGTGCCAAATTTCAAGTTTCTATGTGAGAAAATTGGATTCTGTATGTAAAATTTAGACGCTAAATCTTTTGCACATAGAATTGAATAATCTAGTTAGGACCCATTAGCATTTCCTATTTATGACATAATCAATGCCCGTGCCAAATTTTAAGTTTCTATGTGAGAAAATTACATTCCATACGTAAAACTTGGATGCTAATTCTTTTGTGCCTAGGATTAAATAACGGAGTTGGGACCCTTTAGCTTTTCCTATTTATGACATAATCAATGCTCGTGCCAAATTTCAAGTTTCTATATGAGAAAATTGGATTCCGTACGTAAAATTTGGAGGCTAATTCTTTTGCACATAGAATTGAATAATCGAGTTGGAACCATTAGCTTTTCCTATTTATGACATAATCAATGCTCGTGCCAAATTTCACGTTTCTATGACACTGGAAAGTGAGAAAAATACATTCCGTACGTAAAATTTTGACGCTAATTCTTTTGCGCATAGAATTGAATAATCGAGTTGAGACCCATTAGTTTTTCCTATTTAGAACATATTCAATGCCCGTGCCAAATTTTACGTTTCTATGTGAGGAAATTGGATTGTGTACGTAAAATTTGGACGCTAATTCTTTTGCGCATAGAATTGAATAATCGAGTTGAGACCCATTAGCTTTTCCTATTTATGACATAATCAATGCTCGTGCCAAATTTCAAGTTTCTATGTGAGAAAATTGGATTCCGTACGTAAAATTTGGAGGCTAATTCTTTTGCACATAGAATTGAATAATCGAGTTGGGACCCATTAGCTTTTCCTATTCATGACATAATCAATGCTCGTGCCAAATTTCAAGTTTCTATGTGAGAAAATTGGATTCCGTACGTAAAATTTGAAGGCTAATTCTTTTGCACATAGAATTGAATAATCGAGTTAGGACCCATTAGCTTTTCTTATTTATGACATCATCAATGCCCGTGCGAAATTTTAAGTTTCTATGTGAGAAAATTACATTCCGTACGTAACATTTGGACGCTAATTCTTTTGCGCATAGAATTGAATAATCGAGTTGGGACCCATTAGCTTTTCCTATTTATGACATAATCAATGCTCTTGCCAAATTTCAAGCTTCTATGTGAGAAAATTGGATTCCGTATGTAAAATGTGGAGGCTAATTCTTTGGCACATAGAATTGAAAAATCGAGTTGGGACCCATTAGCTTTTCCTATTTATGACATAATCAATGCTCGTGCCAAATTTCATGTTTCTATGACACTGGAAAGTGAGAAAAATACATTCCGTACGTAAAATTTTGACGCTAATTCTTTTGCGCATAGAATTGAATAATCGAGTTGGGACCCATTAGTTTTTCCTATTTAGAACATATTCAATGCCCGTGCCAAATTTTAAGTTTCTATGTGAGAAAATTGGATTGTGTACGTAAAATTTGGACGCTAATTCTTTTGCGCGTAGAATTGAATAATCGAGTTGGGACCCATTAGCTTTTCCTATTTATGACATAGTCAATGCTCGTGCCAAATTTCAAGTTTCTATGTGAGAAAATTGGATTCCGTACATAAAATTTGGAGGCTAATTCTTTTGCACATAGAATTGAATAATCGAGTTGGACCCATTAGCTTTTCCTATTTATGACATAATCAATGCTCGTGCCAAATTTCACGTTTCTATGACACTGGAAAGTGAGAAAAATACATTCCGTACGTAAAATTTTGACGCTAACTCTTTTGCACATAGAATTGAATAATCGAGTTGGGACGCATTAGTTTTTCCTATTTAGAACATATTCAATGCCCGAGCCAAATTTTACGTTTCTATGTGAGAAAATTGGATTGTGTACGTAAAATTTGGACGCTAATTCTTTTGCGCATAGAATTGAATAATCGAGTTGGGACCCATTAGCTTTTCCTATTTATGACATAATCAATGCTCGTGCCAAATTTCAAGTTTCTATGTGAGAAAATTGGATTGTGTACGTAAAATTTGGACGCTAATTCTTTTGCACATAGAATTGAAAAATCGAGTTGGGACCCATTAGCTTTTCCTATTTATGATATAATCAATGCTCGTGCCAAATTTCAAGTTTCTATGTGAGAAAATTGGATTCCGTACGTAAAATTTGGAGGCTAATTCTTTTGCACATAGAATTGAATAATCGAGTTGGAACCATTAGCTTTTCCTATTTATGACATAATCAATGCTCGTGCCAAATTTCACGTTTCTATGACACTGGAAAGTGAGAAAAATACATTCCGTACGTAAAATTTTGACGCTAATTCTTTTGCGCATAGAATTGAATAATCGAGTTGGGACCCATTAGTTTTTCCTATTTAGAACATATTCAATGCCCGTGCCAAATTTTACGTTTCTATGTGAGAAAATTGGATTGTGTACGTAAAATTTGGACGCTAATTCTTTTGCGCATAGAATTGAATAATCGTGTTGAGACCCATTAGCTTTTCCTATTGATGACATAATCAATGCTCGTGCCAAATTTCAAGTTTCTATGTGAGAAAATTGGATTCCGTACGTAAAATTTGAAGGCTAATTCTTTTGCACATAGAATTGAATAATCGAGTTAGGACCCATTAGCTTTTATTTATGACATAATCAATGCCCCTGCGAAATTTTAAGTTTCTATGTGAGAAAATTACATTCCGTACTTAACATTTGGACGCTAATTCTTTTGCGCATAGAATTGAATAATCGAGTTGGGACCCATTAGCTTTTCCTATTTATGACATAATCAATGCCCGTGCCAAATTTCAAGTTTCTATGTGAGAAAATTGTATTCCGTACATAAAATTTGGAGGCTAATTCTTTGCACATAGAATTGAAAAATCGAGTTGGGACCCATTAGCTTTTCCTATTTATGACATAATCAATGCTCGTGCCAAATTTCAAGTTTCTATGTGAGAAAATTACATTCCGTACGTAACATTTGGACGCTAATTCTTTTGCTCATAGAATTAAATAACGGAGTTGGGACCCATTAGCTTTTCCTATTTATGACATAATCAATGCTCGTGCCAAATTTCAAGTTTCTATGTGAGAAAATTGGATTCTGTATGTAAAATTTAGACGCTAATTCTTTTGCACATAGAATTGAATAATCTAGTTAGGACCCATTAGCTTTTCCTATTTATGACATAATCAATGCCCGTGCCAAATTTTAAGTTTCTATGTGAGAAAATTACATTCCATACGTAAAACTTGGACGCTAATTCTTTTGCACATAGAATTGAATAATCTAGTTAGGACCCATTAGCTTTTCCTATTTATGACAATCAATGCCCGTGCCAAATTTCAAGTTTCTATGTGAGAAAATTGGATTCCGTACGTAAAATTTGGAGGCTAATTCTTTTGCACATAGAATTGAATAATCGAGTTGGAACCATTAGCTTTTCCTATTTATGACATAATCAATGCTCGTGCCAAATTTCACGTTCCTATGACACTGGAAAGTGAGAAAAATACATTCCGTACGTAAAATTTTGACGCTAATTCTTTTGCGCATAGAATTGAATAATCGAGTTGGGACCCATTAGTTTTTCCTATTTAGAACATATTCAATGCCCGTGCCAAATTTTAAGTTTCTATGTGAGAAAATTGGATTCTGTACGTAAAATTTGGACGCTAAGTCTTTTGCGCATAGAATTGAATAATCGAGTTGGGACCCATTAGCTTTTCCTATTTATGACATAATCAATGCTCGTGCCAAATTTCAAGCTTCTATGTGAGAAAATTGGATTCCGTATGTAAAATGTGGAGGCTAATTCTTTTGCACATAGAATTGAAAAATCGAGTTGGGACCCATTAGCTTTTCCTATTTATGACATAATCAATGCTCGTGCCAAATTTCACGTTTCTATGACACTGGAAAGTGAGAGAAATACATTCCGTACGTAAAATTTTGACGCTAACTCTTTTGCGCATAGAATTGAATAATCGAGTTGGGACCAATTAGTTTTTCCTATTTAGAACATATTCAATGCCCGAGCCAAATTTTACGTTTCTATGTGAGAAAATTGGATTGTGTACGTAAAATTTGGACGCTAATTCTTTTGCGCATAGAATTGAATAATCGAGTAGGGACCCATTAGCTTTTCCTATTTATGACATAATCAATGCTCGTGCCAAATTTCAAGTTTCTATGTGAGAAAATTGGATTCTGTATGTAAAATTTAGACGCTAATTCTTTTGCACATAGAATTGAATAATCTAGTTAGGACCCATTAGCTTTTCCTATTTATGACATAATCAATGCCCGTGCCAAATTTTAAGTTTCTATGTGAGAAAATTACATTCCATACGTAAAACTTGGACGCTAATTCTTTTGCACATAGAATTGAATAATCTAGTTAGGACCCATTAGCTTTTCCTATTTATGACAATCAATGCCCGTGCCAAATTTCAAGTTTCTATGTGAGAAAATTGGATTCCGTACGTAAAATTTGGAGGCTAATTCTTTTGCACATAGAATTGAATAATCGAGTTGGAACCATTAGCTTTTCCTATTTATGACATAATCAATGCTCGTGCCAAATTTCACGTTCCTATGACACTGGAAAGTGAGAAAAATACATTCCGTACGTAAAATTTTGACGCTAATTCTTTTGCGCATAGAATTGAATAATCGAGTTGGGACCCATTAGTTTTTCCTATTTAGAACATATTCAATGCCCGTGCCAAATTTTAAGTTTCTATGTGAGAAAATTGGATTCTGTACGTAAAATTTGGACGCTAATTCTTTTGCGCATAGAATTGAATAATCGAGTTGGGACCCATTAGCTTTTCCTATTTATGACATAATCAATGCTCGTGCCAAATTTCAAGCTTCTATGTGAGAAAATTGGATTCCGTATGTAAAATGTGGAGGCTAATTCTTTTGCACATAGAATTGAAAAATCGAGTTGGGACCCATTAGCTTTTCCTATTTATGACATAATCAATGCTCGTGCCAAATTTCACGTTTCTATGACACTGGAAAGTGAGAAAAATACATTCCGTACGTAAAATTTTGACGCTAACTCTTTTGCGCATAGAATTGAATAATCGAGTTGGGACCAATTAGTTTTTCCTATTTAGAACATATTCAATGCCCGAGCCAAATTTTACGTTTCTATGTGAGAAAATTGGATTGTGTACGTAAAATTTGGACGCTAATTCTTTTGCGCATAGAATTGAATAATCGAGTTGGGACCCATTAACTTTTCCTATTTATGACATAATCAATGCTCGTGCCAAATTTCAAGTTTCTATGTGAGAAAATTGTATTCCGTACGTAAAATTTGGAGGCTAATTCTTTTGCACATAGAATTGAATAATCGAGTTGGGACCCATTAGCTTTTCCTATTTATGACATAATCAATGCTCGTGCCAAATTTCAAGTTTCTATGTGAGAAAATTTTATTCCGTACGTAAAATTTGGAGGCTAATTCTTTTGCACATAGAATTGAATAATCGAGTTGGGACCCATTAGCTTTTCCTATTTATGACATAATCAATGCTCGTGCCAAATTTCAAGTTTCTATGTGAGAAAATTGGTTTCCGTACGTAAAAATTTGAAGGCTAATTCTTCTGCACATAGAATTGAATAATCGAGTTAGGACCCATTAGCTTTTCGTATTTATGATATAATCAATGCCCGTGCCAAATTTTAAGTTTCTATGTGAGAAAATTACATTCCGTAAGTAACATTTGGACGCTAATTCTTTTGCGCATAGAATTAAATAACGGAGTTGGGACCCATTAGCTTTTCCTATTTATGACATAATCAATGCTCGTGCCAAATTTCAAGTTTCTATGTGAGAAAATTTGATTCTGTATGTAAAATTTAGACGCTAATTCTTTTGCACATAGAATTGAATAATCTAGTTAGGACCCATTAGCTTTTCCTATTTATGACATAATCAATGCCCGTGCCAAATTTTAAGTTTCTATGTGAGAAAATTACATTCCATACGTAAAACTTGGACGCTAATTCTTTAGTGCCTAGAATTAAATAACGGAGTTGGGACCCATTAGCTTTTCCTATTTATGACATAATCAATGCTCGTGCCAAATTTCAAGCTTCTATGTGAGAAAATTGGATTCCATACATAAAATTTGGACGCTAATTCTTTTGCACATAGAATTGAATAATCGAGTTGGGACCCATTAGCTTTTCCTATTTATGACACAATCAATGCTCGTGCCAAATTTCACGTTTCTATGACACTGGAAAGTGAGAACAATACATTTCGTACGTAAAATTTTGACGCTAATTCTTTTGCGCATAGAATTAAATAATCGAGTTGGGACCCATTAGTTTTTCCTATTTAGAACATATTTAATGCCCATGCCAAATTTTAAGTTTCTATGTGAGAAAATTGGATTGTGTACGTAAAATTTGAACGCTAATTCTTTTGCGCATAGAATTGAATAATCGAGTTGGGACCCATTAGCTTTTCCTATTTATGACATAATCAATGTTCGTGCCAAATTTCAAGTTTCTATATGAGAAAATTGGATTCCGTACGTAACATTTTGACGCTAATTCTTTTGCGCATAGATTTGAATAAACGAGTTGGGACCCATTAGTTTTTCCTATTTAGAACATATTTAATGCCCGTGCCAAATTTTAAGTTTCTATGTGAGAAAATTTGATTGTGTACGTAAAATTTGGACGCTAATTGTTTTGCGCATAGAATTGAATAATCGAGTTGGGACCCATTAGCTTTTCCTATTTATGACATAATCAATGCTCGTGCCAAATTTCAAGTTTCTATGTGAGAAAATTGGATTCCGTACATAAAATTTGGAGGCTAATTCTTTTGCACATAGAATTGAATAATCGAGTTAGGACCCATTAGCTTTTCCTATTTATGACACAATCAATGCTCGTGCCAAATTTCACGTTTCTATGACACTGGAAAGAGAGAACAATGCATTCCGTACGTAAAATTTTGACGCTAATTCTTTTGCACATAGAATTGAATAATCGAGTTAGGACCCATTAGCTTTTCCTATTTATGACATAATCAATGCCCGTGCCAAATTTTAAGTTTCTATGTGAGAAAATTACATTCCGTACGTAAAACTTGGACGCTAATTCTTTAGTGCCTAGAATTAAATAACGGAGTTGGGACACATTAGCTTTTCCTATTTATGACATAATCAATGCTCGTGCCAAATTTCAAGTTTCTATGTGAGAAAATTGGATTCCGTATGTAAAATTTGGACGCTAATACTTTTGCACATAGAATTGAATAATCGAGTTGGGACCCATTAGCTTTTCCTATTTATGACATAATCAATGCTCGTGCCAAATTTCACGTTTCTATGACACTGGAAAGTGAGAAAAATACATTCCATACGTAAAATTTTGATGCTAATTCTTTTGCACATAGAATTGAATAATCGAGTTGGGACCCATTAGCTTTTCCTATTTATGACATAATCAATGCTCGTGCCAAATTTCACGTTTCTATGACAATGGAAAGTGAGAAAAATACATTCCGTACGGAAAATTTTGACGCTAATTCTTTTGCGCATAGAATTGAATAATCGAGTTGAGACACATTAGTTTTTCCTATTTTGAACATATACAATGCCCGTGCCAAATTTTAAGTTTCTATGTGAGAAAATTGGATTCTGTACGTAAAATTTGGACGCCAATTCTTTTGCGCATAGAATTGAATAATCAAGTTGGGACCCATTAGCTTTTCCTATTTATGATATAATCAATGCTTGTGCCAAATTTCAAGTTTCTATGTGAGAAAATTGGATTCCGTACGTAAAATTTGGAGGCTAATTCTTTTGCACATAGAATTGAATAATCGAGTTGGACCCATTAGCTTTTCGTATTTATGACATAATCAATGCTCGTGCCAAATTTCACGTTTCTATGACACTGGAAAGTGAGAAAAATACATTCCGTACATAAAATTTTGACGCTAATTCTTTTGCGCATAGAATTGAATAATCGAGTTGGGACCCATTAGTTTTTCCTATTTAGAACATATTCAATGCCCGTGCCAAATTTTACGTTTCTATGTGAGAAAATTGGATTGTGTACGTAAAATTTGGACGCTAATTCTTTTGCGCATAGAATTGAATAATCGAGTTGGGACCCATTAGCTTTTCCTATTTATGACATAATCAATGCTCGTGCCAAATTTCAAGTTTCTATGTGAGAAAATTGTATTCCGTACGTAAAATTTGGAGGCTAATTCTTTTGCACATAGAATTGAATAATCGAGTTGGGACCCATTAGCTTTTCCTATTTATGACATAATCAATGCTCGTGCCAAATTTCAAGTTTCTATGTGAGAAAATTTTATTCCGTACGTAAAATTTGGAGGCTAATTCTTTTGCACATAGAATTGAATAATCGAGTTGGGACCCATTAGCTTTTCCTATTTATGACATAATCAATGCTCGTGCCAAATTTCAAGTTTCTATGTGAGAAAATTGGTTTCCGTACGTAAAAATTTGAAGGCTAATTCTTCTGCACATAGAATTGAATAATCGAGTTAGGACCCATTAGCTTTTCGTATTTATGATATAATCAATGCCCGTGCCAAATTTTAAGTTTCTATGTGAGAAAATTACATTCCGTAAGTAACATTTGGACGCTAATTCTTTTGCGCATAGAATTAAATAACGGAGTTGGGACCCATTAGCTTTTCCTATTTATGACATAATCAATGCTCGTGCCAAATTTCAAGTTTCTATGTGAGAAAATTTGATTCTGTATGTAAAATTTAGACGCTAATTCTTTTGCACATAGAATTGAATAATCTAGTTAGGACCCATTAGCTTTTCCTATTTATGACATAATCAATGCCCGTGCCAAATTTTAAGTTTCTATGTGAGAAAATTACATTCCATACGTAAAACTTGGACGCTAATTCTTTAGTGCCTAGAATTAAATAACGGAGTTGGGACCCATTAGCTTTTCCTATTTATGACATAATCAATGCTCGTGCCAAATTTCAAGCTTCTATGTGAGAAAATTGGATTCCATACATAAAATTTGGACGCTAATTCTTTTGCACATAGAATTGAATAATCGAGTTGGGACCCATTAGCTTTTCCTATTTATGACACAATCAATGCTCGTGCCAAATTTCACGTTTCTATGACACTGGAAAGTGAGAACAATACATTTCGTACGTAAAATTTTGACGCTAATTCTTTTGCGCATAGAATTAAATAATCGAGTTGGGACCCATTAGTTTTTCCTATTTAGAACATATTTAATGCCCATGCCAAATTTTAAGTTTCTATGTGAGAAAATTGGATTGTGTACGTAAAATTTGAACGCTAATTCTTTTGCGCATAGAATTGAATAATCGAGTTGGGACCCATTAGCTTTTCCTATTTATGACATAATCAATGCTCGTGCCAAATTTCAAGTTTCTATATGAGAAAATTGGATTCCGTACGTAACATTTTGACGCTAATTCTTTTGCGCATAGATTTGAATAAACGAGTTGGGACCCATTAGTTTTTCCTATTTAGAACATATTTAATGCCCGTGCCAAATTTTAAGTTTCTATGTGAGAAAATTTGATTGTGTACGTAAAATTTGGACGCTAATTGTTTTGCGCATAGAACTGAATAATCGAGTTGGGACCCATTAGCTTTTCCTATTTATGACATAATCAATGCTCGTGCCAAATTTCAAGTTTCTATGTGAGAAAATTGGATTCCGTACATAAAATTTGGAGGCTAATTCTTTTGCACATAGAATTGAATAATCGAGTTGGGACCCATTAGCTTTTCCTATTTATGACACAATCAATGCTCATGCCAAATTTCACGTTTCTATGACACTGGAAAGAGAGAACAATACATTCCGTACGTAAAATTTTGACGCTAATTCTTTTGCACATAGAATTGAATAATCGAGTTAGGACCCATTAGCTTTTCCTATTTATGACACAATCAATGCTCGTGCCAAATTTCACGTTTCTATGACACTGGAAAGAGAGAACAATGCATTCCGTACGTAAAATTTTGACGCTAATTCTTTTGCACATAGAATTGAATAATCGAGTTAGGACCCATTAGCTTTTCCTATTTATGACATAATCAATGCCCGTGCCAAATTTTAAGTTTCTATGTGAGAAAATTACATTCCGTACGTAAAACTTGGACGCTAATTCTTTAGTGCCTAGAATTAAATAACGGAGTTGGGACACATTAGCTTTTCCTATTTATGACATAATCAATGCTCGTGCCAAATTTCAAGTTTCTATGTGAGAAAATTGGATTCCGTATGTAAAATTTGGACGCTAATACTTTTGCACATAGAATTGAATAATCGAGTTGGGACCCATTAGCTTTTCCTATTTATGACATAATCAATGCTCGTGCCAAATTTCACGTTTCTATGACACTGGAAAGTGAGAAAAATACATTCCATACGTAAAATTTTGATGCTAATTCTTTTGCACATAGAATTGAATAATCGAGTTGGGACCCATTAGCTTTTCCTATTTATGACATAATCAATGCTCGTGCCAAATTTCACGTTTCTATGACAATGGAAAGTGAGAAAAATACATTCCGTACGGAAAATTTTGACGCTAATTCTTTTGCGCATAGAATTGAATAATCGAGTTGAGACACATTAGTTTTTCCTATTTTGAACATATACAATGCCCGTGCCAAATTTTAAGTTTCTATGTGAGAAAATTGGATTCTGTACGTAAAATTTGGACGCCAATTCTTTTGCGCATAGAATTGAATAATCAAGTTGGGACCCATTAGCTTTTCCTATTTATGACATAATCAATGCTCGTGCCAAATTTCAAGCTTCTATGTGAGAAAACTGGATTCCGTATGTAAAATGGGGAGGCTAATTCTTTTGCACATAGAATTGAAAAATCGAGTTGGGACCCATTAGCTTTTCCTATTTATGATATAATCAATGCTTGTGCCAAATTTCAAGTTTCTATGTGAGAAAATTGGATTCCGTACGTAAAATTTGGAGGCTAATTCTTTTGCACATAGAATTGAATAATCGAGTTGGACCCATTAGCTTTTCGTATTTATGACATAATCAATGCTCGTGCCAAATTTCACGTTTCTATGACACTGGAAAGTGAGAAAAATACATTCCGTACATAAAATTTTGACGCTAATTCTTTTGCGCATAGAATTGAATAATCGAGTTGGGACCCATTAGTTTTTCCTATTTAGAACATATTCAATGCCCGTGCCAAATTTTACGTTTCTATGTGAGAAAATTGGATTGTGTACGTAAAATTTGGACGCTAATTCTTTTGCGCATAGAATTGAATAATCGAGTTGAGACCCATTAGCTTTTGCTATTGATGACATAATCAATGCTCGTGCCAAATTTCAAGTTTCTATGTGAGAAAATTGGATTCCGTACGTAAAATTTGGAGGCTAATTCTTTTGCACATAGAATTGAATAATCGAGTTGGGACCCATTAGCTTTTCCTATTCATGACATAATCAATGCTCGTGCCAAATTTCAAGTTTCTATGTGAGAAAATTGGATTCCGCACGTAAAATTTGAAGGCTAATTCTTTTGCACATAGAATTGAATAATCGAGTTAGGACCCATTAGCTTTTATTTATGACATAATCAATGCCCGTGCGAAATTTTAAGTTTCTATGTGAGAAAATTACATTCCGTACGTAACATTTGGACGCTATTTCTTTTGCGCATAGAATTAAATAACGGAGTTGGGACCCATTAGCTTTTCCTATTTATGACATAATCAATGCCCGTGCCAAATTTCAAGTTTCTATGTGAGAAAATTGTATTCCGTACATAAAATTTGGAGTCTAATTCTTTTGCACATAGAATTGAAAAATCGAGTTGGGACCCATTAGCTTTTCCTATTTATGACATAATCAATGCTCGTGCCAAATTTCAAGTTTCTATGTGAGAAAATTGGATTCCGTACATAAAATTTGGAGGCTAATTCTTTTGCACATAGAATTGAATAATCGAGTTGGGACCCATTAGCTTTTCCTATTTATGACATAATCAATGCTCGTGCCAAATTTCACGTTTCTATGACACTGGAAAGTGAGAAAAATAAATTCCGTACGTAAAATTTTGACGCTAATTCTTTTGCGCATAGAATTGAATAATCGAGTTGGGACCCATTAGTTTTTCCTATTTAGAACATATTCAATGCCCGTGCCAAATTTTAAGTTTCTATGTGAGAAAATTGGATTGTGTACGTAAAATTTGGACGCTAATTCTTTTGCGCGTAGAATTGAATAATCGAGTTGGGACCCATTAGCTTTTCCTATTTATGACATAATCAATGCTCGTGCCAAATTTCAAGTTTCTATGTGAGAAAATTGGATTCCGTACGTAAAATTTGGAGGCTAATTCTTTTGCACATAGAATTGAATAATCGAGTTGGAACCATTAGCTTTTCCTATTTATGACATAATCAATGCTCGTGCCAAATTTCACGTTTCTATGACACTGGAAAGTGAGAAAAATACATTCCGTACGTAAAATTTTAATATTCAATAGTTTTTATTAACATAAGAAAACATGACACTTTATATAAACATTCATAAGAGATTATGCATCTGTCATTCGTGATAAGAAATACCACATTTCTTGTATAACATGGCTTAGTGAAGTAATCACCGTCTTCTATGTAAAACAAAACTTTTTCAAATTTCTAAATAACATGGGGTTCGTGGGTAGGACAAGGGGAGGTGGGTGGGGGGGGGGGTTGGGGGGGGGTAGGGAGGGAGGGGGGGGGGTTTAGATTTTAAACATGTAATATAGAATTTACGTTAAGTTCCAATCCGTGCACAGTCAGGAAGCCAAGTAAATTCATCCCATTTCATGCAACTATCCTGGGTTCTGATGGACTTGTGTTACCCATAGGATCAAGACTGATTCCTCTGGTATGTTAGTATAGGCTCATCGTTGTTTGGTGAGGGTGGAAATGATTTATCCAGGGGTCCCAAGTCTCTAAAAATTTTGGTATTCTGTTTTCCCTTATGGCGTAGATTTTCTCCATGATCATATGATCTGAGATTAGTTGCGTGGTGGTGGACATGGAGGGTATAAGACCTGACCTCCAGTTCCTCACTATCAGAAGTTTGTATACTAGTAGACTATGAACAATGAGTTTCCTCATTTTTTGCGGAATAGATTCAATATCTAGAAATAGTAAAGCTATGTCTGGTTTTGGGGGGATTGCGATTCCCGTGATAGTTTTTAACAACTGCAGGAGCTCTTTCCACCCCCTATTGATTTTTTTGCATCCCCAAAAAATATGTAGTAGAGTACCTCTCTGCCCACAATTCCTCCAGCACTGGTCCGAAGTCTCAGGGAAGAAGTCTGCCAGCCTTACTGGGGATCGGTACCATCTGGTGGTGAGTTTATAATGAACCTCTATCAATGTGGCACACAAAGAGGCTTTGTTTGCCCATTTGTATGAGCTGTTCCATTGTTCCATCGAGTAATTTCTCCCCAAATCTTTTTCCCAGTTTAGGGTGTGGGCTCTTTTCTTTTGGTTTGGTTGTACTTTAGATTCGCCACAGAAGAGTTCGTATATATCTTTTAAAGGGATTTTTTGGAGGGAGGGGTTGAATAAGAGGTTTGTCAGAATCTTAGGGAGGGATATTCCCTCTGGTGTAAGTTTAGGCCATCTGCTTTTAATTTGAGAATATAAGAGGAAATCTCCTCCCTGAAGGTCAAATTCTTTTTGTAATTGTTCAAAGGGTTTTATTGTTTCCCCATCTGTTAAGTCCGAGATTGATTTAATTCCTTTCGCTCTCCAGGGTTTAGTATTGATAGGATTAGTTTCGAGATCCAAACCGCCTATTGGCATGGGTATGGAGGTCCTGGGAAGAAAGTCCTTCGTGGTTTGAAGCAAGTGTTTCCATACTGTAAGTGTGTTTGTTATAACTGGATTTTTAATTGGTTTTATTTCCCGATTCGCGTTTGTGATCAGCAGTAAGTCACTCAATTTTCCGCCCCCCAAACTGTTCTGTTCTATGGACAACCAGCTGATTCCTGTTTGGGAGGTTCCCCAAGGTCTAGTTTGTTGGATAATGTTTGCTTTATAATATGCTTCTATGTTTGGGACCCCCAAGCCCCCTTTTCTCTTTGGAGCATAAAGTATAGACGCGGCTACTCTTGGCCTTTTATTACTCCAGATAAAGGTCGATAGCTGAGTTTGTAGTTCTTTTAGTAGTTTGGGGCTGCATTTGAGTGGTAGGGTTCTAAAAATATACAGAATCTTGGGTAGGATCATCATTTTATAAATCACTATTCTACCCAACCAAGTTAGTTCTGTCTTGCAGAAGTTGTCTAGGTCCTGTCGGATCGATTGGATGAGTAGAGTAATGTTGTTATCCATAATTTTTTTCATGGGAAGGTTAATTATTGTCCCAAGATATTGGATGCCCCCAGGATCCCACTCAAAGGGAAACTCCCTTTTTATTAGTTTTTGAAGCTTGACAGGTAGATTAATGGGTAGGATTTTGGATTTTGAAGGGTTTACTTTATAGTATGAGATAGTTCCAAATAGTTTTAGGAGGCTGTAGGCTTCTCTGAGGGAGTCTAGGGGAGAGGAAAGCATCAGCACGATATCATCCGCAAAGAGCCCTATTTTTTGATTTCTACCTGCAAGGGGTATCCCTCTAATCCCCTCACTTAATCTAATAGCTTCTGCTAGTGGTTCGATTGTAAGTATAAAGAGTGTAGGTGAAAGGGGACACCCCTGTCTGGTTCCATTTGTTATTAAAAATGGGTCCGAAAGTATTCCATTGGTAAGAACTCTAGCTGACGGATTTTTATATAATGCCTGAATAGCCAACAGGATGTTCCCCCTGAGTCCAAACATTTCCAGGGCCGAAAAGGCATAGCCCCAATGTAGTCTATCGAATGCCTTCTCCGCGTCCAGGGTTAGGAGCAGAGAAGGCATTCGCGATTCCTCCATCTCTCCCACTATGTCTATCAGGCGACGAGTGGCGTCTGACGCCTGTCTCCCCTTAACGAAACCAGCTTGATCACTGTGTGTGAGGTATGGTGTGAGCTCTAGCAATCTCAGAGATAATATTTTCGCGTAGAACTTAGTATCGTTGTTTAAAAGAGATATGGGCCTGAAGTTAGCTGGGGTTGTTGGATCTTTGCCGGGTTTGGGGATGGTTACAATGGTGGCTTGTAACATTTCAGCTGGGATATGTCCTGTTTGCATAACTTTATTGAATACATTGACCATGTGGGGGGCGAGTGTCTTTTTATACAGTTTGTAGTATTCGCACGAAAATCCATCAGGGCCTGGGGCCTTGTCTTTTTTGGACCCGTCTATAACCTGGAGAATTTCTTGCTTTGTGATTTTGGCATTTATTTTGTTTAGTTGCTCGTCATTCAATTTTGGGAGATGTAGGCCTGAAAGGAATGTATCTATAGATTCCTTTGTAGGTGGGAGGATATTTGGGTTTTTGTTTAGGTTATACAGTTCCTCATAGAACTTTCTGAACTCTTCTGCGATTGCTTTAGGGTTGTGTATTTTGTTGTTTGTGGTTTGGTCTGTCACAAAGGGAATTTTGGTTTTGGTTCTTTTTTGTTTGACCCTGTTGGCCATCCATTTCGTATTTTTGTTAATTTCAGTGTAGTAGGTGGTCTTCGTTAGTTTTATGTTTTTTTCGTGTTCGTCTATTAGTATATTGCGGACTCTCAGTCTGGCCTCTCTTATGTCTCTACTACTTGAGGGGAGGGGGTTGGTTATATTGTGATTTTCTAGGGCTTTCAGATCTACCATGGCTTTTTTGAGTAGAGTGTTTTTTTCTTTTTTGTAGATGGACCCTTGTTGTATCATGGTTCCTCTAATGACAGATTTATGTGCGTTCCACAATGGGTAGCGACAGATTTCTGGGTTGTCATTTAAGAGGAAATACTCTTCCAATGCTTCTTTAATTTTTAGTTGGAATTTTGGTACCTTCATTAGGAATGTGTTGTTCCTCCAGGTGTTATAAGTTTTTGTTAAGGGGCCTGTTTTAAGTTTTAGCGAGATTGGGGCATGGTCCGACCATGTGGTCACGCCTATCTCAGCCTCCCGGGTTTTGTTCAGTATGTGAAAGTCCCCCAGGAACATATCTATTCTTGAGGATGAGCTGTGTCGAAAGGAATAAAAAGTAAATTCTCTAGAGTTTACATTCAATACTCTGAATAAATCAAATAAATCGTTGTTCTGAATCCAAGTTGACAGGGCCTTTCCTCTATTTCTTCCTGGATGGCTGGAATCTAGGGAGTGGTCGGCGATTGCATTAAAGTCTCCACAAATCATCAATGCGCCTTTCTGGAGGCTTTTAGTTTTCCTCATCACCCTGTTCAGAAATCTAATTTGGTGCGAGTTCGGAGCGTAAATGTTGGCCAGGGTTATAAGGAAGCCTTCGATTTTACATATTAAAATTAGGTACCTTCCCTCGGGGTCTTTGAATTCCTCCAGAAGATGGAAGTCTACCGAGTCGCTGACGGCGATCATCACGCCTGCTCTCTTCTTTGGTGCATTAGCCAAAAAGCATCTGGAAAATCTAGGATGAGTCATTTTGGGATGGTTAGGGTCTTTCAAGTGTGTCTCTTGAACGCAGAGAATATCTGAGTGAGATGCAATTGCTTCTTTCCATAAACAGGACCTCTTAAAAGGTGAGTTAAGGCCCCTGGCGTTTAGAGAGATTATTTTTAAGTCCATCTTGGGTTCCGGGTAGTTGCTGCCTGGTTTTCATGGGTCTTGTAGGGTGTCTTGGTAAAACCTGCTGTCTTGGGCTTCCCGAAGTGTGCGCGGAGAGGGCTGGTGTTTTGGATAGATGTCATCTTTTGGTGATAGGGTATACGGAAGGTTTGTTGGTAAAGTGGGTCGGGGGGTAAAATAACCTTGTGTGTATTTTTCAACGTAACTTGTTGTCGTTGTCAACTGTGTTGTGTTCAACAACAAAATAAAAGGACCTGTCCTTCTATGGGTTCTGAGACCCTAGGGAGGTCTAGGCGGGGGTTAGAAAGTTCAGCCTGTGCCCGAGCATAAACGTGCTTATGGTGCCCAGGGGGTTAGGAACGAGGTTCGCAGTTCTTTTTGCTGTTTTTCAGCGGTGTGTTGCTTTGTCATTGTTGGGCTTGTGGTGTTGTTTGCGAGTCCAGTCCTTGGTAACGTAGGTCGGCTGGTTCTCATTAGGTTCTGGAAGGTTCCATCTTTTCAGAAGATGCAGCCCGTCTTCGTATGTTAAGATTGTAGTGATCTTGCCCTCTTTGTTAATATGTAACTTAGTGGGAAATCCCCATCTGTATGTTATGTCGTTGTCTCTCAGTATCCTAGTGATGGCTGTGAATTTTTTTCGGGCCATCATTGTGGTCTGGGAGAAGTCAGCATAAATTTTTATGTTGCTGTAGGGAGCTGGGAGATGTCTCAGGTTCCTTGATACTCTCATCAGGTTGTCTTTTGTATGGAAAAAGTGCACCCTGGCTATAACATCTCTTGGCACGTTTTCCGGGATGCTTTTTGGCTTTGGTAGCCTGTGTATTCTGTCTAGTATCCGTTCGTCTGTCTTTGAGTCAGGAAGAAGTGTTTTAATTAGGTCTTGTACATAACTATTAAGCTCCTCTGGTTTCACTTCTTCCGCGACGCTTCTAAGTTTTATGTTATTTCGGCGATTACGATCTTCAAGATCGGCCATTTTGCTTTTTAGGAGCATCACTTCCTCCTCAAGTTTGTAATGAGCATCAATGAGCTCATTGTGAGAGGAGGTTATCTCGCCGGTCTTGTTTTCCAGGTGATCTACTCTTTCTTCCAGTTCACCCAGATTCTTGTTTAGTTTAGTGCTTATGTCGGCGAGGTCGCTTTTAATTGAGCTTTTTAGTGCTATCACCATGTCTCTTATGAAGCACTGTGAAGCCATTTGGTCTGTACATTCTATGTTAAATATTGGGTCAGGGACTTCCTCTCTTTCTTGCTCTTTTTCTGTTATTTTATTGTTGCTTTTTTGTGTTAAGTCCTTCCTGGGGCGTCTCTTGTCAGGGCTCTTACTGGGGGAGCTGATGGGTCTTTTTTCATTACTTTGTAGGGGAGTTTCAGGGGGAGAAGATGGCGCCTGCACTCCCCCCTCCTCCTCCCCCCCGTCAGCTCCCTGTGACCCGGGATTCTCTTCTCTCTCTGAGTTATCTATCTCAGAAGTTGCAGCCCTGCCTTTATAAGAGGAGCGGTGTGGAGGGACTGTGTGCTGTGAGGTGGACGGCATGCAGTCTCTGCTTACCGCACTGCCTTGCGATCCTCTCTCTCGTGGTGCTTCCTCTCCTCCGGCGCCGCTGGAAGCCGGCTCCGCCATTTTCTCCTCCTCCGGACCGCGCGCCGGGTAGAAGTCCGTCAGGCGCTTCGGTCCCGTTTTCCCCGCTCTCCTCCGAGATGCCATCAGCAGGAGGTAAGTTTCTCGCTACTTCTCCGCTGTTTTTAAAGCCCTGGGCAAGCTTTAAAACGCTGTTCTGCCGGGTTGTAAAACGGAGCCTCTCAGATCACGACTGCCATCGGCTCCGTCAGGCCACGCCCCCCCGTACGTAAAATTTTGACGCTAATTCTTTTGCGCATAGAATTGAATAATCGAGTTGGTAACCCATTAGTTTTTCCTATTTAGAACATATTCAATGCCCGTGCTAAATTTTACGTTTCTATGTGAGAAAATTGGATTGTGTACGTAAAATTTGGACGCTAATTCTTTTGCGCATAGAATTGAATAATCGAGTTGAGACCCATTAGCTTTTCCTATTTATGACATAATCAATGCTCGTGCCAAATTTCAAGTTTCTATGTGAGAAAATTGGATTCCGTACGTAAAATTTGGAGGCTAATTCTTTTGCACATAGAATTGAATAATCGAGTTGGGACCCATTAGCTTTTCCTATTCATGACATAATCAATGCTCGTGCCAAATTTCAAGTTTCTATGTGAGAAAATTGGATTCCGTACGTAAAATTTGAAGGCTAATTCTTTTGCACATAGAATTGAATAATCGAGTTAGGACCCATTAGCTTTTCTTATTTATGACATAATCAATGCCCGTGCGAAATTTTAAGTTTCTATGTGAGAAAATTACATTCCGTACGTAACATTTGGACGCTAATTCTTTTGCGCATAGAATTAAATAACGGAGTTGGGACCCATTAGCTTTTCCTATTTATGACATAATCAATGCTCGTGCCAAATTTCAAGTTTCTATGTGAGAAAATTACATTCCATACGTAAAACTTGGATGCTAATTCTTTTGTGCCTAGGATTAAATAACGGAGTTGGGACCCTTTAGCTTTTCCTATTTATGACATAATCAATGCTCGTGCCAAATTTCAAGTTTCTATATGAGAAAATTGGATTCCGTACGTAAAATTTGGAGGCTAATTCTTTTGCACATAGAATTGAATAATCGAGTTGGAACCATTAGCTTTTCCTATATATGACATAATCAATGCTCGTGCCAAATTTCACGTTTCTATGACACTGGAAAGTGAGAAAAATACATTCCGTACGTAAAATTTTGACTCTAATTCATTTGCGCATAGAATTGAATAATCGAGTTGGGACCCATTAGTTTTTCCTATTTAGAACATATTCAATGCCCGTGTCAAATTTTACGTTTCTATGTGAGAAAATTGGATTGTGTACGTAAAATTTGGACGCTAATTCTTTTGCGCATAGAATTGAATAATCGAGTTGAGACCCATTAGCTTTTCCTATTTATGACATAATCAATGCTCGTGCCAAATTTCAAGTTTCTATGTGAGAAAATTGGATTCCGTACGTAAAATTTGGAGGCTAATTCTTTTGCACATAGAATTGAATAATCGAATTGGGACCCATTAGCTTTTCCTATTCATGACATAATCAATGCTCGTGCCAAATTTCAAGTTTCAATGTGAGAAAATTGGATTCCGTACGTAAAATTTGAAGGCTAATTCTTTTGCACATAGAATTGAATAATCGAGTTAGGACCCATTAGCTTTTCTTATTTATGACATCATCAATGCCCGTGCGAAATTTTAAGTTTCTATATGAGAAAATTACATTCCGTACGTAACATTTTGACGCTAATTCTTTTGCGCATAGAATTGAATAATCGAGTTGGGACCCATTAGTTTTTCCTATTTAGAACATATTCAATGCCCGTGCCAAATTTTAAGTTTCTATGTGAGAAAATTGGATTGTGTACGTAAAATTTGGACGCTAATTCTTTTGCGCGTAGAATTGAATAATCGAGTTGGGACCCATTAGCTTTTCCTATTTATGACATAATCAATGCTCGTGCCAAATTTCAAGTTTCTATGTGAGAAAATTGGATTCCGTACATAAAATTTGGAGGCTAATTCTTTTGCACATAGAATTGAATAATCGAGTTGGACCCATTAGCTTTTCCTATTTATGACATAATCAATGCTCATGCCAAATTTCACGTTTCTATGACACTGGAAAGTGAGAAAAATACATTCCGTACGTAAAATTTTGACGCTAACTCTTTTGCACATAGAATTGAATAATCGAGTTGGGACGCATTAGCTTTTCCTATTTAGAACATATTCAATGCCCGAGCCAAATTTTACGTTTCTATGTGAGAAAATTGGATTGTGTACGTAAAATTTGGACGCTAATTCTTTTGCGCATAGAATTGAATAATCGAGTTGGGACCCATTAGCTTTTCCTATTTATGACATAATCAATGCTTGTGCCAAATTTCAAGTTTCTATGTGAGAAAATTGGTTTCCGTATGTAAAATGTGGAGGCTAATTCTTTTGCACATAGAATTGAATAATCGAGTTAGGACCCATTGGCTTTTATTTATGACATAATCAATGCCCCTGCGAAATTTTAAGTTTCTATGTGAGAAAATTACATTCCGTACGTAACATTTGGACGCTAATTCTTTTGCGCATAGAATTGAATAATCGAGTTGGGACCCATTAGCTTTTCCTATTTATGACATAATCAATGCTCGTGCCAAATTTCAAGTTTCTATGTGAGAAAATTGGATTCCGTACATAAAATTTGGAGGCTAATTCTTTTGCACATAGAATTGAATAATCGAGTTGGACCCATTAGCTTTTCCTATTTATGACATAATCAATGCTCGTGCCAAATTTCACGTTTCTATGACACTGGAAAGTGAGAAAAATACATTCCGTACGTAAAATTTTGACGCTAATTCTTTTGCGCATAGAATTGAATAATCGAGTTGGGACCCATTAGTTTTTCCTATTTAGAACATATTCAATGCCCGTGCCAAATTTTACGTTTCTATGTGAGAAAATTGGATTGTGTACGTAAAATTTGGACGCAAATTCTTTTGCGCATAGAATTGAATAATCGAATTGGGACCCTTTAGCTTTTCCTATTTATGACATAATCAATGCTCGTGCCAAATTTCAAGTTTCTATGTGAGAAAATTGGATTCCGTACGTAAAATTTGAAGGCTAATTCTTTTGCACATAGAATTGAATAATCGAATTAGGACCCATTAGCTTTTCTTATTTATGACATAATCAATGCCCGTGCGAAATTTTAAGTTTCTATGTGAGAAAATTGCATTCCGTAAGTAACATTTGGACGCTAATTCTTTTGCGCATAGAATTAAATAACGGAGTTGGGACCCATTAGCTTTTCCTATTTATGACATAATCAATGCTCGTGCCAAATTTCAAGTTTCTATGTGAGAAAATTGGATTCTGTATGTAAAATTTAGACGCTAAATCTTTTGCACATAGAATTGAATAATCTAGTTAGGACCCATTAGCATTTCCTATTTATGACATAATCAATGCCCGTGCCAAATTTTAAGTTTCTATGTGAGAAAATTACATTCCATACGTAAAACTTGGATGCTAATTCTTTTGTGCCTAGGATTAAATAACGGAGTTGGGACCCATTAGCTTTTCCTATTTATGACATAATCAATGCTCTTGCAAAATTTTAAGTTTCTATGTGAGAAAATTGGATTCTGTACGTAAAATTTGGACGCTAATTCTTTTGCGCATAGAATTGAATAATCGAGTTGGGACCCATTAGCTTTTCCTATTTATGACATAATCAATGCTCGTGCCAAATTTCACGTTTCTATGACACTGGAAAGTGAGAAAAATACATTCCGTGCGTAAAATTTTGACGCTAATTCTTTTGCGCATAGAATTGAATAATCGAGTTGGGACCCATTAGTTTTTCCTATTTAGAACATATTCAATGCCCGTGCCAAATTTTAAGTTTCTATGTGAGAAAATTGGATTCCGTACATAAAATTTGGAGGCTAATTCTTTTGCACATAGAATTGAATAATCGAGTTGGACCCATTAGCTTTTCCTATTTATGACATAATCAATGCTCGTGCCAAATTTCACGTTTCTATGACACTGGAAAGTGAGAAAAATACATTCCGTACGTAAAATTTTGACGCTAACTCTTTTGCACATAGAATTGAATAATCGAGTTGGGACGCATTAGCTTTTCCTATTTAGAACATATTCAATGCCCGAGCCAAATTTTACGTTTCTATGTGAGAAAATTGGATTGTGTACGTAAAATTTGGACGCTAATTCTTTTGCGCATAGAATTGAATAATCGAGTTGGGACCCATTAGCTTTTCCTATTTATGACATAATCAATGCTCGTGCCAAATTTCAAGTTTCTATGTGAGAAAATTGGATTCCGTATGTAAAATGTGGACGCTAATTCTTTTGCACATAGAATTGAAAAATCGAGTTGGGACCCATTAGCTTTTCCTATTTATGATATAATCAATGCTCGTGCCAAATTTCAAGTTTCTATGTGAGAAAATTGGATTCCGTACGTAAAATTTGGAGGCTAATTCTTTTGCACATAGAATTGAATAATCGAGTTGGAACCATTAGCTTTTCGTATTTATGACATAATCAATGCTCGTGCCAAATTTCACGTTTCTATGACACTGGAAAGTGAGAAAAATACATTCCGTACGTAAAATTTTGACGCTAATTCTTTTGCGCATAGAATTGAATAATCGAGTTGGGACCCATTAGTTTTTCCTATTTAGAACATATTCAATGTCCGTGCCAAATTTTACGTTTCTATGTGAGAAAATTGGATTGTGTACGTAAAATTTGGACGCTAATTCTTTTGCGCATAGAATTGAATAATCGAGTTGAGACCCATTAGCTTTTCCTATTGATGACATAATCAATGCTCGTGCCAAATTTCAAGTTTCTATGTGAGAAAATTGGATTCTGTACGTAAAATTTGGAGGCTAATTATTTTGCACATAGAATTGAATAATCGAGTTGGGACCCATTAGCTTTTCCTATTCATGACATAATCAATGCTCGTGCCAAATTTCAAGTTTCTATGTGAGAAAATTGGATTCCGTACGTAAAATTTGAAGGCTAATTCTTTTGCACATAGAATTGAATAATCGAGTTAGGACCCATTAGCTTTTATTTATGACATAATCAATGCCCCTGCGAAATTTTAAGTTTCTAAGTGAGAAAATTACATTCCGTACGTAACATTTGGACGCTATTTCTTTTGCGCAAAGAATTAAATAACGGAGTTGGGACCCATTAGCTTTTCCTATTTATGACATAATCAATGCCCGTGCCAAATTTCAAGTTTCTATGTGAGAAAATTGTATTCCGTACATAAAATTTGGAGGCTAATTCTTTTGCACATAGAATTGAAAAATCGAGTTGGGACCCATTAGCTTTTCCTATTTATGACATAATCAATGCTCGTGCCAAATTTCAAGTTTCTATGTGAGAAAATTGGATTCCGTACATAAAATTTGGAGGCTAATTCTTTTGCACATAGAATTGAATAATCGAGTTGGGACCCATTAGCTTTTCCTATTTATGACATATTCAATGCCCGTGCCAAATTTTAAGTTTCTATGACACTGGAAAGTGAGAAAAATACATTCCGTACGTAAAATTTTGGCGCTAATTCTTTTGCGCATAGAATTGAATAATCGAGTTGGGACCCATTCGTTTTTCCTATTTAGAACATATTCAATGCCCGTGCCAAATTTTACGTTTCTATGTGAGAAAATTGGATTGTGTACGTAAAATTTGGACGCAAATTCTTTTGCGCATAGAATTGAATAATCGAATTGAGACCCTTTAGCTTTTCCTATTTATGACATAATCAATGCTCGTGCCAAATTTCACGTTTCTATGACACTGGAAAGTGAGAAAAATACATTCCGTACGTAAAATTTTGGCGCTAATTCTTTTGCGCATAGAATTGAATAATCGAGTTGGGACCCATTCGTTTTTCCTATTTAGAACATATTCAATGCCCGTGCCAAATTTTACGTTTCTATGTGAGAAAATTGGATTGTGTACGTAAAATTTGGACGCAAATTCTTTTGCGCATAGAATTGAATAATCGAATTGAGACCCTTTAGCTTTTCCTATTTATGACATAATCAATGCTCGTGCCAAATTTCAAGTTTCTATGTGAGAAAATTGGATTCCGTACGTAAAATTTGGAGGCTAATTCTTTTGCACATAGAATTGAATAATCGAGTTGGGACCCATTAGCTTTTCCTATTCATGACATAAACAATGCTCGTGCCAAATTTCAAGTTTCTATGTGAGAAAATTGGATTCCGTACGTAAAATTTGAAGGCTAATTCTTTTGCACATAGAATTGAATAATCGAGTTAGGACCCATTAGCTTTTCTTATTTATGACATCATCAATGCCCGTGCGAAATTTTAAGTTTCTATATGAGAAAATTACATTCCGTAGGTAACATTTGGACGCTAATTCTTTTGCGCATAGAATTAAATAACGGAGTTGGGACCCATTAGCTTTTCCTATTTATGACATAATCAATGCTATTGCCAAATTTTTAGTTTCTATGTGAGAAAATTGGATTCTGTACGTAAAATTTGGACGCTAATTCTTTTGCGCATAGAATTGAATAATCGAGTTGGGACCCATTAGCTTTTCCTATTTATGACATATTCAATGCTCGTGCCAAATTTCACGTTTCTATGACACTGGAAAGTGAGAAAAATACATTCTGTACGTAAAATTTTGACGCTAACTCTTTTGCGCATAGAATTGAATAATCGAGTTGGGACCCATTAGTTTTTCCTATTTAGAACATATTCAATGCCCGTGCCAAATTTTAAGTTTCTATGTGAGAAAATTGGATTGTGTACGTAAAATTTGGACGCTAATTCTTTTGCGCGTAGAATTGAATAATCGAGTTGGGACCCATTAGCTTTTCCTATTTATGACATAATCAATCCTCGTGCCAAATTTCAAGTTTCTATGTGAGAAAATTGGATTCCGTATGTAAAATGTGGACGCTAATTCTTTTGCACATAGAATTGAAAAATCGAGTTGGGACCCATTAGCTTTTCCTATTTATGATATAATCAATGCTCGTGCCAAATTTCAAGTTTCTATGTGAGAAAATTGGATTCCGTACGTAAAATTTGGAGGCTAATTCTTTTGCACATAGAATTGAATAATCGAGTTGGAACCATTAGCTTTTCCTATTTATGACATAATCAATGCTCGTGCCAAATTTCACGTTTCTATGACACTGGAAAGTGAGAAAAATACATTCCGTACGTAAAGTTTTGACGCTAATTCTTTTGCGCATAGAATTGAATAATCGAGTTGGGACCCATTAGTTTTTCCTATTTAGAACATATTCAATGCCCGTGCCAAATTTTACGTTTCTATGTGAGAAAATTGGATTGTGTACGTAAAATTTGGACGCTAATTCTTTTGCGCATAGAATTGAATAATCGAGTTGGGACCCATTAGCGTTTCCTATTCATGACATAATCAATGCTCGTGCCAAATTTCAAGTTTCTATGTGAGAAAATTGGATTCCGTACGTAAAATTTGAAGGCTAATTCTTTTGCACATAGAATTGAATAATCGAGTTAGGACCCATTAGCTTTTATTTATGACATAATCAATGCCCCTGCGAAATTTTAAGTTTCTATGTGAGAAAATTACATTCCGTACGTAACATTTGGACGCTAATTCTTTTGCGCATACAATTAAATAACGGAGTTGGGACCCATTAGCTTTTCCTATTTATGACATAATCAATGCCCGTGCCAAATTTCAAGTTTCTATGTGAGAAAATTGTATTCCGTACATAAAATTTGGAGGCTAATTCTTTTGCACATAGAATTGAAAAATCGAGTTGGGACCCATTAGCTTTTCCTATTTATGACATAATCAATGCTCGTGCCAAATTTCAAGTTTCTATGTGAGAAAATTGGATTCCGTACATAAAATTTGGAGGCTAATTCTTTTGCACATAGAATTGAAAAATCGAGTTGGGACCCATTAGCTTTTCCTATTTATGACATAATCAATGCTCGTGCCAAATTTCACGTTTCTATGACACTGGAAAGTGAGAAAAATACATTCCGTACGTAAAATTTTGACGCTAACTCTTTTGCGCCTAGAATTGAATAATCGAGTTGGGACCAATTAGTTTTTCCTATTTAGAACATATTCAATGCCCGAGCCAAATTTTACGTTTCTATGTGAGAAAATTGGATTGTGTACGTAAAATTTGGACGCTAATTCTTTTGCGCATAGAATTGAATAATCGAGTTGGGACCCATTAGCTTTTCCTATTTATGACATAATCAATGCGCGTGCCAAATTTCAAGTTTCTATGTGAGAAAATTGTATTCCGTACGTAAAATTTGGAGGCTAATTCTTTTGCACATAGAATTGAATAATCGAGTTGGGACCCATTAGCTTTTCCTATTTATGACATAATCAATGCTCGTGCCAAATTTCAAGTTTCTATGTGAGAAAATTTTATTCCGTACGTAAAATTTGGAGGCTAATTCTTTTGCACATAGAATTGAATAATCGAGTTGGGACCCATTAGCTTTTCCTATTTATGACATAATCAATGCTCGTGCCAAATTTCAAGTTTCTATGTGAGAAAATTGGATTCCGTACGTAAAAATTTGAAGGCTAATTCTTCTTCACATAGAATTGAATAATTGAGTTAGGACCCATTAGCTTTTCGTATTTATGATATAATCAATGCCCGTGCCAAATTTTAAGTTTCTTTGTGAGAAAATTACATTCCGTAAGTAACATTTGGACGCTAATTCTTTTGCGCATAGAATTAAATAACGGAGTTGGGACCCATTAGCTTTTCCTATTTATGACATAATCAATGCTCGTGCCAAATTTCAAGTTTCTATGTGAGAAAATTTGATTCTGTATGTAAAATTTAGACGCTAATTCTTTTGCACATAGAATTGAATAATCTAGTTAGGACCCATTAGCTTTTCCTATTTATGACATAATCAATGCCCGTGCCAAATTTTAAGTTTCTATGTGAGAAAATTACATTCCATACGTAAAACTTGGACGCTAATTCTTTTGTGCCTAGAATTAAATAACGGAGTTGGGACGCTTTAGCTTTTCCTCTTTATGACATAATCAATGCTCGTGCCAAATTTCAAGTTTCTATGTGAGAAAATTGAATTCCGTACGTAAAATTTTGACGCTAATTCTTTTGCACATAGAATTGAATAATCGAGTTAGGACCCCTTAGCTTTTCCTATTTATGACATAATCAATGCCCGTGCCAAATTTTAAGTTTCTATGTGAGAAAATTACATTCCGTACGTAAAACTTGGACGCTAATTCTTTAGTGCCTAGAATTAAATAACGGAGTTGGGACCCATTAGCTTTTCCTATTTATGACATAATCAATGCTCGTGCCAAATTTCAAGCTTCTATGTGAGAAAATTGGATTCCATACATAAAATTTGGACGCTAATTCTTTTGCACATAGAATTGAATAATCGAGTTGGGACCCATTAGCTTTTCCTATTTATGACACAATCAATGCTCGTGCCAAATTTCACGTTTCTATGACACTGGAAAGTGAGAACAATACATTCCGTACGTAAAATTTTGACGCTAATTCTTTTGCGCATAGAATTAAATAATCGAGTTGGGACCCATTAGTTTTTCCTATTTAGAACATATTCAATGCCCGTGCCAAATTTTAAGTTTCTATGTGAGAAAATTGGATTGTGTACGTAAAATTTGAATGCTAATTCTTTTGCGCATAGAATTGAATAATCGAGTTGGGACCCATTAGCTTTTCCTATTTATGACATAATCAATGCTCGTGCCAAATTTCAAGTTTCTATATGAGAAAATTGGATTCCGTACGTAAAATTTTGACGCTAATTCTTTTGCGCATAGAATTGAATAATCGAGTTGGGACCCATTAGTTTTTCCTATTTAGAACATATTTAATGCCCGTGCCAAATTTTAAGTTTCTATGTGAGAAAATTTGATTGTGTACGTAAAATTTGGACGCTAATTGTTTTGCGCATAGAATTGAATAATCGAGTTGGGACCCATTAGCTTTTCCTATTTATGACATAATCAATGCTCGTGCCAAATTCCAAGTTTCTATGTGAGAAAATTGGATTCCGTACATAAAATTTGGAGGCTAATTCTTTTGCACATTGAATTGAATAATCGAGTTGGGACCCATTAGCTTTTCCTATTTATGACACAATCAATGCTCATGCCAAATTTCACCTTTCTATGACACTGGAAAGAGAGAACAATGCATTCCGTACGTAAAATTTTGACGCTAATTCTTTTGCACATAGAATTGAATAATCGAGTTAGGACCCATTAGCTTTTCCTATTTATGACATAATCAATGCCCGTGCCAAATTTTAAGTTTCTATGTGAGAAAATTACATTCCGTACGTAAAACTTGGACGCTAATTCTTTAGTGCCTAGAATTAAATAACGGAGTTGGGACACATTAGCTTTTCCTATTTATGACATAATCAATGCTCGTGCCAAATTTCAAGTTTCTATGTGAGAAAATTGGATTCCGTATGTAAAATTTGGACGCTAATACTTTTGCACATAGAATTGAATAATCGAGTTGGGACCCATTAGCTTTTCCTATTTATGACATAATCAATGCTCGTGCCAAATTTCACGTTTCTATGACACTGGAAAGTGAGAAAAATACATTCCATACGTAAAATTTTGACGCTAATTCTTTTGCACATAGAATTGAATAATCGAGTTGGGACCCATTAGCTTTTCCTATTTATGACATAATCAATGCTCGTGCCAAATTTCACGTTTCTATGACAATGGAAAGTGAGAAAAATACATTCCGTACGGAAAATTTTGACGCTAATTCTTTTGCGCATAGAATTGAATAATCGAGTTGAGACACATTAGTTTTTCCTATTTTGAACATATACAATGCCCGTGCCAAATTTTAAGTTTCTATGTGAGAAAATTGGATTCTGTACTTAAAATTTGGACGCTAATTCTTTTGCGCATAGAATTGAATAATCAAGTTGGGACCCATTAGCTTTTCCTATTTATGACATAATCAATGCTCGTGCCAAATTTCAAGCTTCTATGTGAGAAAATTGGATTCCGTATGTAAAATGTGGAGGCTAATTCTTTTGCACATAGAATTGAAAAATCGAGTTGGGACCCATTAGCTTTTCCTATTTATGATATAATCAATGCTCGTGCCAAATTTCAAGTTTCTATGTGAGAAAATTGGATTCCGTACGTAAAATTTGGAGGCTAATTCTTTTGCACATAGAATTGAATAATCGAGTTGGACCCATTAGCTTTTCGTATTTATGACATAATCAATGCTCGTGCCAAATTTCACGTTTCTATGACACTGGAAAGTGAGAAAAATACATTCCGTACGTAAAATTTTGACGCTAATTCTTTTGCGCATAGAATTGAATAATCGACTTGGGACCCATTAGTTTTTCCTATTTAGAACATATTCAATGCCCGTGCCAAATTTTACGTTTCTATGTGAGAAAATTGGATTGTGTACGTAAAATTTGGACGCTAATTCTTTTGCGCATAGAATTGAATAATCGAGTTGAGACCCATTAGCTTTTCCTATTGATGACATAATCAATGCTCGTGCCAAATTTCAAGTTTCTATGTGAGAAAATTGGATTCCGTACGTAAAATTTGGAGGCTAATTCTTTTGCACATAGAATTGAATAATCGAGTTGGGACCCATTAGCTTTTCCTATTCATGACATAATCAATGCTCGTGCCAAATTTCAAGTTTCTATGTGAGAAAATTGGATTCCGTACGTAAAATTTGGAGGCTAATTCTTTTGCACATAGAATTGAATAATCGAGTTGGGACCCATTAGCTTTTCCTATTTATGACATAATCAATGCTCGTGCCAAATTTCACGTTTCTATGACACTGGAAAGTGAGAAAAATACATTCCGTACGTAAAATTTTGACGCTAATTCTTTTGCGCATAGAATTGAATAATCGAGTTGGGACCCATTAGTTTTTCCTATTTAGAACATATTCAATGCCCGTGCCAAATTTTAAGTTTCTATGTGAGAAAATTGGATTGTGTACGTAAAATTTGGACGCTAATTCTTTTGCGCGTAGAATTGAATAATCGAGTTGGGACCCATTAGCTTTTCCTTTTTATGACATAATCAATGCTCGTGCCAAATTTCAAGTTTCTATGTGAGAAAATTGGATTCCGTACATAAAATTTGGAGGCTAATTCTTTTGCACATAGAATTGAATAATCGAGTTGGACCCATTAGCTTTTCCTATTTATGACATAATCAATGCTCGTGCCAAATTTCACGTTTCTATGACACTGGAAAGTGAGAAAAATACATTCCGTACGTAAAATTTTGACGCTAATTCTTTTGCGCATAGAATTGAATAATCGAATTGGGACCCTTTAGCTTTTCCTATTTATGACATAATCAATGCTCGTGCCAAATTTCAAGTTTCTATGTTAGAAAATTGGATTCCGTACGTAAAATTTGAAGGCTAATTCTTTTGCACATAGAATTGAAAAATCGAGTTAGGACCCATTAGCTTTTCTTATTTATGACTAGAGATGAGCGAACACCAAAATGTTCGGGTGTTCGTTATTCGTAACGAACTTCCCGTGATGCTCGAGGGTTCGTTTCGAACAACGAACCCCATTGAAGTCAATGGGCGACCAGAACATTTTTGTATTTCGCCGATGCTCGCTAAGGTTTTCATGTGTGAAAATCTGGGCAATTCAGGAAAGTGATGGGAATGACACAGTGACGGATAGGGCAGGCGAGGGGCTACATGTTGGGCTGCATCTCAAGTTCCCAGGTCCCACTATTAAGCCACAATACCGGCAAGAGTGCCCCCCCCCCCCCTCCCAACAACTTTTACTTCTGAAAAGCCCTCATTAGCATGGCATACCTTTGCTAAGCACCACACTACCTCCAACAAAGCACAATCACTGCCTGCATGACACTCCACTGACACTTCTGCTGGGTTACATGCTGCCCAACCGCCCCCCCTCCCCCCCACAGCGCACACCAAAGTGTCCCTGCGCAGCCTTCAGCTGCCCTCATGCCACACCACGCTCATGTCTATTTAGAATTGCGTCTGCCATGACGAGGGACCGCAGGCACACACTGCAGAGGTTGGCACGGCTAGGCAGCGACCCTCTTTAAAAGTGGCGGAGCGATAGCCCACAATGCTGTACAGAAGCAATGAGAAATAGAATCCTGTGCCACCGCCATCAGGAGCTGCACACGTGGGCATAGCAATGGGGAACCTATGTGCCACACACTATTCATTCTGTCAAGGTGTCTGCATGCCCCAGTCAGACCGGGCTTTTTAATTCATAGACACAGGCAGGTACAACTCCCTATTGTGAAGTCCCTGTCGACCCACAGCATGGGTGGCTCCCTGGAACCCACTGGCGGTACACAGAAATATCCCATTGCATTGCCCAACACAGCTGAGGTAGTAATGTCGTGCTTAATGCAGGTGGGCTTCGGCCCACACTGCATGCCCCAGTCTGACTGGGGTTCTTTATAAGTGTACAGATGTAGTAAAAACTCCGTGTGCACCTACAGCATGGGTGGGTGCCAGGAAGCCACCGGCGGTACATAGAAATATCCCATTGCATTGCCCAACACAGCTGAGGTAGTAATGTTGTGTTTAACCCTTTCCAATCCAATTTGTATATGGTTTTCCTAGGGGGCTTACTCTTTTTCTGCTGTTATACAACGGCGCTATATGCTGGCTAAAGCCAGTACTGCATGAGCTGACACGTAGGATAGGCTCCGACAGCAGAGAGGCTGGCAATATACAGTAAGAGAACCCCGACGGACGTCTACCAACAACGGAGCTGTACAGCCTTAAACCCTAATGTCTTCACAGGTCACACAGTGGACTGGAAAGGGTTAATGCAGGTGGGCTTCGGTCCACACTGCATGCCCCAGTCAGACTGGGGTTCTTTACAAGTGGACACATGTAGGTTTAACTCCCTGTGGACCCACTGCCTGGGTGGGTGCCAGGAAGCCACCGGCGGTACATAGAAATATCCCATTGCATTGCCCAACACAGCTGAGGTAGTAATGTCGTGCGTAATACAGGTGGGCTTCGGCCCACACTGCATGCCCCAGTCAGACGGGTTCTTTAGAAGTGTACAGAAGTATTAAAAACTCAGTGTGCACCTACAGCATGGGTGGCTCCCTGGAACCCACCGGCGGTACACAAAAATATCCCATTGCATTGCCCAACACAGCTGAGGTAGTAATGTCGTGCGTAATGCAGGTGGGCTTCGGCCCACACTGCATGCCCCAGTCAGACTGGGGTTCTTTACAAGTGGACACATGTAGGTTTAACTCCCTGTGGACCCACTGCCTGGGTGGGTGCCAGGAAGCCACCGGCGGTACATAGAAATATCCCATTGCATTGCCCAACACAGCTGAGGTAGTAATGTCGTGCGTAATACAGGTGGGCTTCGGCCCACACTGCATGCCCCAGTCAGACGGGTTCTTTAGAAGTGTACAGAAGTATTAAAAACTCAGTGTGCACCTACAGCATGGGTGGCTCCCTGGAACCCACCGGCGGTACACAAAAATATCCCATTGCATTGCCCAACACAGCTGAGGTAACGTCAGCTGTAATGCAGGTGGGCTAAAAATTAATTTGATTACACTGTAGGCGAGGGCCCACAAAAATTGCTGTATCAACAGTACTAATGTACATCCCAAAAATTGGCCATGGCCAGCCAAGAGGGCAGGTGAAACCCATTAATCGCTTTGGTTAATGTGGCTTAAGTGGTAACTAGGCCTGGAGGCAGCCCAGTGTAACGAAAAATTGGTTCAAGTTAAAGTTCCAATGCTTTTAAGCGCATTGAAACTTATAAAAATTGTTCAGAAAAATTATTTGAGTGAGCCTTGTGGCCCTAAGAAAAATTGCCCGTTCAGCGTGATTACGTGAGGTTTCAGGAGGAGGAGCAGGAGGAGGAGGAGGAGGAATATTAGACACAGATTGATGAAGCAGAAATGTCCCCGTTTTGGATGGTGAGAGAGAACGTAGCTTCCATCCGCGGGTGCAGCCTACGTATTGCTTACGTATCGCTGCTGTCCGCTGGTGGAGAACAGAAGTCTGGCGAAATCCAGCCTTTGTTCATCTTGATGAGTGTTAGCCTGTCGGCACTGTCGGTTGACAAGCGGCTACGCTTATCTGTGATGATTCCCCCAGCCGCACTAAACACCCTCTCCGACAACACGCTAGCCGCAGGACAAGCAAGCACCTCAAGGGCATACAGGGCTAGTTCAGGCCACGTGTCCAGCTTCGACACCCAGTAGTTGTAGGGGGCAGAGGCGTCACCAAGGATGGTCGTGCGATCCGCTACGTACTCCCTCACCATCCTTTTGCAGTGCTCCCGCCGACTCAGCCGTGACTGGGGAGCGGTGACACAGTCTTGGTGGGGAGCCATAAAGCTGGCCAGGCCCTTAAAGACTGTTGCACTGCCTGGGATGTACATGCTGCTCGATCTACGCACATCCCCTGCAACATGGCCCTTGGAACTGCGCCTTCTGCCACTAGCGCTGTCGGCTGGGAATTTTACCATCAGCTTGTCCGCAAGGGTCCTGTGGTATAGCAACACTCTCGAACCCCTTTCCTCTTCGGGAATCAGAGTGGGCAGGTTCTCCTTATACCGTGGATCGAGCAGTGTGTACACCCAGTAATCCGTAGTGGCCAGAATGCGTGCAACGCGAGGGTCACGAGAAAGGCATCCTAACATGAAGTCAGCCATGTGTGCCAGGGTACCTGTACGCAACACATGGCTGTCTTCACTAGGAAGATCACTTTCAGGATCCTCCTCCTCCTCCTCCTCCTCAGGCCATACACGCTGAAAGGATGACAGGCAATCAGCCGGTGTACCGTCAGCAGCGGGCCAAGCTGTCTCTTCCCCCTCCTCCTCATCCTCCTCATGCTCCTCCTCCTCCTCCTGTACGCGCTGAGAAATAGACAGGAGGGTGCCCTGACTATCCAGCGGCATACTGTCTTCCCCCGCCCCCGTTTCCGAGCGCAAAGCAGCTGCCTTTATGGTTTGCAGGGAATTTCTCAAGATGCATAGCAGAGGAATGGTGACGCTAATGATTGTAGCATCGCCGCTCACCACCTGGGTAGACTCCTCAAAATTACCAAGGACATGGCAGATGTCTGCCAACCAGGCCCACTCTTCTGAAAGGAATTGAGGAGGCTGACTCCCACTGCGCCGCCCATGTTGGAGTTGGTATTCGACTATAGCTCTACGCTGTTCATAGAGCCTGGCCAACATGTGGAGCGTAGAGTTCCACCGTGTGGGCACGTCGCACAGCAGTCGGTGCACTGGCAGCTTAAAGTGATGTTGCAGGGTGCGCAGGGTGGCAGCGTCCGTGTGGGACTTGCGGAAATGTGCGCAGAGCCGGCGCGCCTTTACGAGCAGGTCTGACAAGCGTGGGTAGCTTTTCAGAAACCGCTGAACCACCAAATTAAAGACGTGGGCCAGGCATGGCACGTGCGTGAGGCTGCCGAGCTGCAGAGCCGCCACCAGGTTACGGCCGTTGTCACACACGACCATGCCCGGTTGGAGGCTCAGCGGCGCAAGCCAGCGGTCGGTCTGCTGTGTCAGACCCTGCAGCAGTTCGTGGGCCGTGTGCCTCTTATCGCCTAAGCTGAGTAGTTTCAGCACGGCCTGCTGACGCTTGCCCACCGCTGTGCTGCCACACCGCGCGACACCGACTGCTGGCGACATGCTGCTGCTAACACATCTTGATTGTGAGACAGAGGAGGAGGAGGAGGAGGAGGGTGCTTTAGTGGAGGAAGCATACACCTCCGCAGATACCACCACCGAGCTGGGGCCCGCAATTCTGGGGGTGGGTAGGACGTGAGCGGTCCCAGGCTCTGACTCTGTCCCAGCCTCCACTAAATTCACCCAATGTGCCGTCAGGGAGATGTAGTGGCCCTGCCCGCCTGTGCTTGTCCACGTGTCCGTAGTTAAGTGGACCGTGGCAGTAACCGCGTTGGTGAGGGCGCGCACAATGTTGCGGGAGACGTGGTCGTGCAGGGCTGGGACGGCACATCGGGAAAAGTAGTGGCGACTGGGAACTGAGTAGCGCGGGGCCGCCGCCTCCATGATACTTTTGAAGGACTCCGTTTCCACAACCCTATACGGCAGCATCTCAAGGCTGATGAATTTTGCGATGCGGACGGTTAACGTTTGAGCGTGCGGGTGCGTGGCGGCGTACTTGCGCTTGCGCTCGAACACTTGCGCAAGCGACGGCTGAACGGTGCGCTGAACTACACTGCTGGATGGGGCCGAGGACAGCGGAGATGAGGGTGTGGGTGCAGGCCATGAGGCGGTAGTGCCTGTGTCCTGAGAGGGGGGTTGCATCTCAGTGGCAGGTTGGGGCACAGGGGGAGAGGCAGGGGTGCAAACCGGAGGCGGTGAACGGCCTTTGTCCCACCTTGCGGGGTGCTTGGCCATCATATGTCTGCGCATGGTGGTGGTGGTGAGGCTGTTGGTGTTGGCTCCCCGGCTGAGCTTTGCGCGACAAAGGTTGCACACCACTGTTCGTCGGTCGTCAGGCGTCTCTGTGAAAAACTGCCAGACCTTAGAGCACCTCGGCCTCCGCAGGGTGGCATGGCGCGAGGGGGCGCTTTGGGAAACACTTGGTGGATTATTCGGTCTGGCCCTGCCTCTACCCCTGGCCACTGCACTGCCTCTTGCAACCTGCCCTGCTGATGCCCTTGACTCCCCCTCTGAAGACCTGTCCTCCTGAGTAAGCGTTGCACACCAGGTGGGGTCAGTCACCTCATCGTCCTGCTGCTCTTCCTCCGAATCCTCTGTGCGCTGCTCCCTGGGACTTACTGCCCTTACTACTACCTCACTGCAAGACAACTGTGTCTGATCGTCATCGTCCTCCTCACCCACAGAAAGTTGTTGAGACAGTTGGCGGAAGTCCCCAGCCTCTTCCCCCGGACCCCGGGAACTTTCGAATGGTTGGGCATCAGTGACGATAAACTCCTCTGGTGGGAGAGGAACCGCTGCTGCCCAATCTAAGCAGGGGCCCGAGAACAGTTCCTGGGAGTGTTCCCGCTCCTGAGCAGGTGTCATTGTAGTGGAGTGAGGAGGCTGGGAGGAAGGAGGAGCAGCAGACAGAGGATTCGGATTGGCAGCAGTGGACGGCGCAGAACTGCGGGTAGACGATAGGTTGCTCGAAGCACTTTCTGCCATCCAGGACAGGACCTGCTCACACTGCTCATTTTCTAATAACCGTCTCCCGCGTGGACCCATTAATTGGGCGATGAATGTGGGGACGCCAGAAACGTGCCTCTCTCCTAATCGCGCAGCAGTCGGCTGCGACACACCTGGATCAGGAGCTTGGCCTGTGCCCACACCCTGACTTGGCCCTCCGCGTCCTCGGCCGCGTCCACGTCCTCTATGCCTACCCCTACCCCTCAGCATGCTGTATTACCAGTGATTTGATTTCACAGGCAGGAAATAAATTGGCGCAAGACTGCAGGCCAAATATAATTTTTGCCCTTTTTGGAAAACGAAAGGCCCCACTGCCTCTAGTGAATGAATTATCTAAGTTTAATAACTGTGCTGTGTCCCTGCTTATGTGTCACAGAACGTGAGGGTAGCAGAGTTATTAACTGTGGCAGAGCAGGTATTTTTTTTCCCAATTAAGGAAAGCAAATGGCGAACCCAGCAGTAAAGCGTAGCTGGGTGCGTATGATTTAGCAATGTTTTTCACGCAGCTCACACGTCTCCACAGGCGTAAGGACGGACACAGGCTGGACAAATAGATTTGTTTTCAGTTTTTTCCCACCAACAGGCAGCACTGCGTATATTCAATGAACCTGAGAAGTTTAATAACTGTGCTGTGTCCCTGCTTATGTGTCACAGAACGTGAGGGTAGCAGAGTTATTAACTGTGGCAGAGCAGGTATTTTTTTTCCCAATTAAGGAAAGCAAATGGCGAACCCAGCAGTAAAGCGTAGCTGGGTGCGTATGATTTAGCAATGTTTTTCACGCAGCTCACACGTCTCCACAGGCGTAAGGACGGACACAGGCTGGACAAATAGATTTGTTTTCAGTTTTTTCCCACCAACAGGCAGCACTGCGTATATTCAATGAACCTGAGAAGTTTAATAACTGTGCTGTGTCCCTGCTTATGTGTCACAGAACGTGAGGGTAGCAGAGTTATTATAACTCTTGGAGAGCAGGTATTTTTTTTCCCAATTAAGGAAAGCAAATGGCGAACCCAGCAGTAAAGCGTAGCTGGCTGCGTATGATTTAGCAATGTTTTTCACGCAGCTCACACGTCTCCACAGGCGTAAGGACGGACAGAGGCTGGACAAATAGATTTGTTTTCAGTTTTTTCCCACCAACAGGCAGCACTGCGTATATTCAATGAACCTGAGAAGTTTAATAACTGTGCTGTGTCCCTGCTTATGTGTCACAGAACGTGAGGGTAGCAGAGTTATTATAACTCTTGGAGAGCAGGTATTTTTTTTCCCAATTAAGGAAAGCAAATGGCGAACCCAGCAGTAAAGCGTAGCTGGCTGCGTATGATTTAGCAATGTTTTTCACGCAGCTCACACGTGTCCACCGCCCGTAAGGACGGACAGAGGCTGGACAAATAGATTTGTTTTCAGTTTTTTCCCACCAACAGGCAGCACTGCGTATATTCTATGAATAATAACTGTGTTGTGGCCCTGCCTATACAATTCTTTCCCTGCAGTATCAATGGAGGGTGGAATGCTCTGCAGAGGCGATTTTGAGAAGCCCAAAAAAAATGCAGCACAGCTAACAGCAGCCTGGACAGTACTGCACACGGATAAATATGGCCCTAGAAAGGACCGTTGAGGTTCTTGAAGGCTACACTCACTCCTAACACTCTCCCTGCCTATGCAGCACTTCTGTCCCTAATGCCAGGTGCAACGCTCTGCAGAGCCGATTTTGAGAAGAAAAAAAAATCCCACTGCTAACAGCAGCCAACACACAGCTATCAGTGGCCCTAATAAGGACCTTTGGGGGTCTTGAAGCCTACACTAACTACCAATTCTTTCCCTACAGCAGCTCCGGTACAAACAGCACGGTCCCTCATCTAACTCACACCGCATCTGAGGCGAGCCGCGGGAGGGGCCGACTTTTATATTAGGCGAACACCTGATCTCGCCAGCCACTCACAGCAGGGGGGTGGTATAGGGCTTAAACGTTGCAGGGGGAAGTTGTAATGCCTTCCCTGTCTTTCAATTGGCCAGAAAAGCGCGCTAACGTCTCAGGGAAGGAAGTGAAAGTAACCAGAACACCGCATGGTGTTCGTCACGAATAACGAACATCCCGAACACCCTAATATTCGCACGAATATCAAGCTCGGACGAACGCGTTCGCTCATCTCTATTTATGACATAATCAATGCCTGTGCCAAATTTTAAGTTTCTATGTGAGAAAATTACATTCCATACGTAAAACTTGGATGCTAATTCTTTTGCACATAGAATTGAATAATCGAGTTAGGACCCATTAGCTTTTCCTATTTATGACATAATCAATGCTCGTGCCAAATTTCACGTTTCTATGACACTGGAAAGTGAGAAAAATACATTCCGTACGTAAAATTTTGACGCTAATTCTTTTGCGCATAGAATTGAATAATCGAGTTGGGACCCATTAGTTTTTCCTATTTAGAACATATTCAATGCCCGTGCCAAATTTTACGTTTCTATGTGAGAAAATTGGATTGTGTACGTAAAATTTCGACGCTAATTCTTTTGCGCATAGAATTGAATAATCGAGTTGAGACCCATTAGCTTTTCCTATTTATGACATAATCAATGCTCGTGCCAAATTTCAAGTTTCTATGTGAGAAAATTGGATTCCGTACGTAAAATTTGGAGGCTAATTCTTTTGCACATAGAATTGAATAATCGAGTTGGGACCCATTAGCTTTTCCTATTCATGACATAATCAATGCTCGTGCCAAATTTCAAGTTTCTATGTGAGAAAATTGGATTCCGTACGTAAAATTTGAAGGCTAATTCTTTTGCACATAGAATTGAATAATCGAGTTAGGACCCATTAGCTTTTCTTATTTATGACATAATCAATGCCCGTGCGAAATTTTAAGTTTCTATGTGAGAAAATTACATTCCGTACGTAACATTTGGACGCTAATTCTTTTGCGCATAGAATTAAATAACGGAGTTGGGACCCATTAGCTTTTCCTATTTATGACATAATCAATGCTCGTGCCAAATTTCAAGTTTCTATGTGAGAAAATTGGATTCTGTATGTAAAATTTAGACGCTAAATCTTTTGTACATAGAATTGAATAATCTAGTTAGGACCCATTAGCATTTCCTATTTATGACATAATCAATGCCCGTGCCAAATTTTAAGTTTCTATGTGAGAAAATTACATTCCATACGTAAAACTTGGATGCTAATTCTTTTGTGCCTAGGATTAAATAACGGAGTTGGGACCCATTAGCTTTTCCTATTCATGACATAATCAATGCTCGTGCCAAATTTCAAGTTTCTATGTGAGAAAATTGGATTCCGTACGTAAAATTTGAAGGCTAATTCTTTTCCACATAGAATTGAATAATCGAGTTAGGACCCATTAGCTTTTCTTATTTATGACATCATCAATGCCCGTGCGAAATTTTAAGTTTCTATATGAGAAAATTACATTCCGTAAGTAACATTTGGACGCTAATTCTTTTGCGCATAGAATTAAATAACGGAGTTGGGACCCATTAGCTTTTCCTATTTATGACATAATCAATGCTCTTGCCAAATTTTAAGTTTCTATGTGAGAAAATTGGATTCTGTACGTAAAATTTGGACGCTAATTCTTTTGCGCATAGAATTGAATAATCGAGTTGGGACCCATTAGCTTTTCCTATTTATGACATAATCAATGCTCGTGCCAAATTTCAAGCTTCTATGTGAGAAAATTGGATTCCGTATGTAAAATGTGGAGGCTAATTCTTTTGCACATAGAATTGAAAAATCGAGTTGGGGCCCATTAGCTTTTCCTATTTATGACATAATCAATGCTCGTGCCAAATTTCACGTTTCTATGACACTGGAAAGTGAGAAAAATACATTCCGTACGTAAAATTTTGACGCTAATTCTTTTGCGCATAGAATTGAATAATCGAGTTGGGACCCATTAGTTTTTCCTATTTAGAACATATTCAATGCCCGTGCCAAATTTTAAGTTTCTATGTGAGAAAATTGGATTGTGTACGTAAAATTTGGACGCTAATTCTTTTGCGCGTAGAATTGAATAATCGAGTTGGGACCCATTAGCTTTTCCTATTTATGACATAATCAATGCTTGTGCCAAATTTCAAGTTTCTATGTGAGAAAATTGTATTCCGTACGTAAAATTTGGAGGCTAATTCTTTTGCACATAGAATTGAATAATCGAGTTGGGACCCATTAGCTTTTCCTATTTATGACATAATCAATGCTCGTGCCAAATTTCAAGTTTCTATGTGAGAAAATTTTATTCCGTACGTAAAATTTGGAGGCTAATTCTTTTGCACATAGAATTGAATAATCGAGTTGGGACCCATTAGCTTTTCCTATTTATGACATAATCAATGCTCGTGCCAAATTTCAAGTTTCTATGTGAGAAAATTGGATTCCGTACGTAAAAATTTGAAGGCTAATTCTTCTGCACATAGAATTGAATAATCGAGTTGGACCCATTAGCTTTTCGTATTTATGATATAATCAATGCCCGTGCCAAATTTTAAGTTTCTATGTGAGAAAATTACATTCCGTAAGTAACATTTGGACGCTAATTCTTTTGCGCATAGAATTAAATAACGGAGTTGGGACCCATTAGCTTTTCCTATTTATGACATGATCAATGCTCGTGCCAAATTTCAAGTTTCTATGTGAGAAAATTTGATTCTGTATGTAAAATTTAGACGCTAATTCTTTTGCACATAGAATTGAATAATCTAGTTAGGACCCATTAGCTTTTCCTATTTATGACATAATCAATGCCCGTGCCAAATTTTAAGTTTCTATGTGAGAAAATTACATTCCATACGTAAAACTTGGACGCTAATTCTTTTGTGCCTAGAATTAAATAACGGGGTTGGGACGCTTTAGCTTTTCCTCTTTATGACATAATCAATGCTCGTGCCAAATTTCAAGTTTCTATGTGAGAAAATTGAATTCCGTACGTAAAATTTTGACGCTAATTCTTTTGCACATAGAATTGAATAATCGAGTTAGGACCCCTTAGCTTTTCCTATTTATGACATAATCAATGCCCGTGCCAAATTTTAAGTTTCTATGTGAGAAAATTACATTCCGTACGTAAAACTTGGACGCTAATTCTTTAGTGCCTAGAATTAAATAACGGAGTTGGGACCCATTAGCTTTTCCTATTTATGACATAATCAATGCTCGTGCCAAATTTCAAGCTTCTATGTGAGAAAATTGGATTCCATACATAAAATTTGGACGCTAATTCTTTTGCACATAGAATTAAATAATCGAGTTGGGACCCATTAGCTTTTCCTATTTATGACACAATCAATGCTCGTGCCAAATTTCACGTTTCTATGACACTGGAAAGTGAGAACAATACATTCCGTACGTAAAATTTTGACGCTAATTCTTTTGCGCATAGAATTAAATAATCGAGTTGGGACCCATTAGTTTTTCCTATTTAGAACATATTCAATGCCCGTGCCAAATTTTAAGTTTCTATGTGAGAAAATTCGATTGTGTACGTAAAATTTGGACGCTAATTGTTTTGCGCATAGAATTGAATAATCGAGTTGGGACCCATTAGCTTTTCCTATTTATGACACAATCAATGCTCATGCCAAATTTCACGTTTCTATGACACTGGAAAGAGAGAACAATACATTCCGTACGTAAAATTTTGACGCTAATTCTTTTGCACATAGAATTGAATAATCGAGTTAGGACCCATTAGCTTTTCCTATTTATGACACAATCAATGCTCGTGCCAAATTTCACGTTTCTATGACACTGGAAAGAGAGAACAATGCATTCCGTACGTAAAATTTTGACGCTAATTCTTTTGCACATAGAATTGAATAATCGAGTTAGGACCCATTAGCTTTTCCTATTTATGACATAATCAATGCCCGTGCCAAATTTTAAGTTTCTATGTGAGAAAATTACATTCCATACGTAAAACTTGGACGCTAATTCTTTTGTGCCTAGAATTAGATAACGGAGTTGGGACCCTTTAGCTTTTCCTATTTATGACATAATAAATGCTTGTGCCAAAATTCAAGTTTCTATGTGAGAAAATTGGATTCCGTACGTAAAATTTTGACGCTAATTCTTTTGCACATAATATTGAATAATCGAGTTAGGACCCCTTAGCTTTTCCTATTATTGACATAATCAATGCCCGTGCCAAATTTTAAGTTTCTATGTGAGAAAATTACATTCCGTACGTAAAACTTGGACGCTAATTCTTTAGTGCCTAGAATTAAATAACGGAGTTGGGACACATTAGCTTTTCCTATTTATGACATAATCAATGCTCGTGCCAAATTTCAAGTTTCTATGACACTGGAAAGTGAGAAAAATACATTCCGTACGTAAAATTTTGACGCTAATTCTTTTGCGCATAGAATTGAATAATCGAGTTGGGACCCATTAGTTTTTCCTATTTAGAACATATTCAATGCCCGTGCCAAATTTTACGTTTCTATGTGAGAAAATTGGATTGTGTACGTAAAATTTGGACGCAAATTCTTTTGCGCATAGAATTGAATAATCGAATTGGGACCCTTTAGCTTTTCCTATTTATGACATAATCAATGCTCGTGCCAAATTTCAAGTTTCTATGTGAGAAAATTGGATTCCGTACGTAAAATTTGAAGGCTAATTCTTTTGCACATAGAATTGAATAATCGAATTAGGACCCATTAGCTTTTCTTATTTATGACATAATCAATGCCCGTGCGAAATTTTAAGTTTCTATGTGAGAAAATTGCATTCCGTAAGTAACATTTGGACGCTAATTCTTTTGCGCATAGAATTAAATAACGGAGTTGGGACCCATTAGCTTTTCCTATTTATGACATAATCAATGCTCGTGCCAAATTTCAAGTTTCTATGTGAGAAAATTGGATTCTGTATGTAAAATTTAGACGCTAAATCTTTTGCACATAGAATTGAATAATCTAGTTAGGACCCATTAGCATTTCCTATTTATGACATAATCAATGCCCGTGCCAAATTTTAAGTTTCTATGTGAGAAAATTACATTCCATACGTAAAACTTGGATGCTAATTCTTTTGTGCCTAGGATTAAATAACGGAGTTGGGACCCATTAGCTTTTCCTATTTATGACATAATCAATGCTCTTGCAAAATTTTAAGTTTCTATGTGAGAAAATTGGATTCTGTACGTAAAATTTGGACGCTAATTCTTTTGCGCATAGAATTGAATAATCGAGTTGGGACCCATTAGCTTTTCCTATTTATGACATAATCAATGCTCGTGCCAAATTTCACGTTTCTATGACACTGGAAAGTGAGAAAAATACATTCCGTGCGTAAAATTTTGACGCTAATTCTTTTGCGCATAGAATTGAATAATCGAGTTGGGACCCATTAGTTTTTCCTATTTAGAACATATTCAATGCCCGTGCCAAATTTTAAGTTTCTATGTGAGAAAATTGGATTCCGTACATAAAATTTGGAGGCTAATTCTTTTGCACATAGAATTGAATAATCGAGTTGGACCCATTAGCTTTTCCTATTTATGACATAATCAATGCTCGTGCCAAATTTCACGTTTCTATGACACTGGAAAGTGAGAAAAATACATTCCGTACGTAAAATTTTGACGCTAACTCTTTTGCACATAGAATTGAATAATCGAGTTGGGACGCATTAGCTTTTCCTATTTAGAACATATTCAATGCCCGAGCCAAATTTTACGTTTCTATGTGAGAAAATTGGATTGTGTACGTAAAATTTGGACGCTAATTCTTTTGCGCATAGAATTGAATAATCGAGTTGGGACCCATTAGCTTTTCCTATTTATGACATAATCAATGCTCGTGCCAAATTTCAAGTTTCTATGTGAGAAAATTGGATTCCGTATGTAAAATGTGGACGCTAATTCTTTTGCACATAGAATTGAAAAATCGAGTTGGGACCCATTAGCTTTTCCTATTTATGATATAATCAATGCTCGTGCCAAATTTCAAGTTTCTATGTGAGAAAATTGGATTCCGTACGTAAAATTTGAAGGCTAATTCTTTTGCACATAGAATTGAATAATCGAGTTAGGACCCATTAGCTTTTCTTATTTATGACATAATCAATGCCCGTGCGAAATTTTAAGTTTCTATGTGAGAAAATTACATTCCGTACGTAACATTTGGACGCTAATTCTTTTGCGCATAGAATTAAATAACGGAGTTGGGACCCATTAGCTTTTCCTATTTATGACATAATCAATGCTCGTGCCAAATTTCAAGTTTCTATGTGAGAAAATTGGATTCTGTATGTAAAATTTAGACGCTAAATCTTTTGTACATAGAATTGAATAATCTAGTTAGGACCCATTAGCATTTCCTATTTATGACATAATCAATGCCCGTGCCAAATTTTAAGTTTCTATGTGAGAAAATTACATTCCATACGTAAAACTTGGATGCTAATTCTTTTGTGCCTAGGATTAAATAACGGAGTTGGGACCCATTAGCTTTTCCTATTCATGACATAATCAATGCTCGTGCCAAATTTCAAGTTTCTATGTGAGAAAATTGGATTCCGTACGTAAAATTTGAAGGCTAATTCTTTTCCACATAGAATTGAATAATCGAGTTAGGACCCATTAGCTTTTCTTATTTATGACATCATCAATGCCCGTGCGAAATTTTAAGTTTCTATATGAGAAAATTACATTCCGTAAGTAACATTTGGACGCTAATTCTTTTGCGCATAGAATTAAATAACGGAGTTGGGACCCATTAGCTTTTCCTATTTATGACATAATCAATGCTCTTGCCAAATTTTAAGTTTCTATGTGAGAAAATTGGATTCTGTACGTAAAATTTGGACGCTAATTCTTTTGCGCATAGAATTGAATAATCGAGTTGGGACCCATTAGCTTTTCCTATTTATGACATAATCAATGCTCGTGCCAAATTTCAAGCTTCTATGTGAGAAAATTGGATTCCGTATGTAAAATGTGGAGGCTAATTCTTTTGCACATAGAATTGAAAAATCGAGTTGGGGCCCATTAGCTTTTCCTATTTATGACATAATCAATGCTCGTGCCAAATTTCAAGTTTCTATGTGAGAAAATTGGATTCCGTATGTAAAATGTGGACGCTAATTCTTTTGCACATAGAATTGAAAAATCGAGTTGGGACCCATTAGCTTTTCCTATTTATGATATAATCAATGCTCGTGCCAAATTTCAAGTTTCTATGTGAGAAAATTGGATTCCGTACGTAAAATTTGGAGGCTAATTCTTTTGCACATAGAATTGAATAATCGAGTTGGAACCATTAGCTTTTCGTATTTATGACATAATCAATGCTCGTGCCAAATTTCACGTTTCTATGACACTGGAAAGTGAGAAAAATACATTCCGTACGTAAAATTTTGACGCTAATTCTTTTGCGCATAGAATTGAATAATCGAGTTGGGACCCATTAGTTTTTCCTATTTAGAACATATTCAATGCCCGTGCCAAATTTTACGTTTCTATGTGAGAAAATTGGATTGTGTACGTAAAATTTGGACGCTAATTCTTTTGCGCATAGAATTGAATAATCGAGTTGAGACCCATTAGCTTTTCCTATTGATGACATAATCAATGCTCGTGCCAAATTTCAAGTTTCTATGTGAGAAAATTGGATTCTGTACGTAAAATTTGGAGGCTAATTCTTTTGCACATAGAATTGAATAATCGAGTTGGGACCCATTAGCTTTTCCTATTCATGACATAATCAATGCTCGTGCCAAATTTCAAGTTTCTATGTGAGAAAATTGGATTCCGTACGTAAAATTTGGAGGCTAATTCTTTTGCACATAGAATTGAATAATCGAGTTGGGACCCATTAGCTTTTCCTATTCATGACATAATCAATGCTCGTGCCAAATTTCAAGTTTCTATGTGAGAAAATTGGATTCTGTATGTAAAATTTAGACGCTAAATCTTTTGCACATAGAATTGAATAATCTAGTTAGGACCCATTAGCATTTCCTATTTATGACATAATCAATGCCCGTGCCAAATTTTAAGTTTCTATGTGAGAAAATTACATTCCATACGTAAAACTTGGATGCTAATTCTTTTGTGCCTAGGATTAAATAACGGAGTTGGGACCCATTAGCTTTTCCTATTTATGACATAATCAATGCTCTTGCAAAATTTTAAGTTTCTATGTGAGAAAATTGGATTCTGTACGTAAAATTTGGACGCTAATTCTTTTGCGCATAGAATTGAATAATCGAGTTGGGACCCATTAGCTTTTCCTATTTATGACATAATCAATGCTCGTGCCAAATTTCACGTTTCTATGACACTGGAAAGTGAGAAAAATACATTCCGTGCGTAAAATTTTGACGCTAATTCTTTTGCACATAGAATTGAATAATCGAGTTGGGACCCATTAGTTTTTCCTATTTAGAACATATTCAATGCCCGTGCCAAATTTTAAGTTTCTATGTGAGAAAATTGGATTCCGTACATAAAATTTGGAGGCTAATTCTTTTGCACATAGAATTGAATAATCGAGTTGGACCCATTAGCTTTTCCTATTTATGACATAATCAATGCTCGTGCCAAATTTCACGTTTCTATGACACTGGAAAGTGAGAAAAATACATTCCGTACGTAAAATTTTGACGCTAACTCTTTTGCACATAGAATTGAATAATCGAGTTGGGACGCATTAGCTTTTCCTATTTAGAACATATTCAATGCCCGAGCCAAATTTTACGTTTCTATGTGAGAAAATTGGATTGTGTACGTAAAATTTGGACGCTAATTCTTTTGCGCATAGAATTGAATAATCGAGTTGGGACCCATTAGCTTTTCCTATTTATGACATAATCAATGCTCGTGCCAAATTTCAAGTTTCTATGTGAGAAAATTGGATTCCGTATGTAAAATGTGGACGCTAATTCTTTTGCACATAGAATTGAAAAATCGAGTTGGGACCCATTAGCTTTTCCTATTTATGATATAATCAATGCTCGTGCCAAATTTCAAGTTTCTATGTGAGAAAATTGGATTCCGTACGTAAAATTTGGAGGCTAATTCTTTTGCACATAGAATTGAATAATCGAGTTGGAACCATTAGCTTTTCGTATTTATGACATAATCAATGCTCGTGCCAAATTTCACGTTTCTATGACACTGGAAAGTGAGAAAAATACATTCCGTACGTAAAATTTTGACGCTAATTCTTTTGCGCATAGAATTGAATAATCGAGTTGGGACCCATTAGTTTTTCCTATTTAGAACATATTCAATGCCCGTGCCAAATTTTACGTTTCTATGTGAGAAAATTGGATTGTGTACGTAAAATTTGGACGCTAATTCTTTTGCGCATAGAATTGAATAATCGAGTTGAGACCCATTAGCTTTTCCTATTGATGACATAATCAATGCTCGTGCCAAATTTCAAGTTTCTATGTGAGAAAATTGGATTCTGTACGTAAAATTTGGAGGCTAATTCTTTTGCACATAGAATTGAATAATCGAGTTGGGACCCATTAGCTTTTCCTATTCATGACATAATCAATGCTCGTGCCAAATTTCAAGTTTCTATGTGAGAAAATTGGATTCCGTACGTAAAATTTGAAGGCTAATTCTTTTGCACATAGAATTGAATAATCGAGTTAGGACCCATTAGCTTTTATTTATGACATAATCAATGCCCCTGCGAAATTTTAAGTTTCTATGTGAGAAAATTACATTCCGTACGTAACATTTGGACGCTATTTCTTTTGCGCATAGAATTAAATAACGGAGTTGGGACCCATTAGCTTTTCCTATTTATGACATAATCAATGCCCGTGCCAAATTTCAAGTTTCTATGTGAGAAAATTGTATTCCGTACATAAAATTTGGAGGCTAATTCTTTTGCACATAGAATTGAAAAATCGAGTTGGGACCCATTAGCTTTTCCTATTTATGACATAATCAATGCTCGTGCTAAATTTCAAGTTTCTATGTGAGAAAATTGGATTCCGTACATAAAATTTGGAGGCTAATTCTTTTGCACATAGAATTGAATAATCGAGTTGGGACCCATTAGCTTTTCCTATTTATGACATAATCAATGCTCGTGCCAAATTTCACGTTTCTATGACACTGGAAAGTGAGAAAAATACATTCCGTACGTTAAATTTTGACGCTAATTCTTTTGCGCATAGAATTGAATAATCGAGTTGGGACCCATTAGTTTTTCCTATTTAGAACATATTTAATGCCCGTGCCAAATTTTAAGTTTCTATGTGAGAAAATTGGATTGTGTACGTAAAATTTGGACGCTAATTCTTTTGCGCGTATTATTGAATAATCGAGTTGGGACCCATTAGCTTTTCCTATTTATGACATAATCAATGCTCGTGCCAAATTTCAAGTTTCTATGTGAGAAAATTGGATTCCGTACATAAAATTTGGAGGCTAATTCTTTTGCACATAGAATTGAATAATCGAGTTGGACCCATTAGCTTTTCCTATTTATGACATAATCAATGCTCGTGCCAAATTTCACGTTTCTATGACACTGGAAAGTGAGAAAAATACATTCCGTACGTAAAATTTTGACGCTAATTCTTTTGCGCATAGAATTGAATAATCGAGTTGGGACCCATTCGTTTTTCCTATTTAGAACATATTCAATGCCCGTGCCAAATTTTACGTTTCTATGTGAGAAAATTGGATTGTGTACGTAAAATTTGGACGCAAATTCTTTTGCGCATAGAATTGAATAATCGAATTGGGACCCTTTAGCTTTTCCTATTTATGACATAATCAATGCTCGTGCCAAATTTCAAGTTTCTATGTGAGAAAATTGGATTCCGTACGTAAAATTTGAAGGCTAATTCTTTTGCACATAGAATTGAAAAATCGAGTTAGGACCCATTAGCTTTTCTTATTTATGACATAATCAATGCCTGTGCCAAATTTTAAGTTTCTATGTGAGAAAATTACATTCCGTACGTAACATTTGGACGCTAATTCTTTTGCGCATAGAATTAAATAACGGAGTTGGGACCCATTAGCTTTTCCTATTTGTGACATAATCAATGCTCGTGCCAAATTTCAAGTTTCTATGTGAGAAAATTGGATTCTGTATGTAAAATTTAGACGCTAATTCTTTTGTACATAGAATTGAATAATCTAGTTAGGACCCATTAGCATTTCCTATTTATGACATAATCAATGCCCGTGCCAAATTTTAAGTTTCTATGTGAGAAAATTACATTCCATACGTAAAACTTGGATGCTAATTCTTTTGTGCCTAGGATTAAATAACGGAGTTGGGACCCATTAGCTTTTCCTATTTATGACATAATCAATGCTCGTGCCAAATTTCAAGTTTCTATGTGAGAAAATTACATTCCGTACGTAAAATTTGGCGGCTAATTCTTTTGCACATAGAATTGAATAATCGAGTTGGAACCATTAGCTTTTCCTATTTATGACATAATCAATGCTCGTGCCAAATTTCACGTTTCTATGACACTGGAAAGTGAGAAAAATACATTCCGTACGTAAAATTTTGACGCTAATTCTTTTGCGCATAGAATTGAATAATAGAGTTGGGACCCATTAGTTTTTCCTATTTAGAACATATTCAATGCCCGTGCCAAATTTTACGTTTCTATGTGAGAAAATTGGATTGTGTACGTAAAATTTGGACGCTAATTCTTTTGCGCATAGAATTGAATAATCGAGTTGAGACCCATTAGCTTTTCCTATTGATGACATAATCAATGCTCGTGCCAAATTTCAAGTTTCTATGTGAGAAAATTGGATTCCGTACGTAAAATTTGGAGGCTAATTCTTTTGCACATAGAATTGAATAATCGAGTTGGGACCCATTAGCTTTTCCTATTCATGACATAATCAATGCTCGTGCCAAATTTCAAGTTTCTATGTGAGAAAATTGGATTCCGTACGTAAAATTTGGAGGCTAATTCTTTTGCACATAGAATTGAATAATCGAGTTGGGACCCATTAGCGTTTCCTATTCATGACATAATCAATGCTCGTGCCAAATTTCAAGTTTCTATGTGAGAAAATTGGATTCCGTACGTAAAATTTGAAGGCTAATTCTTTTGCACATAGAATTGAATAATCGAGTTAGGACCCATTAGCTTTTATTTATGACATAATCAATGCCCCTGCGAAATTTTAAGTTTCTATGTGAGAAAATTACATTCCGTACGTAACATTTGGACGCTAATTCTTTTGCGCATAGAATTAAATAACGGAGTTGGGACCCATTAGCTTTTCCTATTTATGACATAATCAATGCCCGTGCCAAATTTCAAGTTTCTATGTGAGAAAATTGTATTCCGTACATAAAATTTGGAGGCTAATTCTTTTGCACATAGAATTGAAAAATCGAGTTGGGACCCATTAGCTTTTCCTATTTATGACATAATCAATGCTCGTGCCAAATTTCAAGTTTCTATGTGAGAAAATTGGATTCCGTACATAAAATTTGGAGGCTAATTCTTTTGCACATAGAATTGAAAAATCGAGTTGGGACCCATTAGCTTTTCCTATTTATGACATAATCAATGCTCGTGCCAAATTTCACGTTTCTATGACACTGGAAAGTGAGAAAAATACATTCCGCACGTAAAATTTTGACGCTAACTCTTTTGCGCCTAGAATTGAATAATCGAGTTGGGACCAATTAGTTTTTCCTATTTAGAACATATTCAATGCCCGAGCCAAATTTTACGTTTCTATGTGAGAAAATTGGATTGTGTACGTAAAATTTGGACGCTAATTCTTTTGCGCATAGAATTGAATAATCGAGTTGGGACCCATTAGCTTTTCCTATTTATGACATAATCAATGCGCGTGCCAAATTTCAAGTTTCTATGTGAGAAAATTGTATTCCGTACGTAAAATTTGGAGGCTAATTCTTTTGCACATAGAATTGAATAATCGAGTTGGGACCCATTAGCTTTTCCTATTTATGACATAATCAATGCTCGTGCCAAATTTCAAGTTTCTATGTGAGAAAATTTTATTCCGTACGTAAAATTTGGAGGCTAATTCTTTTGCACATAGAATTGAATAATCGAGTTGGGACCCATTAGCTTTTCCTATTTATGACATAATCAATGCTCGTGCCAAATTTCAAGTTTCTATGTGAGAAAATTGGATTCCGTACGTAAAAATTTGAAGGCTAATTCTTCTTCACATAGAATTGAATAATTGAGTTAGGACCCATTAGCTTTTCGTATTTATGATATAATCAATGCCCGTGCCAAATTTTAAGTTTCTTTGTGAGAAAATTACATTCCGTAAGTAACATTTGGACGCTAATTCTTTTGCGCATAGAATTAAATAACGGAGTTGGGACCCATTAGCTTTTCCTATTTATGACATAATCAATGCTCGTGCCAAATTTCAAGTTTCTATGTGAGAAAATTTGATTCTGTATGTAAAATTTAGACGCTAATTCTTTTGCACATAGAATTGAATAATCTAGTTAGGACCCATTAGCTTTTCCTATTTATGACATAATCAATGCCCGTGCCAAATTTTAAGTTTCTATGTGAGAAAATTACATTCCATACGTAAAACTTGGACGCTAATTCTTTTGTGCCTAGAATTAAATAACGGAGTTGGGATGCTTTAGCTTTTCCTCTTTATGACATAATCAATGCTCGTGCCAAATTTCAAGTTTCTATGTGAGAAAATTGAATTCCGTACGTAAAATTTTGACGCTAATTCTTTTGCACATAGAATTGAATAATCGAGTTAGGACCCCTTAGCTTTTCCTATTTATGACATAATCAATGCCCGTGCCAAATTTTAAGTTTCTATGTGAGAAAATTACATTCCGTACGTAAAACTTGGACGCTAATTCTTTAGTGCCTAGAATTAAATAACGGAGTTGGGACCCATTAGCTTTTCCTATTTATGACATAATCAATGCTCGTGCCAAATTTCAAGCTTCTATGTGAGAAAATTGGATTCCATACATAAAATTTGGACGCTAATTCTTTTGCACATAGAATTGAATAATCGAGTTGGGACCCATTAGCTTTTCCTATTTATGACACAATCAATGCTCGTGCCAAATTTCACGTTTCTATGACACTGGAAAGTGAGAACAATACATTCCGTACGTAAAATTTTGACGCTAATTCTTTTGCGCATAGAATTAAATAATCGAGTTGGGACCCATTAGTTTTTCCTATTTAGAACATATTCAATGCCCGTGCCAAATTTTAAGTTTCTATGTGAGAAAATTGGATTGTGTACGTAAAATTTGAATGCTAATTCTTTTGCGCATAGAATTGAATAATCGAGTTGGGACCCATTAGCTTTTCCTATTTATGACATAATCAATGCTCGTGCCAAATTTCAAGTTTCTATATGAGAAAATTGGATTCCGTACGTAAAATTTTGACGCTAATTCTTTTGCGCATAGAATTGAATAATCGAGTTGGGACCCATTAGTTTTTCCTATTTAGAACATTTTTAATGCCCGTGCCAAATTTTAAGTTTCTATGTGAGAAAATTTGATTGTGTACGTAAAATTTGGACGCTAATTGTTTTGCGCATAGAATTGAATAATCGAGTTGGGACCCATTAGCTTTTCCTATTTATGACATAATCAATGCTCGTGCCAAATTCCAAGTTTCTATGTGAGAAAATTGGATTTCGTACATAAAATTTGGAGGCTAATTCTTTTGCACATTGAATTGAATAATCGAGTTGGGACCCATTAGCTTTTCCTATTTATGACACAATCAATGCTCATGCCAAATTTCACCTTTCTATGACACTGGAAAGAGAGAACAATGCATTCCGTACGTAAAATTTTGACGCTAATTCTTTTGCACATAGAATTGAATAATCGAGTTAGGACCCATTAGCTTTTCCTATTTATGACATAATCAATGCCCGTGCCAAATTTTAAGTTTCTATGTGAGAAAATTACATTCCATACGTAAAACTTGGACGCTAATTCTTTTGTGCCTAGAATTAGATAACGGAGTTGGGACCCTTTAGCTTTTCCTATTTATGACATAATAAATGCTTGTGCCAAATTTCAAATTTCTATGTGAGAAAATTGGATTCCGTACGTAAAATTTAGACGCTAATTCTTTTGCACATAATATTGAATAATCGAGTTAGGACACCTTAGCTTTTCCTATTATTGACATAATCAATGCCCGTGCCAAATTTTAAGTTTCTATGTGAGAAAATTACATTCCGTACGTAAAACTTGGACGCTAATTCTTTAGTGCCTAGAATTAAATAACGGAGTTGGGACACATTAGCTTTTCCTATTTATGACATAATCAATGCTCGTGCCAAATTTCAAGTTTCTATGTGAGAAAATTGGATTCCGTATGTAAAATTTGGACGCTAATACTTTTGCACATAGAATTGAATAATCGAGTTGGGACCCATTAGCTTTTCCTATTTATGACATAATCAATGCTCGTGCCAAATTTCACGTTTCTATGACACTGGAAAGTGAGAAAAATACATTCCATACGTAAAATTTTGACGCTAATTCTTTTGCACATAGAATTGAATAATCGAGTTGGGACCCATTAGCTTTTCCTATTTATGACATAATCAATGCTCGTGCCAAATTTCACGTTTCTATGACAATGGAAAGTGAGAAAAATACATTCCGTACGGAAAATTTTGACGCTAATTCTTTTGCGCATAGAATTGAATAATCGAGTTGAGACACATTAGTTTTTCCTATTTTGAACATATACAATGCCCGTGCCAAATTTTAAGTTTCTATGTGAGAAAATTGGATTCTGTACTTAAAATTTGGACGCTAATTGTTTTGCGCATAGAATTGAATAATCAAGTTGGGACCCATTAGCTTTTCCTATTTATGACATAATCAATGCTCGTGCCAAATTTCAAGCTTCTATGTGAGAAAATTGGATTCCGTATGTAAAATGTGGAGGCTAATTCTTTTGCACATAGAATTGAAAAATCGAGTTGGGACCCATTAGCTTTTCCTATTTATGATATAATCAATGCTCGTGCCAAATTTCAAGTTTCTATGTGAGAAAATTGGATTCCGTACGTAAAATTTGGAGGCTAATTCTTTTGCACATAGAATTGAATAATCGAGTTGGACCCATTAGCTTTTCGTATTTATGACATAATCAATGCTCGTGCCAAATTTCACGTTTCTATGACACTGGAAAGTGAGAAAAATACATTCCGTACGTAAAATTTTGACGCTAATTCTTTTGCGCATAGAATTGAATAATCGAGTTGGGACCCATTAGTTTTTCCTATTTAGAACATATTCAATGCCCGTGCCAAATTTTACGTTTCTATGTGAGAAAATTGGATTGTGTACGTAAAATTTGGACGCTAATTCTTTTGCGCATAGAATTGAATAATCGAGTTGAGACCCATTAGCTTTTCCTATTGATGACATAATCAATGCTCGTGCCAAATTTCAAGTTTCTATGTGAGAAAATTGGATTCCGTACGTAAAATTTGGAGGCTAATTCTTTTGCACATAGAATTGAATAATCGAGTTGGGACCCATTAGCTTTTCCTATTCATGACATAATCAATGCTCGTGCCAAATTTCAAGTTTCTATGTGAGAAAATTGGATTCCGTACGTAAAATTTGGAGGCTAATTCTTTTGCACATAGAATTGAATAATCGAGTTGGGACCCATTAGCTTTTCCTATTTATGACATAATCAATGCTCGTGCCAAATTTCACGTTTCTATGACACTGGAAAGTGAGAAAAATACATTCCGTACGTAAAATTTTGACGCTAATTCTTTTGCGCATAGAATTGAATAATCGAGTTGGGACCCATTAGTTTTTCCTATTTAGAACATATTCAATGCCCGTGCCAAATTTTAAGTTTCTATGTGAGAAAATTGGATTGTGTACGTAAAATTTGGACGCTAATTCTTTTGCGCGTAGAATTGAATAATCGAGTTGGGACCCATTAGCTTTTCCTATTTATGACATAATCAATGCTCGTGCCAAATTTCAAGTTTCTATGTGAGAAAATTGGATTCCGTACATAAAATTTGGAGGCTAATTCTTTTGCACATAGAATTGAATAATCGAGTTGGACCCATTAGCTTTTCCTATTTATGACATAATCAATGCTCGTGCCAAATTTCACGTTTCTATGACACTGGAAAGTGAGAAAAATACATTCCGTACGTAAAATTTTGACGCTAATTCTTTTGCGCATAGAATTGAAAAATCGAGTTGGGACCCATTAGTTTTTCCTATTTAGAACATATTCAATGCCCGTGCCAAATTTTACGTTTCTATGTGAGAAAATTGGATTGTGTACGTAAAATTTGGACGCAAATTCTTTTGCGCATAGAATTGAATAATCGAATTGGGACCCTTTAGCTTTTCCTATTTATGACATAATCAATGCTCGTGCCAAATTTCAAGTTTCTATGTGAGAAAATTGGATTCCGTACGTAAAATTTGAAGGCTAATTCTTTTGCACATAGAATTGAAAAATCGAGTTAGGACCCATTAGCTTTTCTTATTTATGACATAATCAATGCCTGTGCCAAATTTTAAGTTTCTATGTGAGAAAATTACATTCCGTACGTAACATTTGGACGCTAATTCTTTTGCGCATAGAATTAAATAACGGAGTTGGGACCCATTAGCTTTTCCTATTTGTGACATAATCAATGCTCGTGCCAAATTTCAAGTTTCTATGTGAGAAAATTGGATTCTGTATGTAAAATTTAGACGCTAATTCTTTTGCACATAGAATTGAATAATCTAGTTAGGACCCATTAGCATTTCCTATTTATGACATAATCAATGCCCGTGCCAAATTTTAAGTTTCTATGTGAGAAAATTACATTCCATACGTAAAACTTGGATGCTAATTCTTTTGTGCCTTGAATTAAATAACGGAGTTGGGACCCATTAGCTTTTCCTATTTATGACATAATCAATGCTCGTGCCAAATTTCAAGTTTCTATGTGAGAAAATTGGATTCCGTACGTAAAATTTGGAGGCTAATTCTTTTGCACATAGAATTGAATAATCGACTTGGAACCATTAGCTTTTCCTATTTATGACATAATCAATGCTCGTGCCAAATTTCACGTTTCTATGACACTGGAAAGTGAGAAAAATACATTCCGTACGTAAAATTTTGACGCTAATTCTTTTGCGCATAGAATTGAATAATCGAGTTGGGACCCATTAGTTTTTCCTATTTAGAACATATTCAATGCCCGTGCCAAATTTTACGTTTCTATGTGAGAAAATTGGATTGTGTACGTAAAATTTGGACGCTAATTCTTTTGCGCATAGAATTGAATAATCAAGTTGAGACCCATTAGCTTTTCCTATTTATGACATAATCAATGCTCGTGCCAAATTTCAAGTTTCTATGTGAGAAAATTGGATTCCGTACGTAAAATTTGGAGGCTAATTCTTTTGCACATAGAATTGAATAATCGAGTTGGGACCCATTAGCTTTTCCTATTCATGACATAATCAATGCTCGTGCCAAATTTCAAGTTTCTATGTGAGAAAATTGGATTCCGTACGTAAAATTTGAAGGCTAATTCTTTTGCACATAGAATTGAATAATCGAGTTAGGACCCATTAGCTTTTCTTATTTATGACATAATCAATGCCCGTGCCAAATTTTAAGTTTCTATGTGAGAAAATTACATTCCGTACGTAACATTTGGACGCTAATTCTTTTGCGCATAGAATTAAATAACGGAGTTGGGACCCATTAGCTTTTCCTATTTATGACATAATCAATGCTCGTGCCAAATTTCAAGTTTCTATGTGAGAAAATTGGATTCTGTATATAAAATTTAGACGCTAAATCTTTTGCACATAGAATTGAATAATCTAGTTAGGACCCATTAGCATTTCCTATTTATGACATAATCAATGCCCGTGCCAAATTTTAAGTTTCTATGTGAGAAAATTACATTCCATACGTAAAACTTGGATGCTAATTCTTTTGTGCCTAGGATTAAATAACGGAGTTGGGACCCATTAGCTTTTCCTATTTATGACATAATCAATGCTCGTGCCAAATTTCAAGTTTCTATATGAGAAAATTGGATTCCGTACGTAAAATTTGGAGGCTAATTCTTTTGCACATAGAATTGAATAATCGAGTTGGAACCATTAGCTTTTCCTATTTATGACATAATCAATGCTCGTGCCAAATTTCACGTTTCTATGACACTGGAAAGTGAGAAAAATACATTCCGTACGTAAAATTTTGACGCTAATTCTTTTGCGCATAGAATTGAATAATCGAGTTGGGACCCATTAGTTTTTCCTATTTAGAACATATTCAATGCCCGTGCCAAATTTTACGTTTCTATGTGAGAAAATTGGATTGTGTACGTAAAATTTGGACGCTAATTCTTTTGCGCATAGAATTGAATAATCGAGTTGAGACCCATTAGCTTTTCCTATTTATGACATAATCAATGCTCCTGCCAAATTTCAAGTTTCTATGTGAGAAAATTGGATTCCGTACGTAAAATTTGGAGGCTAATTCTTTTGCACATAGAATTGAATAATCGAGTTGGGACCCATTAGCTTTTCCTATTCATGACATAATCAATGCTCGTGCCAAATTTCAAGTTTCTATGTGAGAAAATTGGATTCCGTACGTAAAATTTGAAGGCTAATTCTTTTGCACATAGAATTGAATAATCGAGTTAGGACCCATTAGCTTTTCTTATTTATGACATAATCAATGCCCGTGCGAAATTTTAAGTTTCTATGTGAGAAAATTACATTCCGTACGTAACATTTGGACGCTAATTCTTTTGCGCATAGAATTAAATAACGGAGTTGGGACCCATTAGCTTTTCCTATTTATGACATAATCAATGCTCGTGCCAAATTTCAAGTTTCTATGTGAGAAAATTGGATTCTGTATGTAAAATTTAGACGCTAAATCTTTTGCACATAGAATTGAATAATCTAGTTAGGACCCATTAGCATTTCCTATTTATGACATAATCAATGCCCGTGCCAAATTTTAAGTTTCTATGTGAGAAAATTACATTCCATACGTAAAACTTGGATGCTAATTCTTTTGTGCCTAGGATTAAATAACGGAGTTGGGACCCTTTAGCTTTTCCTATTTATGACATAATCAATGCTCGTGCCAAATTTCACGTTTCTATGACACTGGAAAGTGAGAAAAATACATTCCGTACGTAAAATTTTGACGCTAATTCTTATGCGCATAGAATTGAATAATCGAGTTGGGACCCATTAGTTTTTCCTATTTAGAACATATTCAATGCCCGTGCCAAATTTTAAGTTTCTATGTGAGAAAATTGGATTGTGTACGTAAAATTTGGACGCTTATTCTTTTGCGCGTAGAATTGAATAATCGAGTTGGGACCCATTAGCTTTTCCTATTTATGACATAATCAATGCTCGTGCCAAATTTCAAGTTTCTATGTGAGAAAATTGGATTCCGTACATAAAATTTGGAGGCTAATTCTTTTGCACATAGAATTGAATAATCGAGTTGGACCCATTAGCTTTTCCTATTTATGACATAATCAATGCTCGTGCCAAATTTCACGTTTCTATGACACTGGAAAGTGAGAAAAATACATTCCGTACGTAAAATTTTGACGCTAACTCTTTTGCACATAGAATTGAATAATCGAGTTGGGACGCATTAGCTTTTCCTATTTAGAACATATTCAATGCCCGAGCCAAATTTTACGTTTCTATGTGAGAAAAGTGGATTGTGTACGTAAAATTTGGACGCTAATTCTTTTGCGCATAGAATTGAATAATCGAGTTGGGACCCATTAGCTTTTCCTATTTATGACATAATCAATGCTCGTGCCAAATTTCAAGTTTCTATGTGAGAAAATTGGATTCCGTATGTAAAATGTGGAGGTTAATTCTTTTGCACATAGAATTGAAAAATCGAGTTGGGACCATTAGCTTTTCGTATTTATGACATAATCAATGCTCGTGCCAAATTTCACGTTTCTATGACACTGGAAAGTGAGAAAAATACATTCCGTACGTAAAATTTTGACGCTAATACTTTTGCGCATAGAATTGAATAATCGAGTTGGGACCCATTAGTTTTTCCTATTTAGAACATATTCAATGCCCGTGCCAAATTTTACGTTTCTATGTGAGAAAATTGGATTGTGTACGTAAAATTTGGACGCTAATTCTTTTGCGCGTAGAATTGAATAATCGAGTTGGGACCCATTAGCTTTTCCTATTTATGACATAATCAATGCTCGTGCCAAATTTCAAGTTTCTATGTGAGAAAATTGGATTCCGTACGTAAAATTTGAAGGCTAATTCTTTTGCACATAGAATTGAATAATCGAGTTAGGACCCATTAGCTTTTATTTATGACATAATCAATGCCCCTGCGAAATTTTAAGTTTCTATGTGAGAAAATTACATTCCGTACGTAACATTTGGACGCTAATTCTTTTGCGCATAGAATTAAATAACGGAGTTGGGACCCATTAGCTATTCCTATTTATGACATAATCAATGCCCGTGCCAAATTTCAAGTTTCTATGTGAGAAAATTGTATTCCGTACATAAAATTTGGAGGCTAATTCTTTTGCACATAGAATTGAAAAATCGAGTAGGGACCCATTAGCTTTTCCTATTTATGACATAATCAATGCTCGTGCCAAATTTCAAGTTTCTATGTGAGAAAATTGGATTCCGTACATAAAATTTGAGGGCTAATTCTTTTGCACATAGAATTGAAAAATCGAGTTGGGACCCATTAGCTTTTCCTATTTATGACATAATCAATGCTCGTGCCAAATTTCACGTTTCTATGACACTGGAAAGTGAGAAAAATACATTCCGTACGTAAAATTTTGACGCTATCTCTTTTGCGCATAGAATTGAATAATCGAGTTGGGACCAATTAGTTTTTCCTATTTAGAACATATTCAATGCCCGAGCCAAATTTTACGTTTCTATGTGAGAAAATTGGATTGTGTACGTAAAATTTGGACGCTAATTCTTTTGCGCATAGAATTGAATAATCGAGTTGGGACCCATTAGCTTTTCCTATTTATGACATAATCAATGCTCGTGCCAAATTTCAAGTTTCTATGTGAGAAAATTGGATTCCGTACGTAAAATTTGGAGGCTAATTCTTTTGCACATAGAATTGAATAATCGAGTTGGGACCCATTAGCTTTTCCTATTTATGACATAATCAATGCTCGTGCCAAAGTTCAAGTTTCTATGTGAGAAAATGTTATTCCGTACGTAAAATTTGGAGGCTAATTCTTTTGCACATAGAATTGAATAATCGAGTTGGGACCCATTAGCTTTTCCTATTTATGACATAATCAATGCTCGTGCCAAATTTCAAGTTTCTATGTGAGAAAATTGGATTCCGTACGTAAAAATTTGAAGGCTAATTCTTCTGCACATAGAATTGAATAATCGAGTTAGGACCCATTAGCTTTTCGTATTTATGACATAATCAATGCCCGTGCCAAATTTTAAGTTTCTATGTGAGAAAATTACATTCCATACGTAAAACTTGGACGCTAATTCTTTTGTGCCTAGAATTAAATAACGGAGTTGGGACGCTTTAGCTTTTCCTCTTTATGACATAATCAATGCTCGTGCCAAATTTCAAGTTTCTATGTGAGAAAATTGAATTCCGTACGAAAAATTTTGACGCTAATTCTTTTGCACATAGAATTGAATAATCGAGTTAGGACCCCTTAGCTTTTCCTATTTATGACATAATCAATGCCCGTGCCAAATTTTAAGTTTCTATGTGAGAAAATTACATTCCGTACGTAAAACTTGGACGCTAATTCTTTAGTGCCTAGAATTAAATAACGGAGTTGGGACCCATTAGCTTTTCCTATTTATGACATAATCAATGCTCGTGCCAAATTTCAAGCTTCTATGTGAGAAAATTGGATTCCATACATAAAATTTGGACGCTAATTCTTTTGCACATAGAATTGAATAATCGAGTTGGGACCCATTAGCTTTTCCTATTTATGACACAATCAATGCTCGTGCCAAATTTCACGTTTCTATGACACTGGAAAGTGAGAACAATACATTCCGTACGTAAAATTTTGACGCTAATTCTTTTGCGCATAGATTTGAATAATCGAGTTGGGACCCATTAGTTTTTCCTATTTAGAACATATTCAATGCCCGTGCCAAATTTTACGTTTCTATGTGAGAAAATTGGATTGTGTACGTAAAATTTGGACGCTAATTCTTTTGCGCATAGAATTGAATAATCGAGTTGAGACCCATTAGCTTTTCCTATTGATGACATAATCAATGCTCGTGCCAAATTTCAAGTTTCTATGTGAGAAAATTGGATTCCGTACGTAAAATTTGGAGGCTAATTCTTTTGCACATAGAATTGAATAATCGAGTTGGGACCCATTAGCTTTTCCTATTCATGACATAATCAATGCTCGTGCCAAATTTCAAGTTTCTATGTGAGAAAATTGGATTCCGTACGTAAAATTTGAAGGCTAATTCTTTTGCACATAGAATTGAATAATCGAGTTAGGACCCATTAGCTTTTATTTATGACATAATCAATGCTCGTGCCAAATTTCATGTTTCTATGACACTGGAAAGTGAGAAAAATATATTCCGTACGGAAAATTTTGACGCTAATTCTCTTGCGCATAGAATTGAATAATCGAGTTGGGACCCATTAGCTTTTCCTATTTATGACATAATCAATGCTCGTGCCAAATTTCAAGTTTCTATGTGAGAAATATGGATTCCGTACGTAAAATTTGGAGGCTAATTCTTTTGCACATAGAGTTGAAAAATCGAGTTGGGACCCATTAGCTTTTCCTATTTATGACATAATCAATGCTCGTGCCAAATTTCACGTTTCTATGACACTGGAAAGTGAGAAAAATACATTCCGTACGTTAAATTTTGACGCTAATTCTTTTGCGCATCGAATTGAATAATCGAGTTGGGACCCATTAGTTTTTCCTATTTAGAACATATTCAATTCCCGTGCCAAATTTTAAGTTTCTATTTGAGAAAATTACATTCCGTACGTTAAAATTGGAAGCTAATTCTTTAGTGCCTAGAATTAAACAACGGAGTTGGGACCCATTAGCTTTTCCTATTTATGACATAATCAATGCTCGTGCCAAATTTCAAGTTTCTATGTGAGAAAATTGGATTCCGTACGTAAAATTTGGAGGCTAATTCTTTTGCACATAGAATTGAATAATCGAGTTGGGACCCATTAGCTTTTCCTATTTATGACATAATCAATGCTCGTGCCAAATTTCACATTTCTATGACACTGGAAAGTGAGAAAAATACATTCCATACGTAAAATTTTGACGCTAATTCTTTTGCACATACAATTGAATAATCGAGTTAGGACCCATTAGCGTTTCCTATTTATGACATAATCAATGCTCGTGCCAAATTTCACGTTTCTATGACACTGGAAAGTGAGAAAAATACATTCCGTACGTTAAATTTTGACGCTAATTCTTTTGCGCATAGAATTTAATAATCGAGTTGGGACCCATTAGTTTTTCCTATTTAGAACATATTCAATGCCCGTGCCAAATTTTACGTTTCTATGTGAGAAAATTGGATTCCGTACGTGAAATTTGGAGGCTAATTCTTTTGCACATAGAATTGAATAATCGAGTTGGGACCCATTAGCTTTTCCTATTTATGACATAATCAATGCTCATGCCAAATTTCAAGTTTCTATGTGAGAAAATTGGATTCCGTACGTAAAATTTGGAGGCTAATTCTTTTGCACATAGAATTGAATAATCGAGTTGGGACCCATTAGCTTTTCCTATTTATGACATAATCAATGCTCATGCCAAATTTCAAGTTTCTATGTGAGAAAATTGGATTCCGTACGTAAAATTTGAAGGCTAATTCTTTTGCACATAGAATTGAATAATCGAGTTAGGACCCATTAGCTTTTCTTATTTATGACATAATCAATGCTCGTGCCAAATTTCAAGTTTCTATGTGAGAAAATTGGATTCCGTATGTAAAATTTGGATGCTAATTCTTTTGCACATAGAATTGAATAATCGAGTTGGGACCCATTAGCTTTTCCTATTTATGACATAATCAATGCTCGTGCCAAATTTCACGTTTCTATGACACTGGAAAGTGAGAAAAATATATTCCGTACGGAAAATTTTGACGCTAATTCTCTTGCGCATAGAATTGAATAATCGAGTTGAGACCCATTAGTTTTTCCTATTTTGAACATATACAATGCCCGTGCCAAATTTTAAGTTTCTATCTGAGAAAATTGGATTCTGTACGTAAAATTTGGACGCTAATTCTTTTGCGCATAGAATTGAATAATCGAGTTGGGACCCATTAGCTTTTCCTATTAATGACATAATCAATGCTCGTGCCAAATTTCAAGTTTCTATGTGAGAAAATTGGATTCCGTACGTAAAATTTGGATGCTAATTCTTTTGCACATAGAATTGAATAATCGAGTTGGGACCCATTAGCTTTTTCTATTTATGACATAATCAAGGCTCGTGCCAAATTTCACGTTTCTATGACACTGGAAAGTGAGAAAAATACATTCCGTACGTTAAATTTTGACGCTAATTCTTTTGCGCATAGAATTGAATAATCGAGTTGGGACCCATTAGTTTTTCCTATTTAGAACATATTCAATGCCCGTGCCAAATTTTACGTTTCTATGTGAGAAAATTGGATTGTGTACGTAAAATTTGGACGCTAATTCTTTTGCGCATAGAATTGAATAATCGAGTTGGGACCCATTAGCTTTTCCTATTTATGACATAATCAATGCTCGTGCCAAATTTCAAGTTTCTATGTGAGAAAATTGGATTCCGCATGTAAAATTTGGAGGCTAATTCTTTTGCACATAGAATTTAATAATCGAGTTGGGACCCATTAGCTTTTCCTATTTATGACATAATCAATGCTCGTGCCAAATTTCAAGTTTCTATGTGAGAAAATTGGATTCCGTACGTAAAATTTGGAGGCTAATTCTTTTGCACATAGAATTGAATAATCGAGTTGGGACCCATTAGCTTTTCCTATTTATGACATAATCAATGCTCGTGCCAAATTTCAAGTTTCTATGTGAGAAAATTGGATTCCGTACGTAAAATTTGAAGGCTAATTCTTTTGCACATAGAATTGAATAATCGAGTTAGGACCCATTAGCTTTTCTTATTTATGACATAATCAATGCTCGTGCCAAATTTCAAGTTTCTATGTGAGAAAATTGGATTCTGTATGTAAAATTTGGAGGCTAATTCTTTTGGACATAGAATTGAAAAATCGAGTTGGGACCCATTAGCTTTTCCTATTTATGACATATTCAATGCCCGTGCCAAATTTTAAGTTTCTATTTGAGAAAATTACATTCCGTACGTAAAATTTGGATGCTAATTCTTTTGCACATAGAATTGAATAATCGAGTTGGGACCCATTAGCTTTTCCTATTTATGACATAATCAATGCTCGTGCCAAATTTCACGTTTCTATGACACTGGAAAGTGAGAAAAATATATTCCGTATGGAAAATTTTGACGCTAATTCTCTTGCGCATAGAATTGAATAATCGAGTTGAGACCCATTAGTTTTTCCTATTTTGAACATATACAATGCCCGTGCCAAATTTTAAGTTTCTATGTGAGAAAATTGGATTCTGTACGTAAAAAGTGGACGCTAATTCTTTTGCGCATAGAATTGAATAATCGAGTTGGGACCCATTAGCTTTTCCTATTTATGACATAATCAATGCTCGTGCCAAATTTCAAGTTTCTATGTGAGAAAATTGGATTCCGTACGTAAAATTTGGATGCTAATTGTTTTGCACATAGAATTGAATAATCGAGTTGGGACCCATTAGCTTTTCCTATTTATGACATAATCAATGCTCGTGCCAAATTTCACGTTTCTTTGACACTGGACAGTGAGAAAAATACATTCCATATGTAAAATTTTGACGCTAATTCTTTTGCGCATAGATTTGAATAATCGAGTTGGGACCCATTAGTTTTTCCTATTTAGAACATATTCAATGCCCGTGCCAAATTTTACGTTTCTATGTGAGAAAATTGGATTGTGCATGTAAAATTTGGACGCTAATTCTTTTGCGCATAGAATTGAATAATCGAGTTGGGACCCATTAGCTTTTCCTATTTATGACATAATCAATGCTCGTGCCAAATTTCAAGTTTCTATGTGAGAAAATTGGATTCCGTACGTAAAATTTGGAGGCTAATTCTTTTGCACATAGAATTGAATAATCGAGTTGGGACCCATTAGCTTTTCCTATTTATGACATAATCAATGCTCGTGCCAAATTTCAAGTTTCTATGTGAGAAAATTGGATTCCGTACGTAAAATTTGGAGGCTAATTCTTTTGCACATAGAATTGAATAATCGAGTTGGGACCCATTAGCTTTTCCTATTTATGACATAATCAATGCTCGTGCCAAATTTTACGTTTCTATGTGAGAAAATTGGATTCCGTACGTAAAATTTGGAGGCTAATTCTTTTGCACATAGAATTGAATAATCGAGTTGGGACCCATTAGCTTTTCCTATTTATGACATAATCAATGCTTGTGCCAAATTTCAAGTTTCTATGTGAGAAAATTGGATTCCGTACGTAAAATTTGGAGGCTAATTGTTTTGCACATAGAATTGAATAATCGAGTTGGGACCCATTAGCTTTTCCTATTTATGACATAATCAATGCTCGTGCCAAATTTCAAGTTTCTATGTGAGAAAATTGGATTCCGTACGTAAAATTTGAAGGCTAATTCTTTTGCACATAGAATTGAATAATCGAGTTGGGACCCATTAGCTTTTCCTATTTATGACATAATCAATGCTCGTGCCAAATTTCATGTTTCTATGACACTGGAAAGTGAGAAAAATATATTCCGTACGGAAAATTTTGACGCTAATTCTCTTGCGCATAGAATTGAATAATCGAGTTGGGACCCATTAGCTTTTCCTATTTATGACATAATCAATGCTCGTGCCAAATTTCAAGTTTCTATGTGAGAAAATTGGATTCCGTACGTAAAATTTGAAGGCTAATTCTTTTGCACATAGAATTGAATAATCGAGTTAGGACCCATTAGCTTTTCTTATTTATGACATAATCAATGCTCGTGCCAAATTTCAAGTTTCTATGTGAGAAAATTGGATTCTGTATGTAAAATTTGGAGGCTAATTCTTTTGGACATAGAATTGAAAAATCGAGTTGGGACCCATTAGCTTTTCCTATTTATGACATATTCAATGCCCGTGCCAAATTTTAAGTTTCTATTTGAGAAAATTACATTCCGTACGTAAAACTTGGACGCTAATTCTTTAGTGCCTAGAATTAAATAACGGAGTTGGGACCCATTATCTTTTCCTATTTATGACATAATCAATGCACGTGCCAAATTTCAAGTTTCTATGTGAGAAAATTGGATTCCGTACGTAAAATTTGGATGCTAATTCTTTTGCACATAGAATTGAATAATCGAGTTGGGACCCATTAGCTTTTCCTATTTATGACATAATCAATGCTCGTGCCAAATTTCACGTTTCTATGACACTGGAAAGTGAGAAAAATATATTCCGTATGGAAAATTTTGACGCTAATTCTCTTGCGCATAGAATTGAATAATCGAGTTGAGACCCATTAGTTTTTCCTATTTTGAACATATACAATGCCCGTGCCAAATTTTAAGTTTCTATGTGAGAAAATTGGATTCTGTACGTAAAAAGTGGACGCTAATTCTTTTGCGCATAGAATTGAATAATCGAGTTGGGACCCATTAGCTTTTCCTATTTATGACATAATCAATGCTCGTGCCAAATTTCAAGTTTCTATGTGAGAAAATTGGATTCCGTACGTAAAATTTGGATGCTAATTGTTTTGCACATAGAATTGAATAATCGAGTTGGGACCCATTAGCTTTTCCTATTTATGACATAATCAATGCTCGTGCCAAATTTCACGTTTCTTTGACACTGGAAAGTGAGAAAAATACATTCCATATGTAAAATTTTGACGCTAATTCTTTTGCGCATAGATTTGAATAATCGAGTTGGGACCCATTAGTTTTTCCTATTTAGAACATATTCAATGCCCGTGCCAAATTTTACGTTTCTATGTGAGAAAATTGGATTGTGCATGTAAAATTTGGACGCTAATTCTTTTGCGCATAGAATTGAATAATCGAGTTGGGACCCATTAGCTTTTCCTATTTATGACATAATCAATGCTCGTGCCAAATTTCAAGTTTCTATGTGAGAAAATTGGATTCCGTACGTAAAATTTGGAGGCTAATTCTTTTGCACATAGAATTGAATAATCGAGTTGGGACCCATTAGCTTTTCCTATTTATGACATAATCAATGCTCGTGCCAAATTTCAAGTTTCTATGTGAGAAAATTGGATTCCGTACGTAAAATTTGGAGGCTAATTCTTTTGCACATAGAATTGAATAATCGAGTTGGGACCCATTAGCTTTTCCTATTTATGACATAATCAATGCTCGTGCCAAATTTTACGTTTCTATGTGAGAAAATTGGATTCCGTACGTAAAATTTGGAGGCTAATTCTTTTGCACATAGAATTGAATAATCGAGTTGGGACCCATTAGCTTTTCCTATTTATGACATAATCAATGCTTGTGCCAAATTTCAAGTTTCTATGTGAGAAAATTGGATTCCGTACGTAAAATTTGGAGGCTAATTGTTTTGCACATAGAATTGAATAATCGAGTTGGGACCCATTAGCTTTTCCTATTTATGACATAATCAATGCTCGTGCCAAATTTCAAGTTTCTATGTGAGAAAATTGGATTCCGTACGTAAAATTTGAAGGCTAATTCTTTTGCACATAGAATTGAATAATCGAGTTAGGACCCATTAGCTTTTCTTATTTATGACATAATCAATGCTCGTGCCAAATTTCAAGTTTCTATGTGAGAAAATTGGATTCTGTATGTAAAATTTGGAGGCTAATTCTTTTGCACATAGAATTGAAAAATCGAGTTGGGACCCATTAGCTTTTCCTATTTATGACATATTCAATGCCCGTGCCAAATTTTAAGTTTCTATTTGAGAAAATTACATTCCGTACGTAAAACTTGGACGCTAATTCTTTAGTGCCTAAAATTAAATAACGGAGTTGGGACCCATTAGCTTTTCCTATTTATGACATAATCAATGCTCGTGCCAAATTTCAAGTTTCTATGTGAGAAATTTGGATTCCGTACGTAAAATTTGGATGCTAATTCTTTTGCACATAGAATTGAATAATCGAGTTGGGACCCATTAGCTTTTCCTATTTATGACATAATCAATGCTCGTGCCAAATTTCATGTTTCTATGACACTGGAAAGTGAGAAAAATATATTCCGTACGGAAAATTTTGACGCTAATTCTCTTGCGCATAGAATTGAATAATCGAGTTGGGACCCATTAGCTTTTCCTATTTATGACATAATCAATGCTCGTGCCAAATTTCAAGTTTCTATGTGAGAAAATTGGATTCCGTACGTAAAATTTGGAGGCTAATTCTTTTGCACATAGAGTTGAAAAATCGAGTTGGGACCCATTAGCTTTTCCTATTTATGACATAATCAATGCTCGTGCCAAATTTCACGTTTCTATGACACTGGAAAGTGAGAAAAATACATTCCGTACGTTAAATTTTGACGCTAATTCTTTTGGGCATAGAATTGAATAATCGAGTTGGGACCCATTAGTTTTTCCTATTTAGAACATATTCAATGCCCGTGCCAAATTTTACGTTTCTATGTGAGAAAATTGGATTGTGTACGTAAAATTTGGACGCTAATTCTTTTGCGCATAGAATTGAATAATCGAGTTGGGACCTATTAGCTTTTCCTATTTATGACATAATCAATGCTCGTGCCAAATTTCAAGTTTCTATGTGAGAAAATTGGATTCCGTACGTAAAATTTGGATGCTAATTCTTTTGCACATAGAATTGAATAATCGAGTTGGGACCCATTAGCTTTTTCTATTTATGACATAATCAAGGCTCGTGCCAAATTTCACGTTTCTATGACACTGGAAAGTGAGAAAAATACATTCCGTACGTTAAATTTTGACGCTAATTCTTTTGCGCATAGAATTGAATAATCGAGTTGGGACCCATTAGTTTTTCCTATTTAGAACATATTCAATGCCCGTGCCAAATTTTACGTTTCTATGTGAGAAAATTGGATTGTGTACGTAAAATTTGGACGCTAATTCTTTTGCGCATAGAATTGAATAATCGAGTTGGGACCCATTAGCTTTTCCTACTTATGACATAATCAATGCTCGTGCCAAATTTCAAGTTTCTATGTGAGAAAATTGGATTCCGCATGTAAAATTTGGAGGCTAATTCTTTTGCACATAGAATTGAATAATCGAGTTGGGACCCATTAGCTTTTCCTATTTATGACATAATCAATGCTCGTGCCAAATTTCAAGTTTCTATGTGAGAAAATTGGATTCCGTACGTAAAATTTGGAGGCTAATTCTTTTGCACATAGAATTGAATAATCGAGTTGGGACCCATTAGCTTTTCCTATTTATGACATAATCAATGCTCGTGCCAAATTTCAAGTTTCTATGTGAGAAAATTGGATTCCGTACGTAAAATTTGAAGGCTAATTCTTTTGCACATAGAATTGAATAATCGAGTTAGGACCCATTAGCTTTTCTTATTTATGACATAATCAATGCTCGTGCCAAATTTCAAGTTTCTATGTGAGAAAATTGGATTCTGTATGTAAAATTTGGAGGCTAATTCTTTTGGACATAGAATTGAAAAATCGAGTTGGGACCCATTAGCTTTTCCTATTTATGACATATTCAATGCCCGTGCCAAATTTTAAGTTTCTATTTGAGAAAATTACATTCCGTACGTAAAACTTGGACGCTAATTCTTTAGTGCCTAGAATTAAATAACAGAGTTGGGACCCATTATCTTTTCCTATTTATGACATAATCAATGCACGTGCCAAATTTCAAGTTTCTATGTGAGAAAATTGGATTCCGTACGTAAAATTTGGATGCTAATTCTTTTGCACATAGAATTGAATAATCGAGTTGGGACCCATTAGCTTTTCCTATTTATGACATAATCAATGCTCGTGCCAAATTTCACGTTTCTATGACACTGGAAAGTGAGAAAAATATATTCCGTATGGAAAATTTTGACGCTAATTCTCTTGCGCATAGAATTGAATAATCGAGTTGAGACCCATTAGTTTTTCCTATTTTGAACATATACAATGCCCGTGCCAAATTTTAAGTTTCTATGTGAGAAAATTGGATTCTGTACGTAAAAAGTGGACGCTAATTCTTTTGCGCATAGAATTGAATAATCGAGTTGGGACCAATTAGCTTTTCCTATTTATGACATAATCAATGCTCGTGCCAAATTTCAAGTTTCTATGTGAGAAAATTGGATTCCGTACGTAAAATTTGGATGCTAATTGTTTTGCACATAGAATTGAATAATCGAGTTGGGACCCATTAGCTTTTCCTATTTATGACATAATCAATGCTCGTGCCAAATTTCACGTTTCTTTGACACTGGAAAGTGAGAAAAATACATTCCATACGTAAAATTTTGACGCTAATTCTTTTGCGCATAGATTTGAATAATCGAGTTGGGACCCATTAGTTTTTCCTATTTAGAACATATTCAATGCCCGTGCCAAATTTTACGTTTCTATGTGAGAAAATTGGATTGTGTATGTAAAATTTGGACGCTAATTCTTTTGCGCATAGAATTGAATAATCGAGTTGGGACCCATTAGCTTTTCCTATTTATGACATAATCAATGCTCGTGCCAAATTTCAAGTTTCTATGTGAGAAAATTGGATTCCGTACGTAAAATTTGGAGGCTAATTCTTTTGCACATAGAATTGAATAATCGAGTTGGGACCCATTAGCTTTTCCTATTTATGACATAATCAATGCTCGTGCCAAATTTCAAGTTTCTATGTGAGAAAATTGGATTCCGTACGTAAAATTTGAAGGCTAATTCTTTTGCACATAGAATTGAATAATCGAGTTAGGACCCATTAGCTTTTCTTATTTATGACATAATCAATGCTCGTGCCAAATTTCAAGTTTCTATGTGAGAAAATTGGATTCTGTATGTAAAATTTGGAGGCTAATTCTTTTGCACATAGAATTGAAAAATCGAGTTGGGACCCATTAGCTTTTCCTATTTATGACATATTCAATGCCCGTGCCAAATTTTAAGTTTCTATTTGAGAAAATTACATTCCGTACGTAAAACTTGGACGCTAATTCTTTAGTGCCTAAAATTAAATAACGGAGTTGGGACCCATTAGCTTTTCCTATTTATGACATAATCAATGCTCGTGCCAAATTTCAAGTTTCTATGTGAGAAATTTGGATTCCGTACGTAAAATTTGGATGCTAATTCTTTTGCACATAGAATTGAATAATCGATTTGGGACCCATTAGCTTTTCCTATTTATGACATAATCAATGCTCGTGCCAAATATTAAGTTTCTATGTGAGAAAATTGGATTACGTACGTAAAATTTGGAGGCTAATTCTTTTGCACATAGAGTTGAAAAGCGAGTTGGGACCCATTAGCTTTTCCTATTTATGACATAATTAATGCTCGTGCCAAATTTCACGTTTCTATGACACTGGAAAGTGAGAAAAATACATTCCGTACGTTAAATTTTGACGCTAATTCTTTTGGGCATAGAATTGAATAATCGAGTTGGGACCCATTAGTTTTTCCTATTTAGAACATATTCAATGCCCGTGCCAAATTTTACGTTTCTATGTGAGAAAATTGGATTGTGTACGTAAAATTTGGACGCTAATTCTTTTGCGCATAGAATTGAATAATCGAGTTGGGACCCATTAGCTTTTCCTATTTATGACATAATCAATGCTCGTGCCAAATTTCAAGTTTCTATGTGAGAAAATTGGATTCCGTACGTAAAATTTGGAGGCTAATTCTTTTGCACATAGAATTGAATAATCGAGTTGGGACCCATTAGCTTTTCCTATTTATGACATAATCAATGCTCGTGCCAAATTTCAAGTTTCTATGTGAGAAAATTGGATTCCGTACGTAAAATTTGGAGGCTAATTCTTTTGCACATAGAATTGAATAATCGAGTTGGGACCCATTAGCTTTTCCTATTTATGACATAATCAATGCTCGTGCCAAATTTTACGTTTCTATGTGAGAAAATTGGATTCCGTACATAAAATTTGGAGGCTAATTCTTTTGCACATAGAATTGAATAATCGAGTTGGGACCCATTAGCTTTTCTTATTTATGACATAATCAATGCTCGTGCCAAATTTCAAGTTTCTATGTGAGAAAATTGGATTCCGTACGTAAAATTTGGAGGCTAATTCTTTTGCACATAGAATTGAATAATCGAGTTGGGACCCATTACCTTTTCCTATTTATGACATAATCAATGCTCGTGCCAAATTTCAAGTTTCTATGTGAGAAAATTGGATTCCGTACGTAAAATTTGAAGGCTAATTCTTTTGCACATAGAATTGAATAATCGAGTTAGGACCCATTAGCTTTTCTTATTTATGACATAATCAATGCTCGTGCCAAATTTCAAGTTTCTATGTGAGAAAATTGGATTCTGTATGTAAAATTTGGAGGCTAATTCTTTTGCACATAGAATTGAAAAATCGAGTTGGGACCCATTAGCTTTTCCTATTTATGACATATTCAATGCCCGTGCCAAATTTTAAGTTTCTATTTGAGAAAATTACATTCCGTACGTAAAACTTGGACGCTAATTCTTTAGTGCCTAGAATTAAATAACGGAGTTGGGACCCATTAGCTTTTTCTATTTATGACATAATCTAGGCTCGTGCCAAATTTCACGTTTCTATGACACTGGAAAGTGAGAAAAATACATTCCGTACGTTAAATTTTGACGCTAATTCTTTTGCGCATAGAATTGAATAATCGAGTTGGGACCCATTAGTTTTTCCTATTTAGAACATATTCAATGCCCGTGCCAAATTTTACGTTTCTATGTGAGAAAATTGGATTGTGTACGTAAAATTTGGACGCTAATTCTTTTGCGCATAGAATTGAATAATCGAGTTGGGACCCATTAGCTTTTCCTATTTATGACATAATCAATGCTCGTGCCAAATTTCAAGTTTCTATGTGAGAAAATTGGATTCCGTACGTAAAATTTGGAGGCTAATTCTTTTGCACATAGAATTGAATAATCGAGTTGGGACCCATTAGCTTTTCCTATTTATGACATAATCAATGCTCGTGCCAAATTTCAAGTTTCTATGTGAGAAAATTGGATTCCGTACGTAAAATTTGGAGGCTAATTCTTTTGCACATAGAATTGAATAATCGAGTTGGGACCCATTAGCTTTTCCTATTTATGACATAATCAATGCTCGTGCCAAATTTCAAGTTTCTATGTGAGAAAATTGGATTCCGTACGTAAAATTTGAAGGCTAATTCTTTTGCACATAGAATTGAATAATCGAGTTAGGACCCATTAGCTTTTCTTATTTATGACATAATCAATGCTCGTGCCAAATTTCAAGTTTCTATGTGAGAAAATTGGATTCTGTATGTAAAATTTGGAGGCTAATTCTTTTGGACATAGAATTGAAAAATCGAGTTGGGACCCATTAGCTTTTCCTATTTATGACATATTCAATGCCCGTGCCAAATTTTAAGTTTCTATTTGAGAAAATTACATTCCGTACGTAAAACTTGGACGCTAATTCTTTAGTGCCTAGAATTAAATAACGGAGTTGGGACCCATTATCTTTTCCTATTTATGACATAATCAATGCACGTGCCAAATTTCAAGTTTCTATGTGAGAAAATTGGATTCCGTACGTAAAATTTGGATGCTAATTCTTTTGCACATAGAATTGAATAATCGAGTTGGGACCCATTAGCTTTTCCTATTTATGACATAATCAATGCTCGTGCCAAATTTCACGTTTCTATGACACTGGAAAGTGAGAAAAATATATTCCGTATGGAAAATTTTGACGCTAATTCTCTTGCGCATAGAATTGAATAATCGAGTTGAGACCCATTAGTTTTTCCTATTTTGAACATATACAATGCCCGTGCCAAATTTTAAGTTTCTATGTGAGAAAATTGGATTCTGTACGTAAAAAGTGGACGCTAATTCTTTTGCGCATAGAATTGAATAATCAAGTTGGGACCCATTAGCTTTTCCTATTTATGACATAATTAATGCTCGTGCCAAATTTCAAGTTTCTATGTGAGAAAATTGGATTCCGTACGTAAAATTTGGATGCTAATTGTTTTGCACATAGAATTGAATAATCGAGTTGGGACCCATTAGCTTTTCCTATTTATGACATAATCAATGCTCGTGCCAAATTTCACGTTTCTTTGACACTGGAAAGTGAGAAAAATACATTCCATACGTAAAATTTTGACGCTAATTCTTTTGCGCATAGATTTGAATAATCGAGTTGGGACCCATTAGTTTTTCCTATTTAGAACATATTCAATGCCCGTGCCAAATTTTACGTTTCTATGTGAGAAAATTGGATTGTGTATGTAAAATTTGGACGCTAATTCTTTTGCGCATAGAATTGAATAATCGAGTTGGGACCCATTAGCTTTTCCTATTTATGACATAATCAATGCTCGTGCCAAATTTCAAGTTTCTATGTGAGAAAATTGGATTCCGTACGTAAAATTTGGAGGCTAATTCTTTTGCACATAGAATTGAATAATCGAGTTGGGACCCATTAGCTTTTCCTATTTATGACATAATCAATGCTCGTGCCAAATTTTACGTTTCTATGTGAGAAAATTGGATTCCGTACGTAAAATTTGGAGGCTAATTCTTTTGCACATAGAATTGAATAATCGAGTTGGGACCCATTAGCTTTTCCTATTTATGACATAATCAATGCTTGTGCCAAATTTCAAGTTTCTATGTGAGAAAATTGGATTCCGTACGTAAAATTTGGAGGCTAATTCTTTTGCACATAGAATTGAATAATCGAGTTGGGACCCATTAGCTTTTCCTATTTATGACATAATCAATGCTCGTGCCAAATTTCAAGTTTCTATGTGAGAAAATTGGATTCCGTACGTAAAATTTGAAGGCTAATTCTTTTGCACATAGAATTGAATAATCGAGTTAGGACCCATTAGCTTTTCTTATTTATGACATAATCAATGCTCGTGCCAAATTTCAAGTTTCTATGTGAGAAAATTGGATTCTGTATGTAAAATTTGGAGGCTAATTCTTTTGCACATAGAATTGAAAAATCGAGTTGGGACCCATTAGCTTTTCCTATTTATGACATATTCAATGCCCGTGCCAAATTTTAAGTTTCTATTTGAGAAAATTACATTCCGTACGTAAAACTTGGACGCTAATTCTTTAGTGCCTAAAATTAAATAACGGAGTTGGGACCCATTAGCTTTTCCTATTTATGACATAATCAATGCTCGTGCCAAATTTCAAGTTTCTATGTGAGAAATTTGGATTCCGTACGTAAAATTTGGATGCTAATTCTTTTGCACATAGAATTGAATAATCGAGTTGGGACCCATTAGCTTTTCCTATTTATGACATAATCAATGCTCGTGCCAAATATTAAGTTTCTATGTGAGAAAATTGGATTACGTACGTAAAATTTGGAGGCTAATTCTTTTGCACATAGAGTTGAAAAATCGAGTTGGGACCCATTAGCTTTTCCTATTTATGACATAATCAATGCTCGTGCCAAATTTCACGTTTCTATGACACTGGAAAGTGAGAAAAATACATTCCGTACGTTAAATTTTGACGCTAATTCTTTTGGGCATAGAATTGAATAATCGAGTTGGGACCCATTAGTTTTTCCTATTTAGAACATATTCAATGCCCGTGCCAAATTTTACGTTTCTATGTGAGAAAATTGGATTGTGTACGTAAAATTTGGACGCTAATTCTTTTGCGCATAGAATTGAATAATCGAGTTGGGACCCATTAGCTTTTCCTATTTATGACATAATCAATGCTCGTGCCAAATTTCAAGTTTCTATGTGAGAAAATTGGATTCCGTACGTAAAATTTGGAGGCTAATTCTTTTGCACATAGAATTGAATAATCGAGTTGGGACCCATTAGCTTTTCCTATTTATGACATAATCAATGCTCGTGCCAAATTTCAAGTTTCTATGTGAGAAAATTGGATTCCGTACGTAAAATTTGGAGGCTAATTCTTTTGCACATAGAATTGAATAATCGAGTTGGGACCCATTAGCTTTTCCTATTTATGACATAATCAATGCTCGTGCCAAATTTTACGTTTCTATGTGAGAAAATTGGATTCCGTACATAAAATTTGGAGGCTAATTCTTTTGCACATAGAATTGAATAATCGAGTTGGGACCCATTAGCTTTTCTTATTTATGACATAATCAATGCTCGTGCCAAATTTCAAGTTTCTATGTGAGAAAATTGGATTCCGTACGTAAAATTTGGATGCTAATTCTTTTGCACATAGAATTGAATAATCGAGTTGGGACCCATTAGCTTTTCCTATTTATGACATAATCAATGCTCGTGCCAAATTTCACGTTTCTTTGACACTGGAAAGTGAGAAAAATACATTCCATACGTAAAATTTTGACGCTAATTCTTTTGCACATAGAATTGAATAATCGAGTTAGGACCCATTAGCTTTTCTTATTTATGACATAATCAATGCCCGTGCCAAATTTTAAGTTTCTATGTGAGAAAATTACATTCCGTACGTAAAATTTGGATGCTAATTCTTTTGCACATAGAATTGAATAATCGAGTTGGGACCCATTAGCTTTTCCTATTTATGACATAATCAATGCTCGTGCCAAATTTCACGTTTCTTTGACACTGGAAAGTGAGAAAAATACATTCCATACGTAAAATTTTGACGCTAATTCTTTTGCACATAGAATTGAATAATCGAGTTAGGACCCATTAGCTTTTCCTATTTATGACATAATCAATGCTCGTGCCAAATTTAACGTTTCTATAACACTGGAAAGTGAGAAAAATACATTCCGTACGTTAAATTTTGACGCTAATTCTTTTGCGCATAGAATTGAATAATCGAGTTGGGACCCATTAGTTTTTCCTATTTAGAACATATTCAATGCCCGTGCCAAATTTTACGTTTCTATGTGAGAAAATTGGATTGTGTATGTAAAATTTGGACGCTAATTCTTTTGCGCATAGAATTGAATAATCGAGTTGGGACCCATTAGCTTTTCCTATTTATGACATAATCAATGCTCGTGCCAAATTTCAAGTTTCTATGTGAGAAAATTGGATTCCGTACGTAAAATTTGGAGGCTAATTCTTTTGCACATAGAATTGAATAATCGAGTTGGGACCCATTAGCTTTTCCTATTTATGACATAATCAATGCTCGTGCCAAATTTCAAGTTTCTATGTGAGAAAATTGGATTCCGTACGTAAAATTTGGAGGCTAATTCTTTTGCACATAGAATTGAATAATCGAGTTGGGACCCATTAGTTTTTCCTATTTATGACATAATCAATGCTCGTGCCAAATTTTACGTTTCTATGTGAGAAAATTGGATTCCGTACGTAAAATTTGGAGGCTAATTCTTTTGCACATAGAATTGAATAATCGAGTTGGGACCCATTAGCTTTTCCTATTTATGACATAATCAATGCTTGTGCCAAATTTCAAGTTTCTATGTGAGAAAATTGGATTCCGTACGTAAAATTTGGAGGCTAATTCTTTTGCACATAGAATTGAATAATCGAGTTGGGACCCATTACCTTTTCCTATTTATGACATAATCAATGCTCGTGCCAAATTTCAAGTTTCTATGTGAGAAAATTGGATTCCGTACGTAAAATTTGAAGGCTAATTCTTTTGCACATAGAATTGAATAATCGAGTTAGGACCCATTAGCTTTTCTTATTTATGACATAATCAATGCTCGTGCCAAATTTCAAGTTTCTATGTGAGAAAATTGAATTCTGTATGTAAAATTTGGAGGCTAATTCTTTTGCACATAGAATTGAAAAATCGAGTTGGGACCCATTAGCTTTTCCTATTTATGACATATTCAATGCCCGTGCCAAATTTTAAGTTTCTATTTGAGAAAATTACATTCCGTACGTAAAACTTGGACGCTAATTCTTTAGTGCCTAAAATTAAATAACGGAGTTGGGACCCATTAGCTTTTCCTATTTATGACATAATCAATGCACGTGCCAAATTTCAAGTTTCTATGTGAGAAAATTGGATTCCGTACGTAAAATTTGGATGCTAATTCTTTTGCACATAGAATTGAATAATCGAGTTGGGACCCATTAGCTTTTCCTATTTATGACATAATCAATGCCCGTGCCAAATTTCACGTTTCTATGACACTGGAAAGTGAGAAAAATAAATTCCGTACGGAAAATTTTGACGCTAATTCTCTTGCGCATAGAATTGAATAATCGAGTTGAGACCCATTAGTTTTTCCTATTTTGAACATATACAATGCCCGTGCCAAATTTTAAGTTTCTATGTAAGAAAATTGGATTCTGTACGTAAAATTTGGACGCTAATTCTTTTGCGCATAGAATTGAAAATCGAGTTGGGACCCATTAGTTTTTCCTATTTAGAACATATTCAATGCCCGTGCCAAATTTTACGTTTCTATGTGAGAAAATTGGATGGTGTATGTAAAATTTGTACGCTAATTCTTTTGCGCATAGAATTGAATAATCGAGTTGGGACCCATTAGCTTTTCCTATTTATGACATAATCAATGCTCGTGCCAAATTTCAAGTTTCTATGTGAGAAAATTGGATTCCGTACGTAAAATTTGAAGGCTAATTCTTTCGCACATAGAATTAAATAATCGAGTTAGGACCCATTAGCTTTTCTTATTTATGACATAATCAATGCTCGTGCCAAATTTCAAGTTTCTATGTGAGAAAATTGGATTCTGTATGTAAAATTTGGAGGCTAATTCTTTTGCACATAGAATTGAAAAATCGAGTTGGGACCCATTAGCTTTTCCTATTTATGACATATTCAATGCCCGTGCCAAATTTTAAGTTTCTATTTGAGAAAATTACATTCCGTACGTAAAACTTGGACGCTAATTCTTTAGTGCCTAGAATTAAATAACGGAGTTGGGACCCATTAGCTTTTCCTATTTATGACATAATCAATGCTCGTGCCAAATTTCAAGTTTCTATGTGAGAAATTTGGATTCCGTACGTAAAATTTGGATGCTAATTCTTTTGCACAAAGAATTGAATAATCGAGTTGGGACCCATTAGCTTTTCCTATTTATGACATAATCAATGCTCGTGCCAAATTTCATGTTTCTATGACACTGGAAAGTGAGAAAAATATATTCCGTACGGAAAATTTTGACGCTAATTCTCTTGCGCATAGAATTGAATAATCGAGTTGGGACCCATTAGCTTTTCCTATTTATGACATAATCAATGCTCGTGCCAAATTTCAAGTTTCTATGTGAGAAAATTGGATTCCGTACGTAAAATTTGGAGGCTAATTCTTTTGCACATAGAGTTGAAAAATCGAGTTGGGACCCATTAGCTTTTCCTATTTATGACATAATCAATGCTCGTGCCAAATTTCACGTTTCTATGACACTGGAAAGTGAGAAAAATACATTCCGTACGTAAAATTTTGACGCTAATTCTTTTGGGCATAGAATTGAATAATCGAGTTGGGACCCATTAGTTTTTCCTATTTAGAACATATTCAATGCCCGTGCCAAATTTTACGTTTCTATGTGAGAAAATTGGATTGTGTACGTAAAATTTGGACGCTAATTCTTTTGCGCATAGAATTGAATAATCGAGTTGGGACCCATTAGCTTTTCCTATTTATGACATAATCAATGCTCGTGCCAAATTTCAAGTTTCTATGTGAGAAAATTGGATTCCGTACGTAAAATTTGGAGGCTAATTCTTTTGCACATAGAATTGAATAATCGAGTTGGGACCCATTAGCTTTTCCTATTTATGACATAATCAATGCTCGTGCCAAATTTCAAGTTTCTATGTGAGAAAATTGGATTCCGTACATAAAATTTGGAGGCTAATTCTTTTGCACATAGAATTGAATAATCGAGTTGGGACCCATTAGTTTTTCCTATTTAGAACATATTCAATGCCCGTGCCAAATTTTACGTTTCTATGTGAGAAAATTGGATGGTGTATGTAAAATTTGGACGCTAATTCTTTTGCGCATAGAATTGAATAATCGAGTTGGGACCCATTAGCTTTTCCTATTTATGACATAATCAATGCTCGTGCCAAATTTCAAGTTTCTATGTGAGAAAATTGGATTCCGTACGTAAAATTTGGAGGCTAATTCTTTTGCACATAGAATTGAATATTCGAGTTGGGACCCATTAGCTTTTCCTATTTATGACATAATCAATGCTCGTGCCAAATTTCAAGTTTCTATGTGAGAAAATTGGATTCCGTACGTAAAATTTGGAGGCTAATTCTTTTGCACATAGAATTGTATAATCGAGTTGGGACCCATTAGCTTTTCCTATTTATGACATAATCAATGCTCGTGCCAAATTTTACGTTTCTATGTGAGAAAATTGGATTCCGTACGTAAAATTTGAAGGCTAATTCTTTCGCACATAGAATTAAATAATCGAGTTAGGACCCATTAGCTTTTCTTATTTATGACATAATCAATGCTCGTGCCAAATTTCAAGTTTCTATGTGAGAAAATTGGATTCTGTATGTAAAATTTGGAGGCTAATTCTTTTGCACATAGAATTGAAAAATCGAGTTGGGACCCATTAGCTTTTCCTATTTATGACATATTCAATGCCCGTGCCAAATTTTAAGTTTCTATTTGAGAAAATTACATTCCGTACGTAAAACTTGGACGCTAATTCTTTAGTGCCTAGAATTAAATAACGGAGTTGGGACCCATTAGCTTTTCCTATTTATGACATAATCAATGCTCGTGCCAAATTTCAAGTTTCTATGTGAGAAATTTGGATTCCGTACGTAAAATTTGGATGCTAATTCTTTTGCACAAAGAATTGAATAATCGAGTTGGGACCCATTAGCTTTTCCTATTTATGACATAATCAATGCTCGTGCCAAATTTCATGTTTCTATGACACTGGAAAGTGAGAAAAATATATTCCGTACGGAAAATTTTGACGCTAATTCTCTTGCGCATAGAATTGAATAATCGAGTTGGGACCCATTAGCTTTTCCTATTTATGACATAATCAATGCTCGTGCCAAATTTCAAGTTTCTATGTGAGAAAATTGGATTCCGTACGTAAAATTTGGAGGCTAATTCTTTTGCACATAGAGTTGAAAAATCGAGTTGGGACCCATTAGCTTTTCCTATTTATGACATAATCAATGCTCGTGCCAAATTTCACGTTTCTATGACACTGGAAAGTGAGAAAAATACATTCCGTACGTAAAATTTTGACGCTAATTCTTTTGGGCATAGAATTGAATAATCGAGTTGGGACCCATTAGTTTTTCCTATTTAGAACATATTCAATGCCCGTGCCAAATTTTACGTTTCTATGTGAGAAAATTGGATTGTGTACGTAAAATTTGGACGCTAATTCTTTTGCGCATAGAATTGAATAATCGAGTTGGGACCCATTAGCTTTTCCTATTTATGACATAATCAATGCTCGTGCCAAATTTCAAGTTTCTATGTGAGAAAATTGGATTCCGTACGTAAAATTTGGAGGCTAATTCTTTTGCACATAGAATTGAATAATCGAGTTGGGACCCATTAGCTTTTCCTATTTATGACATAATCAATGCTCGTGCCAAATTTCAAGTTTCTATGTGAGAAAATTGGATTCCGTACATAAAATTTGGAGGCTAATTCTTTTGCACATAGAATTGAATAATCGAGTTGGGACCCATTAGTTTTTCCTATTTAGAACATATTCAATGCCCGTGCCAAATTTTACGTTTCTATGTGAGAAAATTGGATGGTGTATGTAAAATTTGGACGCTAATTCTTTTGCGCATAGAATTGAATAATCGAGTTGGGACCCATTAGCTTTTCCTATTTATGACATAATCAATGCTCGTGCCAAATTTCAAGTTTCTATGTGAGAAAATTGGATTCCGTACGTAAAATTTGGAGGCTAATTCTTTTGCACATAGAATTGAATATTCGAGTTGGGACCCATTAGCTTTTCCTATTTATGACATAATCAATGCTCGTGCCAAATTTCAAGTTTCTATGTGAGAAAATTGGATTCCGTACGTAAAATTTGGAGGCTAATTCTTTTGCACATAGAATTGTATAATCGAGTTGGGACCCATTAGCTTTTCCTATTTATGACATAATCAATGCTCGTGCCAAATTTTACGTTTCTATGTGAGAAAATTGGATTCCGTACGTAAAATTTGAAGGCTAATTCTTTCGCACATAGAATTAAATAATCGAGTTAGGACCCATTAGCTTTTCTTATTTATGACATAATCAATGCTCGTGCCAAATTTCAAGTTTCTATGTGAGAAAATTGGATTCTGTATGTAAAATTTGGAGGCTAATTCTTTTGCACATAGAATTGAAAAATCGAGTTGGGACCCATTAGCTTTTCCTATTTATGACATATTCAATGCCCGTGCCAAATTTTAAGTTTCTATTTGAGAAAATTACATTCCGTACGTAAAACTTGGACGCTAATTCTTTAGTGCCTAGAATTAAATAACGGAGTTGGGACCCATTAGCTTTTCCTATTTATGACATAATCAATGCTCGTGCCAAATTTCAAGTTTCTATGTGAGAAATTTGGATTCCGTACGTAAAATTTGGATGCTAATTCTTTTGCACAAAGAATTGAATAATCGAGTTGGGACCCATTAGCTTTTCCTATTTATGACATAATCAATGCTCGTGCCAAATTTCATGTTTCTATGACACTGGAAAGTGAGAAAAATATATTCCGTACGGAAAATTTTGACGCTAATTCTCTTGCGCATAGAATTGAATAATCGAGTTGGGACCCATTAGCTTTTCCTATTTATGACATAATCAATGCTCGTGCCAAATTTCAAGTTTCTATGTGAGAAAATTGGATTCCGTACGTAAAATTTGGAGGCTAATTCTTTTGCACATAGAGTTGAAAAATCGAGTTGGGACCCATTAGCTTTTCCTATTTATGACATAATCAATGCTCGTGCCAAATTTCACGTTTCTATGACACTGGAAAGTGAGAAAAATACATTCCGTACGTAAAATTTTGACGCTAATTCTTTTGGGCATAGAATTGAATAATCGAGTTGGGACCCATTAGTTTTTCCTATTTAGAACATATTCAATGCCCGTGCCAAATTTTACGTTTCTATGTGAGAAAATTGGATTGTGTACGTAAAATTTGGACGCTAATTCTTTTGCGCATAGAATTGAATAATCGAGTTGGGACCCATTAGCTTTTCCTATTTATGACATAATCAATGCTCGTGCCAAATTTCAAGTTTCTATGTGAGAAAATTGGATTCCGTACGTAAAATTTGGAGGCTAATTCTTTTGCACATAGAATTGAATAATCGAGTTGGGACCCATTAGCTTTTCCTATTTATGACATATTCAATGCCCGTGCCAAATTTTAAGTTTCTATTTGAGAAAATTACATTCCGTACGTAAAACTTGGACGCTAATTCTTTAGTGCCTAAAATTAAATAACGGAGTTGGGACCCATTAGCTTTTCCTATTTATGACATAATCAATGCACGTGCCAAATTTCAAGTTTCTATGTGAGAAAATTGGATTCCGTACGTAAAATTTGGATGCTAATTCTTTTGCACATAGAATTGAATAATCGAGTTGGGACCCATTAGCTTTTCCTATTTATGACATAATCAATGCCCGTGCCAAATTTCACGTTTCTATGACACTGGAAAGTGAGAAAAATAAATTCCGTACGGAAAATTTTGACGCTAATTCTCTTGCGCATAGAATTGAATAATCGAGTTGAGACCCATTAGTTTTTCCTATTTTGAACATATACAATGCCCGTGCCAAATTTTAAATTTCTATGTAAGAAAATTGGATTCTGTACGTAAAATTTGGACGCTAATTCTTTTGCGCATAGAATTGAAAATCGAGTTGGGACCCATTAGTTTTTCCTATTTAGAACATATTCAATGCCCGTGCCAAATTTTACGTTTCTATGTGAGAAAATTGGATGGTGTATGTAAAATTTGTACGCTAATTCTTTTGCGCATAGAATTGAATAATCGAGTTGGGACCCATTAGCTTTTCCTCTTTATGACATAATCAATGCTCGTGCCAAATTTCAAGTTTCTATGTGAGAAAATTGGATTCCGTACGTAAAATTTGAAGGCTAATTCTTTCGCACATAGAATTAAATAATCGAGTTAGGACCCATTAGCTTTTCTTATTTATGACATAATCAATGCTCGTGCCAAATTTCAAGTTTCTATGTGAGAAAATTGGATTCTGTATGTAAAATTTGGAGGCTAATTCTTTTGCACATAGAATTGAAAAATCGAGTTGGGACCCATTAGCTTTTCCTATTTATGACATATTCAATGCCCGTGCCAAATTTTAAGTTTCTATTTGAGAAAATTACATTCCGTACGTAAAACTTGGACGCTAATTCTTTAGTGCCTAGAATTAAATAACGGAGTTGGGACCCATTAGCTTTTCCTATTTATGACATAATCAATGCTCGTGCCAAATTTCAAGTTTCTATGTGAGAAATTTGGATTCCGTACGTAAAATTTGGATGCTAATTCTTTTGCACAAAGAATTGAATAATCGAGTTGGGACCCATTAGCTTTTCCTATTTATGACATAATCAATGCTCGTGCCAAATTTCATGTTTCTATGACACTGGAAAGTGAGAAAAATATATTCCGTACGGAAAATTTTGACGCTAATTCTCTTGCGCATAGAATTGAATAATCGAGTTGGGACCCATTAGCTTTTCCTATTTATGACATAATCAATGCTCGTGCCAAATTTCAAGTTTCTATGTGAGAAAATTGGATTCCGTACGTAAAATTTGGAGGCTAATTCTTTTGCACATAGAGTTGAAAAATCGAGTTGGGACCCATTAGCTTTTCCTATTTATGACATAATCAATGCTCGTGCCAAATTTCACGTTTCTATGACACTGGAAAGTGAGAAAAATACATTCCGTACGTAAAATTTTGACGCTAATTCTTTTGGGCATAGAATTGAATAATCGAGTTGGGACCCATTAGTTTTTCCTATTTAGAACATATTCAATGCCCGTGCCAAATTTTACGTTTCTATGTGAGAAAATTGGATTGTGTACGTAAAATTTGGACGCTAATTCTTTTGCGCATAGAATTGAATAATCGAGTTGGGACCCATTAGCTTTTCCTATTTATGACATAATCAATGCTCGTGCCAAATTTCAAGTTTCTATGTGAGAAAATTGGATTCCGTACGTAAAATTTGGAGGCTAATTCTTTTGCACATAGAATTGAATAATCGAGTTGGGACCCATTAGCTTTTCCTATTTATGACATAATCAATGCTCGTGCCAAATTTCAAGTTTCTATGTGAGAAAATTGGATTCCGTACATAAAATTTGGAGGCTAATTCTTTTGCACATAGAATTGAATAATCGAGTTGGGACCCATTAGTTTTTCCTATTTAGAACATATTCAATGCCCGTGCCAAATTTTACGTTTCTATGTGAGAAAATTGGATGGTGTATGTAAAATTTGGACGCTAATTCTTTTGCGCATAGAATTGAATAATCGAGTTGGGACCCATTAGCTTTTCCTATTTATGACATAATCAATGCTCGTGCCAAATTTCAAGTTTCTATGTGAGAAAATTGGATTCCGTACGTAAAATTTGGAGGCTAATTCTTTTGCACATAGAATTGAATATTCGAGTTGGGACCCATTAGCTTTTCCTATTTATGACATAATCAATGCTCGTGCCAAATTTCAAGTTTCTATGTGAGAAAATTGGATTCCGTACGTAAAATTTGGAGGCTAATTCTTTTGCACATAGAATTGTATAATCGAGTTGGGACCCATTAGCTTTTCCTATTTATGACATAATCAATGCTCGTGCCAAATTTTACGTTTCTATGTGAGAAAATTGGATTCCGTACGTAAAATTTGAAGGCTAATTCTTTCGCACATAGAATTAAATAATCGAGTTAGGACCCATTAGCTTTTCTTATTTATGACATAATCAATGCTCGTGCCAAATTTCAAGTTTCTATGTGAGAAAATTGGATTCTGTATGTAAAATTTGGAGGCTAATTCTTTTGCACATAGAATTGAAAAATCGAGTTGGGACCCATTAGCTTTTCCTATTTATGACATATTCAATGCCCGTGCCAAATTTTAAGTTTCTATTTGAGAAAATTACATTCCGTACGTAAAACTTGGACGCTAATTCTTTAGTGCCTAGAATTAAATAACGGAGTTGGGACCCATTAGCTTTTCCTATTTATGACATAATCAATGCTCGTGCCAAATTTCAAGTTTCTATGTGAGAAATTTGGATTCCGTACGTAAAAATGGATGCTAATTCTTTTGCACAAAGAATTGAATAATCGAGTTGGGACCCATTAGCTTTTCCTATTTATGACATAATCAATGCTCGTGCCAAATTTCATGTTTCTATGACACTGGAAAGTGAGAAAAATATATTCCGTACGGAAAATTTTGACGCTAATTCTCTTGCGCATAGAATTGAATAATCGAGTTGGGACCCATTAGCTTTTCCTATTTATGACATAATCAATGCTCGTGCCAAATTTCAAGTTTCTATGTGAGAAAATTGGATTCCGTACGTAAAATTTGGAGGCTAATTCTTTTGCACATAGAGTTGAAAAATCGAGTTGGGACCCATTAGCTTTTCCTATTTATGACATAATCAATGCTCGTGCCAAATTTCACGTTTCTATGACACTGGAAAGTGAGAAAAATACATTCCGTACGTAAAATTTTGACGCTAATTCTTTTGGGCATAGAATTGAATAATCGAGTTGGGACCCATTAGTTTTTCCTATTTAGAACATATTCAATGCCCGTGCCAAATTTTACGTTTCTATGTGAGAAAATTGGATTGTGTACGTAAAATTTGGACGCTAATTCTTTTGCGCATAGAATTGAATAATCGAGTTGGGACCCATTAGCTTTTCCTATTTATGACATAATCAATGCTCGTGCCAAATTTCAAGTTTCTATGTGAGAAAATTGGATTCCGTACGTAAAATTTGGAGGCTAATTCTTTTGCACATAGAATTGAATAATCGAGTTGGGACTCATTAGCTTTTCCTATTTATGACATAATCAATGCTCGTGCCAAATTTCAAGTTTCTATGTGAGAAAATTGGATTCCGTACATAAAATTTGGAGGCTAATTCTTTTGCACATAGAATTGAATAATCGAGTTGGGACCCATTAGTTTTTCCTATTTAGAACATATTCAATGCCCGTGCCAAATTTTACGTTTCTATGTGAGAAAATTGGATGGTGTATGTAAAATTTGGACGCTAATTCTTTTGCGCATAGAATTGAATAATCGAGTTGGGACCCATTAGCTTTTCCTATTTATGACATAATCAATGCTCGTGCCAAATTTCAAGTTTCTATGTGAGAAAATTGGATTCCGTACGTAAAATTTGGAGGCTAATTCTTTTGCACATAGAATTGAATATTCGAGTTGGGACCCATTAGCTTTTCCTATTTATGACATAATCAATGCTCGTGCCAAATTTCAAGTTTCTATGTGAGAAAATTGGATTCCGTACGTAAAATTTGGAGGCTAATTCTTTTGCACATAGAATTGTATAATCGAGTTGGGACCCATTAGCTTTTCCTATTTATGACATAATCAATGCTCGTGCCAAATTTTACGTTTCTATGTGAGAAAATTGGATTCCGTACGTAAAATTTGAAGGCTAATTCTTTCGCACATAGAATTAAATAATCGAGTTAGGACCCATTAGCTTTTCTTATTTATGACATAATCAATGCTCGTGCCAAATTTCAAGTTTCTATGTGAGAAAATTGGATTCTATATGTAAAATTTGGAGGCTAATTCTTTTGCACATAGAATTGAAAAATCGAGTTGGGACCCATTAGCTTTTCCTATTTATGACATATTCAATGCCCGTGCCAAATTTTAAGTTTCTATTTGAGAAAATTACATTCCGTACGTAAAACTTGGACGCTAATTCTTTAGTGCCTAGAATTAAATAACAGAGTTGGGACCCATTAGCTTTTCCTATTTATGACATAATCAATGCTCGTGCCAAATTTCAAGTTTCTATGTGAGAAATTTGGATTCCGTACGTAAAATTTGGATGCTAATTCTTTTGCACAAAGAATTGAATAATCGAGTTGGGACCCATTAGCTTTTCCTATTTATGACATAATCAATGCTCGTGCCAAATTTCATGTTTCTATGACACTGGAAAGTGAGAAAAATATATTCCGTACGGAAAATTTTGACGCTAATTCTCTTGCGCATAGAATTGAATAATCGAGTTGGGACCCATTAGCTTTTCCTATTTATGACATAATCAATGCTCGTGCCAAATTTCAAGTTTCTATGTGAGAAAATTGGATTCCGTACGTAAAATTTGGAGGCTAATTCTTTTGCACATAGAGTTGAAAAATCGAGTTGGGACCCATTAGCTTTTCCTATTTATGACATAATCAATGCTCGTGCCAAATTTCACGTTTCTATGACACTGGAAAGTGAGAAAAATACATTCCGTACGTAAAATTTTGACGCTAATTCTTTTGGGCATAGAATTGAATAATCGAGTTGGGACCCATTAGTTTTTCCTATTTAGAACATATTCAATGCCCGTGCCAAATTTTACGTTTCTATGTGAGAAAATTGGATTGTGTACGTAAAATTTGGACGCTAATTCTTTTGCGCATAGAATTGAATAATCGAGTTGGGACCCATTAGCTTTTCCTATTTATGACATAATCAATGCTCGTGCCAAATTTCAAGTTTCTATGTGAGAAAATTGGATTCCGTACGTAAAATTTGGAGGCTAATTCTTTTGCACATAGAATTGAATAATCGAGTTGGGACCCATTAGCTTTTCCTATTTATGACATATTCAATGCCCGTGCCAAATTTTAAGTTTCTATTTGAGAAAATTACATTCCGTACGTAAAACTTGGACGCTAATTCTTTAGTGCCTAAAATTAAATAACGGAGTTGGGACCCATTAGCTTTTCCTATTTATGACATAATCAATGCACGTGCCAAATTTCAAGTTTCTATGTGAGAAAATTGGATTCCGTACGTAAAATTTGGATGCTAATTCTTTTGCACATAGAATTGAATAATCGAGTTGGGACCCATTAGCTTTTCCTATTTATGACATAATCAATGCCCGTGCCAAATTTCACGTTTCTATGACACTGGAAAGTGAGAAAAATAAATTCCGTACGGAAAATTTTGACGCTAATTCTCTTGCGCATAGAATTGAATAATCGAGTTGAGACCCATTAGTTTTTCCTATTTTGAACATATACAATGCCCGTGCCAAATTTTAAGTTTCTATGTAAGAAAATTGGATTCTGTACGTAAAATTTGGACGCTAATTCTTTTGCGCATAGAATTGAAAATCGAGTTGGGACCCATTAGTTTTTCCTATTTAGAACATATTCAATGCCCGTGCCAAATTTTACGTTTCTATGTGAGAAAATTGGATGGTGTATGTAAAATTTGTACGCTAATTCTTTTGCGCATAGAATTGAATAATCGAGTTGGGACCCATTAGCTTTTCCTATTTATGACATAATCAATGCTCGTGCCAAATTTCAAGTTTCTATGTGAGAAAATTGGATTCCGTACGTAAAATTTGAAGGCTAATTCTTTCGCACATAGAATTAAATAATCGAGTTAGGACCCATTAGCTTTTCTTATTTATGACATAATCAATGCTCGTGCCAAATTTCAAGTTTCTATGTGAGAAAATTGGATTCTGTATGTAAAATTTGGAGGCTAATTCTTTTGCACATAGAATTGAAAAATCGAGTTGGGACCCATTAGCTTTTCCTATTTATGACATATTCAATGCCCGTGCCAAATTTTAAGTTTCTATTTGAGAAAATTACATTCCGTACGTAAAACTTGGACGCTAATTCTTTAGTGCCTAGAATTAAATAACGGAGTTGGGACCCATTAGCTTTTCCTATTTATGACATAATCAATGCTCGTGCCAAATTTCAAGTTTCTATGTGAGAAATTTGGATTCCGTACGTAAAATTTGGATGCTAATTCTTTTGCACAAAGAATTGAATAATCGAGTTGGGACCCATTAGCTTTTCCTATTTATGACATAATCAATGCTCGTGCCAAATTTCATGTTTCTATGACACTGGAAAGTGAGAAAAATATATTCCGTACGGAAAATTTTGACGCTAATTCTCTTGCGCATAGAATTGAATAATCGAGTTGGGACCCATTAGCTTTTCCTATTTATGACATAATCAATGCTCGTGCCAAATTTCAAGTTTCTATGTGAGAAAATTGGATTCCGTACGTAAAATTTGGAGGCTAATTCTTTTGCACATAGAGTTGAAAAATCGAGTTGGGACCCATTAGCTTTTCCTATTTATGACATAATCAATGCTCGTGCCAAATTTCACGTTTCTATGACACTGGAAAGTGAGAAAAATACATTCCGTACGTAAAATTTTGACGCTAATTCTTTTGGGCATAGAATTGAATAATCGAGTTGGGACCCATTAGTTTTTCCTATTTAGAACATATTCAATGCCCGTGCCAAATTTTACGTTTCTATGTGAGAAAATTGTATTGTGTACGTAAAATTTGGACGCTAATTCTTTTGCGCATAGAATTGAATAATCGAGTTGGGACCCATTAGCTTTTCCTATTTATGACATAATCAATGCTCGTGCCAAATTTCAAGTTTCTATGTGAGAAAATTGGATTCCGTACGTAAAATTTGGAGGCTAATTCTTTTGCACATAGAATTGAATAATCGAGTTGGGACCCATTAGCTTTTCCTATTTATGACATAATCAATGCTCGTGCCAAATTTCAAGTTTCTATGTGAGAAAATTGGATTCCGTACATAAAATTTGGAGGCTAATTCTTTTGCACATAGAATTGAATAATCGAGTTGGGACCCATTAGTTTTTCCTATTTAGAACATATTCAATGCCCGTGCCAAATTTTACGTTTCTATGTGAGAAAATTGGATGGTGTATGTAAAATTTGGACGCTAATTCTTTTGCGCATAGAATTGAATAATCGAGTTGGGACCCATTAGCTTTTCCTATTTATGACATAATCAATGCTCGTGCCAAATTTCAAGTTTCTATGTGAGAAAATTGGATTCCGTACGTAAAATTTGGAGGCTAATTCTTTTGCACATAGAATTGAATATTCGAGTTGGGACCCATTAGCTTTTCCTATTTATGACATAATCAATGCTCGTGCCAAATTTCAAGTTTCTATGTGAGAAAATTGGATTCCGTACGTAAAATTTGGAGGCTAATTCTTTTGCACATAGAATTGTATAATCGAGTTGGGACCCATTAGCTTTTCCTATTTATGACATAATCAATGCTCGTGCCAAATTTTACGTTTCTATGTGAGAAAATTGGATTCCGTACGTAAAATTTGAAGGCTAATTCTTTCGCACATAGAATTAAATAATCGAGTTAGGACCCATTAGCTTTTCTTATTTATGACATAATCAATGCTCGTGCCAAATTTCAAGTTTCTATGTGAGAAAATTGGATTCTGTATGTAAAATTTGGAGGCTAATTCTTTTGCACATAGAATTGAAAAATCGAGTTGGGACCCATTAGCTTTTCCTATTTATGACATATTCAATGCCCGTGCCAAATTTTAAGTTTCTATTTGAGAAAATTACATTCCGTACGTAAAACTTGGACGCTAATTCTTTAGTGCCTAGAATTAAATAACGGAGTTGGGACCCATTAGCTTTTCCTATTTATGACATAATCAATGCTCGTGCCAAATTTCAAGTTTCTATGTGAGAAATTTGGATTCCGTACGTAAAATTTGGATGCTAATTCTTTTGCACAAAGAATTGAATAATCGAGTTGGGACCCATTAGCTTTTCCTATTTATGACATAATCAATGCTCGTGCCAAATTTCATGTTTCTATGACACTGGAAAGTGAGAAAAATATATTCCGTACGGAAAATTTTGACGCTAATTCTCTTGCGCATAGAATTGAATAATCGAGTTGGGACCCATTAGCTTTTCCTATTTATGACATAATCAATGCTCGTGCCAAATTTCAAGTTTCTATGTGAGAAAATTGGATTCCGTACGTAAAATTTGGAGGCTAATTCTTTTGCACATAGAGTTGAAAAATCGAGTTGGGACCCATTAGCTTTTCCTATTTATGACATAATCAATGCTCGTGCCAAATTTCACGTTTCTATGACACTGGAAAGTGAGAAAAATACATTCCGTACGTAAAATTTTGACGCTAATTCTTTTGGGCATAGAATTGAATAATCGAGTTGGGACCCATTAGTTTTTCCTATTTAGAACATATTCAATGCCCGTGCCAAATTTTACGTTTCTATGTGAGAAAATTGGATTGTGTACGTAAAATTTGGACGCTAATTCTTTTGCGCATAGAATTGAATAATCGAGTTGGGACCCATTAGCTTTTCCTATTTATGACATAATCAATGCTCGTGCCAAATTTCAAGTTTCTATGTGAGAAAATTGGATTCCGTACGTAAAATTTGGAGGCTAATTCTTTTGCACATAGAATTGAATAATCGAGTTGGGACCCATTAGCTTTTCCTATTTATGACATAATCAATGCTCGTGCCAAATTTCAAGTTTCTATGTGAGAAAATTGGATTCCGTACATAAAATTTGGAGGATAATTCTTTTGCACATAGAATTGAATAATCGAGTTGGGACCCATTAGCTTTTCTTATTTATGACATAATCAATGCTCGTGCCAAATTTCAAGTTTCTATGTGAGAAAATTGGATTCCGTACGTAAAATTTGGAGGCTAATTCTTTTGCACATAGAATTGAATAATCGAGTTAGGACCCATTAGCTTTTCTTATTTATGACATAATCAATGCCCGTGCCAAATTTTAAGTTTCTATGTGAGAAAATTACATTCCGTACGTAAAATTTGGACGCTAATTCTTTTGCGCAAAGAATTAAATAACGGAGTTGGGACCCATTAGCTTTTCCTATTTATGACATAATCAATGCTCGTGCCAAATTTCAAGTTTCTATGTGAGAAAATTGGATTCCGTACGTAAAATTTGGACGCTAATTCTTTTGTACATAGAATTGAATAATCGTGTTAGGACCCATTAGCTTTTCCTATTTATGACATAATCAATGCTCGTGCCAAATTTCACGTTTCTATGACAATGGAAAGTGAGGAAAATACATTCCGTAAGGAAAATGTTGACGCTAATTCTTTTGCGCATAAAATTGAATAATCGAATTGAGATCCATTAGTTTTTCCAATTTAGAACATAGACAATGCCCGTGCCAAATTTTAAGTTTCTATGTGAGAAAATTGGATTCTATACGTAAAATTTGGACGCTAATTCTTTTGCGCATAGAATTGAATAATCGAGTTGGGACCCATTAGCTTTTCCTATTTATGACATAATCAATGCTCATGCCAAATTTCAAGTTTCTGTGTGAGAAAATTGGATTCAGTACGTAAAATTTGGAGGCTAATTCTTTTGCACATAGAGTTGAAAAATCGAGTTGGGACCCATTAGCTTTTCCTATTTATGACATAATCAATGCTCATGCCAAATTTCAAGTTTCTATGTGAGAAAATTGGATTCCGTACATAAAATTTGGAGGCTAATTCTTTTGCACATAGAATTGAATAATCGAGTTGGACCCATTAGCTTTTCCTATTTATGACATAATCAATGCTCGTGCCAAATTTCACGTTTCTATGACACTGGAAAGTGAGAAAAATACATTCCGTACGTTAAATTTTGACGCTAATTCTTTTGCGCATAGAATTGAATAATCGAGTTGGGACACATTAGTTTTTCCTATTTAGAACATATTCAATGCCCGTGCCAAATTTTACGTTTCTATGTGAGAAAATTGGATTGTGTACGTAAAATTTGGACGCTAATTCTTTTGCGCATAGAATTGAATAATGGAGTTGGGACCCATTAGCTTTTCCTATTTATGACATAATCAATGCTCGTGCCAAATTTCAAGTTTCTATGTGAGAAAATTCGATTCCGTACATAAAATTTGGAGGTTAATTCTTTTGCACATAGAATTGAATAATCGAGTTGGGACCCATTAGCTTTTCCTATTTATGACATAATCAATGCTCGTGCCAAATTTCAAGTTTCTATGTGAGAAAATTGGATTCCGTACGTAAAATTTGAAGGCTAATTCTTTTGCACATAGAATTGAATAATCGAGTTAGGACCCATTAGCTTTTCTTATTTATGACATAATCAATGCCCGTGCCAAATTTTAAGTTTCTATGTGAGAAAATTACATTCCGTACGTAACATTTGGACGCTAATTCTTTTGCGCTTAAAATTAAATAACGGAGTTGGGACCCATTAGCTTTTCCTATTTATGACATAATCAATGCTCGTGCCAAATTTCAAGTTTCTATGTGAGAAAATTGGATTCCGTACGTAAAATTTGGATGCTAATTCTTTTGCACATAGAATTGAATAATCGAGTTGGGACCAATTAGCTTTTCCTATTTATGACATAATCAATGCTCGTGCCAAATTTCATGTTTCTATGACACTGGAAAGTGAGAAAAATACATTTCGTACGGAAAATTTTGACGCTAATTCTTTTGCGCATAGAATTGAATAATCGAGTTGAGACCCATTAGTTTTTCCTATTTTGAACATATACAATGCCCGTGCCAAATTTTAAGTTTCTATGTGAGAAAATTGTATTCTGTACGTAAAATTTTGACGCTAATTCTTTTGCACATAGAATTGAATAATTGAGTTAGGACCCATTAGCTTTTCCTATTTATGACATAATCAATGCTCGTGCCAAATTTCACGTTTCTATGACACTGGAAAGTGAGAAAAATACATTCCGTACGTTAAATTTTGACGCTAATTCTTTTGCGCATAGAATTGAATAATCGAGTTGGGACCCATTAGCGTTTCCTATTTATGACATAATCAATGCTCGTGCCAAATTTCAAGTTTCTATGTGATAAAATTGGATTCCGTACATAAAATTTGGAGGCTAATTCTTTTGCACATAGAATTGAATAATCGAGTTGGACCCATTAGCTTTTCCTATTTATGACATAATCAATGCTCGTGCCAAATTTCAAGTTTCTATGTGAGAAAATTGGATTCCGTACGTAAAATTTGAAGGCTAATTCTTTTGCACATAGAATTGAATAATCGAGTTAGGACCCATTAGCTTTTCTTATTCATGACATAATCAATGCCCGTGCCAAATTTTAAGTTTCTATGTGAGAAAATTACATTCCGTACGTAACATTTGGACGATAAATCTTTTGCGCATAGAATTAAATAACGGAGTTGGGACCCATTAGCTTTTCCTATTTATGACATAATCAATGCTCGTGCCAAATTTCAAGTTTCTGTGTGAGAAAATTGGATACCATACGTAAAATTTGGATGCTAATTCTTTTGCACATAGAATTGAATAATCGAGTTGGGACCCATTAGCTTTTCCTATTTATGACATAATCAATGCTCGTGCCAAATTTCACGTTTCTATGACACTGGAAAGTGAGAAAAATACATTCCGTACGTTAAATTTTGACGCTAATTCTTTTGCGCATAGAATTGAATAATCGAGTTGGGACCCATTAGCTTTTCCTATTTATGACATAATCAATGCTCGTGCCAAATTTCACGTTTCTATGACACTGGAAAGTGAGAAAAATACATTCCGTACGTTAAATTTTGACGCTAATTCTTTTGCGCATAGAATTGAATAATCGAGTTGGGACCCATTAGCTTTTCCTATTTATGACATCAATGCTCGTGCCAAATTTCAAGTTTCTATGTGAGAAAATTGGATTCCGTACATAAAATTTGGAGGCTAATTCTTTTGCGCATAGAATTGAATAATCGAGTTGGACCCATTAGCTTTTCCTATTTATGACATAATCAATGCTCGTGCCAAATTTCACGTTTCTATGACACTGGAAAGTGAGAAAAATACATTCCGTACATAAAATTTTGATGCTAATTCTTTTGCGCATAGAATTGAATAATCGAGTTGTGACCCATTAGTTTTTCCTATTTTGAACATATACAATGCCCGTGCCAAATTTTAAGTTTCTATGTGAGAAAATTGGATTCTGTACGTAAAATTTGGACGCTAATTCTTTTGCGCATAGAATTGAATAATCGAGTTGGGACCCATTAGCATTTCCTATTTATGACATAATCAATGCTCGTGCCAAATTTCAAGTTTCTATGTGAGAAAATTGGATTCCGTACGTAAAATTTGGAGGATAATTCTTTGCACATAGAGTTGAAAAATCGAGTTGGGACCCATTAGCTTTTCCTATTTATGACATAATCAATGCTCGTGCCAAATTTCAAGTTTCTATGTGAGAAAATTGGATTCCGTACGTAAAATTTGAAGGCTAATTCTTTTGCACATAGAGTTGAAAAATCGAGTTGGGACCCATTAGCTTTTCCTATTTATGACATAATCAATGCTCGTGCCAAATTTTAAGTTTCTATGTGAGAAAATTACATTCCATACGTAAAACTTGGACGCTAATTCTTTTGTGCCTAGAATTAAATATCAGAGTTGGGACCCTTTAGCTTTTCCTATTTATGACATAATCAATGCCCTTGCCAAATTTCAAGTTTCTATGTGAGAAAATTGGATTCCGTACATAAAATTTGGAGGCTAATTCTTTTGCACATAGAATTGAAAAATCGAGTTGGGACCCATTAGCTTTTCCTATTTATGACATAATCAATGCCCATGCCAAATTTTAAGTTTCTATGTGAGAAAATTACATTCCGTACGTAAAACTTGGACGCTAATTCTTTAGTGCCTAGAATTAAATAACGGAGTTGGGACCCATTAGCTTTTCCTATTTATGACATAATCAATGCCCGTGCCAAATTTCAAGTTTCTATGTGAGAAAATTGGATTCTGTATGTAAAATTTAGACGCTATTTCTTTTGCACATAGAATTGAATAATCGAGTTGGGACCCATTAGCTTTTCCTATTTATGACATAATCAATGCCCGTGCCAAATTTTAAGTTTCTATGTGAGAAAATTACATTCCGTACGTAAAACTTGGACGCTAATTCTTTAGTGCCTAGAATTAAAAACCGGAGTTGGGACCCATTAGCTTTTCCTATTTATGACATAATCAATGCTCGTGCCAAATTTCACGTTTCTATGACACTGGAAAGTGAGAAAAATACATTCCGTACGTTAAATTTTGACGCTAATTCTTTTGCGCATAGAATTGAATAATCGAGTTGGGACCCATTAGCTTTTCCTATTTATGACATAATCAATGCTCGTGCCAAATTTCACGTTTCTATGACACTGGAAAGTGAGAAAAATACATTCCGTACGTTAAATTTTGACGCTAATTCTTTTGCGCATAGAATTGAATAATCGAGTTGGGACCCATTAGCTTTTCCTATTCATGACATCAATGCTCGTGCCAAATTTCAAGTTTCTATGTGAGAAAATTGGATTCCGTACATAAAATTTGGAGGCTAATTCTTTTGCACATAGAATTGAATAATCGAGTTGGACCCATTAGCTTTTCCTATTTATGACATAATCAATGCTCGTGCCAAATTTCACGTTTCTATGACACTGGAAAGTGAGAAAAATACATTCCGTACGTAAAATTTTGATGCTAATTCTTTTGCGCATAGAATTGAATAATCGAGTTGTGACCCATTAGTTTTTCCTATTTTGAACAAATACAATGCCCGTGCCAAATTTCACGTTTCTATGTGAGAAAATTGGATTCTGTACGTAAAATTTGGACGCTAATTCTTTTGCGCATAGAATTGAATAATCGAGTTGGGACCCATTAGCTTTTCCTATTTATGACATAATCAATGCTCGTGCCAAATTTCAAGTTTCTATGTGAGAAAATTGGATTCCGTACGTAAAATTTGGAGGCTAATTCTTTGGACATAGAGTTGAAAAATCGAGTTGGGACCCATTAGCTTTTCCTATTTATGACATAATCAATGCCCGTGCCAAATTTTAAGTTTCTATGTGAGAAAATTACATTCCATACATAAAACTTGGACGCTAATTCTTTTGTGCCTAGAATTAAATAACGGAGTTGGGACCCTTTAGCTTTTCCTATTTATGACATAATCAATGCCCGTGCCAAATTTCAAGTTTCTATGTGAGAAAATTGGATTCCGTACATAAAATTTTGATGCTAATTCTTTTGCGCATAGAATTGAATAATCGAGTTGTGACCCATTAGTTTTTCCTATTTTGAACATATACAATGCCCGTGCCAAATTTTAAGTTTCTATGTGAGAAAATTGGATTCTGTACGTAAAATTTGGACGCTAATTCTTTTGCGCATAGAATTGAATAATCGAGTTGGGACCCATTAGCATTTCCTATTTATGACATAATCAATGCTCGTGCCAAATTTCAAGTTTCTATGTGAGAAAATTGGATTCCGTACGTAAAATTTGGAGGATAATTCTTTGCACATAGAGTTGAAAAATCGAGTTGGGACCAATTAGCTTTTCCTATTTATGACATAATCAATGCTCGTGCCAAATTTCAAGTTTCTATGTGAGAAAATTGGATTCCGTACGTAAAATTTGGAGGCTAATTCTTTTGCACATAGAGTTGAAAAATCGAGTTGGGACCCATTAGCTTTTCCTATTTATGACATAATCAATGCTCGTGCCAAATTTTAAGTTTCTATGTGAGAAAATTACATTCCATACGTAAAACTTGGACGCTAATTCTTTTGTGCCTAGAATTAAATATCAGAGTTGGGACCCTTTAGCTTTTCCTATTTATGACATAATCAATGCCCTTGCCAAATTTCAAGTTTCTATGTGAGAAAATTGGATTCCGTACATAAAATTTGGAGGCTAATTCTTTTGCACATAGAATTGAAAAATCGAGTTGGGACCCATTAGCTTTTCCTATTTATGACATAATCAATGCCCATGCCAAATTTTAAGTTTCTATGTGAGAAAATTACATTCCGTACGTAAAACTTGGACGCTAATTCTTTAGTGCCTAGAATTAAATAACGGAGTTGGGACCCATTAGCTTTTCCTATTTATGACATAATCAATGCCCGTGCCAAATTTTAAGTTTCTATGTGAGAAAATTACATTCCGTACGTAAAACTTGGACGCTAATTCTTTAGTGCCTAGAATTAAAAACCGGAGTTGGGACCCATTAGCTTTTCCTATTTATGACATAATCAATGCTCGTGCCAAATTTCAAGTTTCTATGTGAGAAAATTGGATTCCGTACGTAAACTTTGGACGCTAATTCTTTTGCACATAGAATTGAATAATAGAGTTGGGACCCATTAGCTTTTCCTATTTATGACATAATCAATGCTCGTGCCAAATTTCACGTTTCTATGACACTGGAAAGTGAGAAAAATACATTCCGTACGTTAAATTTTGACGCTAATTCTTTTGCGCATAGAATTGAATAATCGAGTTGGGACCCATTAGCTTTTCCTATTTATGACATAATCAATGCTCGTGCCAAATTTCACGTTTCTATGACACTGGAAAGTGAGAAAAATACATTCCGTACGTTAAATTTTGACGCTAATTCTTTTGCGCATAGAATTGAATAATCGACTTGGGACCCATTAGCTTTTCCTATTTATGACATAATCAATGCTCGTGCCAAATTTCAAGTTTCTGTGTGAGAAAATTGGATACCGTATGTAAAATTTGGATGCTAATTCTTTTGCACATAGAATTGAATAATCGAGTTTGGACCCATTAGCTTTTCCTATTTATGACATAATCAATGCTCGTGCCAAATTTCAAGTTTCTATGTGAGAAAATTGGATTCCGTACGTAAAATTTGAAGGCTAATTCTTTTGCACATAGAATTGAATAATCGAGTTAGGACCCATTAGCTTTTCTTATTTATGACATAATCAATGCCCGTGCCAAATTTTAAGTTTCTATGTGAGAAAATTACATTCCGTACGTAACATTTGGACGCTAATTCTTTTGCGCATAGAATTAAATAACGGAGTTGGGACCCATTAGCTTTTCCTATTTATGACATAATCAATGCTCGTGCCAAATTTCACGTTTCTATGACACTGGAAAGAGAGAAAAATACATTCCGTACGTTAAATTTTGACGCTAATTCTTTTGCGCATAGAATTGAATAATCGAGTTGGGACCCATTAGCTTTTCCTATTTATGACATAATCAATGCTCGTGCCAAATTTCACGTTTCTATGACACTGGAAAGTGAGAAAAATACATTCCGTACGTTAAATTTTGACGCTATTTCTTTTGCGCATAGAATTGAATAATCGAGTTGGGACCCATTAGCTTTTCCTATTTATGACATAATCAATGCTCGTGCCAAATTTCAAGTTTCTATGTGAGAAAATTGGATTCCGTACATAAAATTTGGAGGCTAATTCTTTTGCACATAGAATTGAATAATCGAGTTGGACCCATTAGCTTTTCCTATTTATGACATAATCAATGCTCGTGCCAAATTTCACGTTTCTATGACACTGGAAAGTGAGAAAAATACATTCCGTACGTAAAATTTTGATGCTAATTCTTTTGCGCATAGAATTGAATAATCGAGTTGTGACCCATTAGTTTTTCCTATTTTGAACATATACAATGCCCGTGCCAAATTTCACGTTTCTATGTGAGAAAATTGGATTCTGTACGTAAAATTTGGACGCTAATTCTTTTGCGCATAGAATTGAATAATCGAGTTGGGACCCATTAGCTTTTCCTATTTATGACATAATCAATGCTCGTGCCAAATTTCAAGTTTCTATGTGAGAAAATTGGATTCCGTACGTAAAATTTGGAGGCTAATTCTTTGGACATAGAGTTGAAAAATCGAGTTGGGACCCATTAGCTTTTCCTATTTATGACATAATCAATGCTCGTGCCAAATTTCAAGTTTCTATGTGAGAAAATTGGATTCCGTACGTAAAATTTGGAGGCTAATTATTTTGCACATAGAATTGAATAATAGAGTTGGGACCCATTAGCTTTTCCTATTTATGACATAATCAATGCTCGTGCCAAATTTCACGTTTCTATGACACTGGAAAGTGAGAAAAATACATTCCGTACGTTAAATTTTGACGCTAATTCTTTTGCGCATAGAATTGAATAATCGAGTTGGGACCCATTAGCTTTTCCTATTTATGACATAATCAATGCTCGTGCCAAATTTCACGTTTCTATGACACTGGAAAGTGAGAAAAATACATTCCGTACGTTAAATTTTGACGCTAATTCTTTTGCGCATAGAATTGAATAATCGAGTTGGGACCCATTAGCTTTTCCTATTTATGACATAATCAATGCTCGTGCCAAATTTCAAGTTTCTGTGTGAGAAAATTGGATACCGTACGTAAAATTTGGATGCTAATTCTTTTGCACATAGAATTGAATAATCGAGTTTGGACCCATTAGCTTTTCCTATTTATGACATAATCAATGCTCGTGCCAAATTTCACGTTTCTATGACACTGGAAAGTGAGAAAAATACATTCCGTACGTTAAATTTTGACGCTAATTCTTTTGTGCATAGAATTGAATAATCGAGTTGGGACCCATTAGCTTTTCCTATTTATGACATAATCAATGCTCGTGCCAAATTTCACGTTTCTATGACACTGGAAAGTGAGAAAAATACATTCCGTACGTTAAATTTTGACGCTAATTCTTTTGCGCATTGAATTGAATAATCGAGTTGGGACCCATTAGCTTTTCCTATTTATGACATAATCAATGCTCGTGCCAAATTTCAAGTTTCTATGTGAGAAAATTGGATTCCGTACATAAAATTTGGAGGCTAATTCTTTTGCACATAGAATTGAATAATCGAGTTGGACCCATTAGCTTTTCCTATTTATGACATAATCAATGCTCGTGCCAAATTTCAAGTTTCTATGTGAGAAAATTGGATTCCGTACGTAAAATTTGAAGGCTAATTCTTTTGCACATAGAATTGAATAATCGAGTTAGGACCCATTAGCTTTTCTTATTTATGACATAATCAATGCCCGTGCCAAATTTTAAGTTTCTATGTGAGAAAATTACATTCCGTACGTAACATTTGGACGCTAATTCTTTTGCGCATAGAATTAAATAACGGAGTTGGGACCCATTAGCTTTTCCTATTTATGACATAATCAATGCTCGTGCCAAATTTCACGTTTCTATGACACTGGAAAGTGAGAAAAATACATTCCGTACGTTAAATTTTGACGCTAATTCTTTTGCACATAGAATTGAATAATCGAGTTGGGACCCATTAGCTTTTCCTATTTATGACATAATCAATGCTCGTGCCAAATTTCACGTTTCTATGACACTGGAAAGTGAGAAAAATACATTCCGTACGTTAAATTTTGACGCTAATTCTTTTGCGCATAGAATTGAATAATCGAGTTGGGACCCATTAGCTTTTCCTATTTATGACATAATCAATGCTCGTGCCAAATTTCACGTTTCTATGACACTGGAAAGTGAGAAAAATACATTCCGTACGTTAAATTTTGACGCTAATTCTTTTGCGCATAGAATTGAATAATCGAGTTGGGACCCATTAGCTTTTCCTATTTATGACATAATCAATGCTCGTGCCAAATTTCAAGTTTCTGTGTGAGAAAATTGGATACCGTACGTTAAATTTGGATGCTAATTCTTTTGCACATAGAATTGAATAATCGAGTTGGGACCCATTAGCTTTTCCTATTTATGACATAATCAATGCTCGTGCCAAATTTCACGTTTCTATGACACTGGAAAGTGAGAAAAATACATTCCGTACGTTAAATTTTGACGCTATTTCTTTTGCGCATAGAATTGAATAATCGAGTTGGGACCCATTAGCTTTTCCTATTTATGACATAATCAATGCTCGTGCCAAATTTCAAGTTTCTATGTGAGAAAATTGGATTCCGTACATAAAATTTGGAGGCTAATTCTTTTGCACATAGAATTGAATAATCGAGTTGGACCCATTAGCTTTTCCTATTTATGACATAATCAATGCTCGTGCCAAATTTCACGTTTCTATGACACTGGAAAGTGAGAAAAATACATTCCGTACGTAAAATTTTGATGCTAATTCTTTTGCGCATAGAATTGAATAATCGAGTTGTGACCCATTAGTTTTTCCTATTTTGAACATATACAATGCCCGTGCCAAATTTCACGTTTCTATGTGAGAAAATTGGATTCTGTACGTAAAATTTGGACGCTAATTCTTTTGCGCATAGAATTGAATAATCGAGTTGGGACCCATTAGCTTTTCCTATTTATGACATAATCAATGCTCGTGCCAAATTTCAAGTTTCTATGTGAGAAAATTGGATTCCGTACGTAAAATTTGGAGGCTAATTCTTTGGACATAGAGTTGAAAAATCGAGTTGGGACCCATTAGCTTTTCCTATTTATGACATAATCAATGCTCGTGCCAAATTTCAAGTTTCTATGTGAGAAAATTGGATTCCGTACGTAAAATTTGGAGGCTAATTATTTTGCACATAGAATTGAATAATAGAGTTGGGACCCATTAGCTTTTCCTATTTATGACATAATCAATGCTCGTGCCAAATTTCACGTTTCTATGACACTGGAAAGTGAGAAAAATACATTCCGTACGTTAAATTTTGACGCTAATTCTTTTGTGCCTAGAATTGAATAATCGAGTTGGGACCCATTAGCTTTTCCTATTTATGACATAATCAATGCTCGTGCCAAATTTCACGTTTCTATGACACTGGAAAGTGAGAAAAATACATTCCGTACGTTAAATTTTGACGCTAATTCTTTTGCGCATAGAATTGAATAATCGAGTTGGGACCCATTAGCTTTTCCTATTTATGACATAATCAATGCTCGTGCCAAATTTCAAGTTTCTGTGTGAGAAAATTGGATACCGTACGTAAAATTTGGATGCTAATTCTTTTGCACATAGAATTGAATAATCGAGTTTGGACCCATTAGCTTTTCCTATTTATGACATAATCAATGCTCGTGCCAAATTTCACGTTTCTATGACACTGGAAAGTGAGAAAAATACATTCCGTACGTTAAATTTTGACGCTAATTCTTTTGTGCATAGAATTGAATAATCGAGTTGGGACCCATTAGCTTTTCCTATTTATGACATAATCAATGCTCGTGCCAAATTTCACGTTTCTATGACACTGGAAAGTGAGAAAAATACATTCCGTACGTTAAATTTTGACGCTAATTCTTTTGCGCATTGAATTGAATAATCGAGTTGGGACCCATTAGCTTTTCCTATTTATGACATAATCAATGCTCGTGCCAAATTTCAAGTTTCTATGTGAGAAAATTGGATTCCGTACATAAAATTTGGAGGCTAATTCTTTTGCACATAGAATTGAATAATCGAGTTGGACCCATTAGCTTTTCCTATTTATGACATAATCAATGCTCGTGCCAAATTTCAAGTTTCTATGTGAGAAAATTGGATTCCGTACGTAAAATTTGAAGGCTAATTCTTTTGCACATAGAATTGAATAATCGAGTTAGGACCCATTAGCTTTTCTTATTTATGACATAATCAATGCCCGTGCCAAATTTTAAGTTTCTATGTGAGAAAATTACATTCCGTACGTAACATTTGGACGCTAATTCTTTTGCGCATAGAATTAAATAACGGAGTTGGGACCCATTAGCTTTTCCTATTTATGACATAATCAATGCTCGTGCCAAATTTCACGTTTCTATGACACTGGAAAGTGAGAAAAATACATTCCGTACGTTAAATTTTGACGCTAATTCTTTTGCACATAGAATTGAATAATCGAGTTGGGACCCATTAGCTTTTCCTATTTATGACATAATCAATGCTCGTGCCAAATTTCACGTTTCTATGACACTGGAAAGTGAGAAAAATACATTCCGTACGTTAAATTTTGACGCTATTTCTTTTGCGCATAGAATTGAATAATCGAGTTGGGACCCATTAGCTTTTCCTATTTATGACATAATCAATGCTCGTGCCAAATTTCAAGTTTCTATGTGAGAAAATTGGATTCCGTACGTAAAATTTGAAGGCTAATTCTTTTGCACATAGAATTGAATAATCGAGTTAGGACCCATTAGCTTTTCTTATTTATGACATAATCAATGCCCGTGCCAAATTTTAAGTTTCTATGTGAGAAAATTACATTCCGTACGTAACATTTGGACGCTAATTCTTTTGCGCATAGAATTAAATAACGGAGTTGGGACCCATTAGCTTTTCCTATTTATGACATAATCAATGCTCGTGCCAAATTTCACGTTTCTATGACACTGGAAAGTGAGAAAAATACATTCCGTACGTTAAATTTTGACGCTAATTCTTTTGCACATAGAATTGAATAATCGAGTTGGGACCCATTAGCTTTTCCTATTTATGACATAATCAATGCTCGTGCCAAATTTCACGTTTCTATGACACTGGAAAGTGAGAAAAATACATTCCGTACGTTAAATTTTGACGCTATTTCTTTTGCGCATAGAATTGAATAATCGAGTTGGGACCCATTAGCTTTTCCTATTTATGACATAATCAATGCTCGTGCCAAATTTCAAGTTTCTATGTGAGAAAATTGGATTCCGTACATAAAATTTGGAGGCTAATTCTTTTGCACATAGAATTGAATAATCGAGTTGGACCCATTAGCTTTTCCTATTTATGACATAATCAATGCTCGTGGCAAATTTCACGTTTCTATCACACTGGAAAGTGAGAAAAATACATTCCGTACGTAAAATTTTGATGCTAATTCTTTTGCGCATAGAATTGAATAATCGAGTTGTGACCCATTAGTTTTTCCTATTTTGAACATATACAATGCCCGTGCCAAATTTCACGTTTCTATGTGAGAAAATTGGATTCTGTACGTAAAATTTGGACGCTAATTCTTTTGCGCATAGAATTGAATAATCGAGTTGGGACCCATTAGCTTTTCCTATTTATGACATAATCAATGCTCGTGCCAAATTTCAAGTTTCTATGTGAGAAAATTGGATTCCGTACGTAAAATTTGGAGGCTAATTCTTTGGACATAGATTTGAAAAATCGAGTTGGGACCCATTAGCTTTTCCTATTTATGACATAATCAATGCTCGTGCCAAATTTCAAGTTTCTATGTGAGAAAATTGGATTCCGTACGTAAAATTTGGAGGCTAATTATTTTGCACATAGAGTTGAAAAATCGAGTTTGGACCCATTAGCTTTTCCTATTTATGACATAATCAATGCTCGTGCCAAATTTTAAGTTTCTATGTGAGAAAATTACATTCCATACGTAAAACTTGGACGCTAATTCTTTTGTGCCTAGAATTAAATATCAGAGTTGGGACCCTTTAGCTTTTCCTATTTATGACATAATCAATGCCCGTGCCAAATTTCAAGTTTCTATGTGAGAAAATTGGATTCCGTACATAAAATTTGGAGGCTAATTCTTTTGCACATAGAATTGAAAAATCGAGTTGGGACCCATTAGCTTTTCCTATTTATGACATAATCAATGCCCATGCCAAATTTTAAGTTTCTATGTGAGAAAATTACATTCCGTACGTAAAACTTGGACGCTAATTCTTTAGTGCCTAGAATTAAATAACGGAGTTGGGACCCATTAGCTTTTCCTATTTATGACATAATCAATGCCCGTGCCAAATTTCAAGTTTCTATGTGAGAAAATTGGATTCTGTATGTAAAATTTAGACGCTATTTCTTTTGCACATAGAATTGAATAATCGAGTTGGGACCCATTAGCTTTTCCTATTTATGACATAATCAATGCCCGTGCCAAATTTTAAGTTTCTATGTGAGAAAATTACATTCCGTACGTAAAACTTGGACGCTAATTCTTTAGTGCCTAGAATTAAAAACCGGAGTTTGGACCCATTAGCTTTTCCTATTTATGACATAATCAATGCTCGTGCCAAATTTCAAGTTTCTATGTGAGAAAATTGGATTCCGTACGTAAACTTTGGACGCTAATTCTTTTGCACATAGAATTGAATAATAGAGTTGGGACCCATTAGCTTTTCCTATTTATGACATAATCAATGCTCGTGCCAAATTTCACGTTTCTATGACACTGGAAAGTGAGAAAAATACATTCCGTACGTTAAATTTTGACGCTAATTCTTTTGCGCATAGAATTGAATAATCGAGTTGGGACCCATTAGCTTTTCCTATTTATGACATAATCAATGCTCGTGCCAAATTTCACGTTTCTATGACACTGGAAAGTGAGAAAAATACATTCCGTACGTTAAATTTTGACGCTAATTCTTTTGCGCATAGAATTGAATAATCGAGTTGGGACCCATTAGCTTTTCCTATTTATGACATAATCAATGCTCGTGCCAAATTTCAAGTTTCTGTGTGAGAAAATTGGATACCGTACGTAAAATTTGGATGCTAATTCTTTTGCACATAGAATTGAATAATCGAGTTGGGACCCATTAGCTTTTCCTATTTATGACATAATCAATGCTCGTGCCAAATTTCACGTTTCTATGACACTGGAAAGTGAGAAAAATACATTCCGTACGTTAAATTTTGACGCTAATTCTTTTGCGCATAGAATTGAATAATCGAGTTGGGACCCATTAGCTTTTCCTATTTATGACATAATCAATGCTCGTGCCAAATTTCACGTTTCTATGACACTGGAAAGTGAGAAAAATACATTCCGTACGTTAAATTTTGACGCTAATTCTTTTGCGCATAGAATTGAATAATCGAGTTGGGACCCATTAGCTTTTCCTATTTATGACATAATCAATGCTCGTGCCAAATTTCAAGTTTCTATGTGAGAAAATTGGATTCCGTACATAAAATTTGGAGGCTAATTCTTTTGCACATAGAATTGAATAATCGAGTTGGACCCATTAGCTTTTCCTATTTATGACATAATCAATGCTCGTGCCAAATTTCAAGTTTCTATGTGAGAAAATTGGATTCCGTACGTAAAATTTGAAGGCTAATTCTTTTGCACATAGAATTGAATAATCGAGTTAGGACCCATTAGCTTTTCTTATTTATGACATAATCAATGCCCGTGCCAAATTTTAAGTTTCTATGTGAGAAAATTACATTCCGTACGTAACATTTGGACGCTAATTCTTTTGCGCATAGAATTAAATAACGGAGTTGGGACCCATTAGCTTTTCCTATTTATGACATAATCAATGCTCGTGCCAAATTTCACGTTTCTATGACACTGGAAAGTGAGAAAAATACATTCCGTACGTTAAATTTTGACGCTAATTCTTTTGCGCATAGAATTGAATAATCGAGTTGGGACCCATTAGCTTTTCCTATTTATGACATAATCAATGCTCGTGCCAAATTTCACGTTTCTATGACACTGGAAAGTGAGAAAAATACTTTCCGTACGTTAAATTTTGACGCTAATTCTTTTGCGCATAGAATTGAATAATCGAGTTGGGACCCATTAGCTTTTCCTATTTATGACATAATCAATGCTCGTGCCAAATTTCAAGTTTCTATGTGAGAAAATTGGATTCCGTACATAAAATTTGGAGGCTAATTCTTTTGCACATAGAATTGAATAATCGAGTTGGACCCATTAGCTTTTCCTATTTATGACATAATCAATGCTCGTGCCAAATTTCACGTTTCTATGACACTGGAAAGTGAGAAAAATACATTCCGTACGTAAAATTTTGATGCTAATTCTTTTGCGCATAGAATTGAATAATCGAGTTGTGACCCATTAGTTTTTCCTATTTTGAACAAATACAATGCCCGTGCCAAATTTCACGTTTCTATGTGAGAAAATTGGATTCTGTACGTAAAATTTGGACGCTAATTCTTTTGCGCATAGAATTGAATAATCGAGTTGGGACCCATTAGCTTTTCCTATTTATGACATAATCAATGCCCGTGCCAAATTTCAAGTTTCTATGTGAGAAAATTGGATTCTGTATGTAAAATTTAGACGCTATTTCTTTTGCACATAGAATTAAATAATCTAGTTAGGACCCATTAGCTTTTCCTATTTATGACATAATCAATGCCCGTGCCAAATTTTAAGTTTCTATGTGAGAAAATTACATTCCATACATAAAACTTGGACGCTAATTCTTTTGTGCCTAGAATTAAATAACGGAGTTGGGACCCTTTAGCTTTTCCTATTTATGACATAATCAATGCCCGTGCCAAATTTCAAGTTTCTATGTGAGAAAATTGGATTCCGTACATAAAATTTTGATGCTAATTCTTTTGCGCATAGAATTGAATAATCGAGTTGTGACCCATTAGTTTTTCCTATTTTGAACATATACAATGCCCGTGCCAAATTTTAAGTTTCTATGTGAGAAAATTGGATTCTGTACGTAAAATTTGGACGCTAATTCTTTTGCGCATAGAATTGAATAATCGAGTTGGGACCCATTAGCATTTCCTATTTATGACATAATCAATGCTCGTGCCAAATTTCAAGTTTCTATGTGAGAAAATTGGATTCCGTACGTAAAATTTGGAGGATAATTCTTTGCACATAGAGTTGAAAAATCGAGTTGGGACCCATTAGCTTTTCCTATTTATGACATAATCAATGCTCGTGCCAAATTTCAAGTTTCTATGTGAGAAAATTGGATTCCGTACGTAAAATTTGGAGGCTAATTCTTTTGCACATAGAGTTGAAAAATCGAGTTGGGACCCATTAGCTTTTCCTATTTATGACATAATCAATGCTCGTGCCAAATTTTAAGTTTCTATGTGAGAAAATTACATTCCATACGTAAAACTTGGACGCTAATTCTTTTGTGCCTAGAATTAAATATCAGAGTTGGGACCCTTTTGCTTTTCCTATTTATGACATAATCAATGCCCGTGCCAAATTTCAAGTTTCTATGTGAGAAAATTGGATTCCGTACATAAAATTTGGAGGCTAATTCTTTTGCACATAGAATTGAAAAATCGAGTTGGGACCCATTAGCTTTTCCTATTTATGACATAATCAATGCCCATGCCAAATTTTAAGTTTCTATGTGAGAAAATTACATTCCGTACGTAAAACTTGGACGCTAATTCTTTAGTGCCTAGAATTAAATAACGGAGTTGGGACCCATTAGCTTTTCCTATTTATGACATAATCAATGCCCGTGCCAAATTTCAAGTTTCTATGTGAGAAAATTGGATTCTGTATGTAAAATTTAGACGCTATTTCTTTTGCACATAGAATTGAATAATCGAGTTGGGACCCATTAGCTTTTCCTATTTATGACATAATCAATGCCCGTGCCAAATTTCAAGTTTCTATGTGAGAAAATTGGATTCTGTATGTAAAATTTAGACGCTATTTCTTTTGCACATAGAATTGAATAATCGAGTTTGGACCCATTAGCTTTTCCTATTTATGACATAATCAATGCTCGTGCCAAATTTCAAGTTTCTATGTGAGAAAATTGGATTCCGTACGTAAACTTTGGACGCTAATTCTTTTGCACATAGAATTGAATAATAGAGTTGGGACCCATTAGCTTTTCCTATTTATGACATAATCAATGCTCGTGCCAAATTTCACGTTTCTATGACACTGGAAAGTGAGAAAAATACATTCCGTACGTTAAATTTTGACGCTAATTCTTTTGCGCATAGAATTGAATAATCGAGTTGGGACCCATTAGCTTTTCCTATTTATGACATAATCAATGCTCGTGCCAAATTTCACGTTTCTATGACACTGGAAAGTGAGAAAAATACATTCCGTACGTTAAATTTTGACGCTAATTCTTTTGCGCATAGAATTGAATAATCGAGTTGGGACCCATTAGCTTTTCCTATTTATGACATAATCAATGCTCGTGCCAAATTTCAAGTTTCTGTGTGAGAAAATTGGATACCGTACGTAAAATTTGGATGCTAATTCTTTTGCACATAGAATTGAATAATCGAGTTGGGACCCATTAGCTTTTCCTATTTATGACATAATCAATGCTCGTGCCAAATTTCACGTTTCTATGACACTGGAAAGTGAGAAAAATACATTCCGTACGTTAAATTTTGACGCTAATTCTTTTGCGCATAGAATTGAATAATCGAGTTGGGACCCATTAGCTTTTCCTATTTATGACATAATCAATGCTCGTGCCAAATTTCAAGTTTCTATGTGAGAAAATTGGATTCCGTACGTAAAATTTGAAGGCTAATTCTTTTGCACATAGAATTGAATAATCGAGTTAGGACCCATTAGCTTTTCTTATTTATGACATAATCAATGCCCGTGCCAAATTTTAAGTTTCTATGTGAGAAAATTACATTCCGTACGTAACATTTGGACGCTAATTCTTTTGCGCATAGAATTAAATAACGGAGTTGGGACCCATTAGCTTTTCCTATTTATGACATAATCAATGCTCGTGCCAAATTTCACGTTTCTATGACACTGGAAAGTGAGAAAAATACATTCCGTACGTTAAATTTTGACGCTAATTCTTTTGCGCATAGAATTGAATAATCGAGTTGGGACCCATTAGCTTTTCCTATTTATGACATAATCAATGCTCGTGCCAAATTTCACGTTTCTATGACACTGGAAAGTGAGAAAAATACATTCCGTACGTTAAATTTTGACGCTAATTCTTTTGCGCATAGAATTGAATAATCGAGTTAGGACCCATTAGCTTTTCCTATTTATGACATAATCAATGCTCGTGCCAAATTTCAAGTTTCTGTGTGAGAAAATTGGATACCATACGTAAAATTTGGATGCTAATTCTTTTGCACATAGAATTGAATAATCGAGTTGGGACCCATTAGCTTTTCCTATTTATGACATAATCAATGCTCGTGCCAAATTTCACGTTTCTATGACACTGGAAAGTGAGAAAAATACATTCCGTACGTTAAATTTTGACGCTAATTCTTTTGCGCATAGAATTGAATAATCGAGTTGGGACCCATTAGCTTTTCCTATTTATGACATAATCAATGCTCGTGCCAAATTTCACGTTTCTATGACACTGGAAAGTGAGAAAAATACATTCCGTACGTTAAATTTTGACGCTAATTCTTTTGCGCATAGAATTGAATAATCGAGTTGGGACCCATTAGCTTTTCCTATTTATGACATCAATGCTCGTGCCAAATTTCAAGTTTCTATGTGAGAAAATTGGATTCCGTACATAAAATTTGGAGGCTAATTCTTTTGCACATAGAATTGAATAATCGAGTTGGACCCATTAGCTTTTCCTATTTATGACATAATCAATGCTCGTGCCAAATTTCACGTTTCTATGACACTGGAAAGTGAGAAAAATACATTCCGTACGTAAAATTTTGATGCTAATTCTTTTGCGCATAGAATTGAATAATCGAGTTGTGACCCATTAGTTTTTCCTATTTTGAACAAATACAATGCCCGTGCCAAATTTCACGTTTCTATGTGAGAAAATTGGATTCTGTACGTAAAATTTGGACGCTAATTCTTTTGCGCATAGAATTGAATAATCGAGTTGGGACCCATTAGCTTTTCCTATTTATGACATAATCAATGCTCGTGCCAAATTTCAAGTTTCTATGTGAGAAAATTGGATTCCGTACGTAAAATTTGGAGGCTAATTCTTTGGACATAGAGTTGAAAAATCGAGTTGGGACCCATTAGCTTTTCCTATTTATGACATAATCAATGCTCGTGCCAAATTTCAAGTTTCTATGTGAGAAAATTGGATTCCGTACGTAAAATTTGGAGGCTAATTCTTTTGCACATAGAGTTGAAAAATCGAGTTGGGACCCATTAGCTTTTCCTATTTATGACATAATCAATGCTCGTGCCAAATTTTAAGTTTCTATGTGAGAAAATTACATTCCATACGTAAAACTTGGACGCTAATTCTTTTGTGCCTAGAATTAAATATCAGAGTTGGGACCCTTTAGCTTTTCCTATTTATGACATAATCAATGCCCGTGCCAAATTTCAAGTTTCTATGTGAGAAAATTGGATTCCGTACATAAAATTTGGAGGCTAATTCTTTTGCACATAGAATTGAAAAATCGAGTTGGGACCCATTAGCTTTTCCTATTTATGACATAATCAATGCCCATGCCAAATTTTAAGTTTCTATGTGAGAAAATTACATTCCGTACGTAAAACTTGGACGCTAATTCTTTAGTGCCTAGAATTAAATAACGGAGTTGGGACCCATTAGCTTTTCCTATTTATGACATAATCAATGCCCGTGCCAAATTTCAAGTTTCTATGTGAGAAAATTGGATTCTGTATGTAAAATTTAGACGCTATTTCTTTTGCACATAGAATTAAATAATCTAGTTAGGACCCATTAGCTTTTCCTATTTATGACATAATCAATGCCCGTGCCAAATTTTAAGTTTCTATGTGAGAAAATTACATTCCATACATAAAACTTGGACGCTAATTCTTTTGTGCCTAGAATTAAATAACGGAGTTGGGACCCTTTAGCTTTTCCTATTTATGACATAATCAATGACCGTGCCAAATTTCAAGTTTCTATGTGAGAAAATTGGATTCCGTACATAAAATTTTGATGCTAATTCTTTTGCGCATAGAATTGAATAATCGAGTTGTGACCCATTAGTTTTTCCTATTTTGAACATATACAATGCCCGTGCCAAATTTTAAGTTTCTATGTGAGAAAATTGGATTCTGTACGTAAAATTTGGACGCTAATTCTTTTGCGCATAGAATTGAATAATCGAGTTGGGACCCATTAGCATTTCCTATTTATGACATAATCAATGCTCGTGCCAAATTTCAAGTTTCTATGTGAGAAAATTGGATTCCGTACGTAAAATTTGGAGGATAATTCTTTGCACATAGAGTTGAAAAATCGAGTTGGGACCCATTAGCTTTTCCTATTTATGACATAATCAATGCTCGTGCCAAATTTCAAGTTTCTATGTGAGAAAATTGGATTCCGTACGTAAAATTTGGAGGCTAATTCTTTTGCACATAGAGTTGAAAAATCGAGTTGGGACCCATTAGCTTTTCCTATTTATGACATAATCAATGCTCGTGCCAAATTTTAAGTTTCTATGTGAGAAAATTACATTCCATACGTAAAACTTGGACGCTAATTCTTTTGTGCCTAGAATTAAATATCAGAGTTGGGACCCTTTTGCTTTTCCTATTTATGACATAATCAATGCCCGTGCCAAATTTCAAGTTTCTATGTGAGAAAATTGGATTCCGTACATAAAATTTGGAGGCTAATTCTTTTGCACATAGAATTGAAAAATCGAGTTGGGACCCATTAGCTTTTCCTATTTATGACATAATCAATGCCCATGCCAAATTTTAAGTTTCTATGTGAGAAAATTACATTCCGTACGTAAAACTTGGACGCTAATTCTTTAGTGCCTAGAATTAAATAACGGAGTTGGGACCCATTAGCTTTTCCTATTTATGACATAATCAATGCCCGTGCCAAATTTCAAGTTTCTATGTGAGAAAATTGGATTCTGTATGTAAAATTTAGACGCTATTTCTTTTGCACATAGAATTGAATAATCGAGTTGGGACCCATTAGCTTTTCCTATTTATGACATAATCAATGCCCGTGCCAAATTTTAAGTTTCTATGTGAGAAAATTACATTCCGTACGTAAAACTTGGACGCTAATTCTTTAGTGCCTAGAATTAAAAACCGGAGTTTGGACCCATTAGCTTTTCCTATTTATGACATAATCAATGCTCGTGCCAAATTTCAAGTTTCTATGTGAGAAAATTGGATTCCGTACGTAAACTTTGGACGCTAATTCTTTTGCACATAGAATTGAATAATAGAGTTGGGACCCATTAGCTTTTCCTATTTATGACATAATCAATGCTCGTGCCAAATTTCACGTTTCTATGACACTGGAAAGTGAGAAAAATACATTCCGTACGTTAAATTTTGACGCTAATTCTTTTGCGCATAGAATTGAATAATCGAGTTGGGACCCATTAGCTTTTCCTATTTATGACATAATCAATGCTCGTGTCAAATTTCACGTTTCTATGACACTGGAAAGTGAGAAAAATACATTCCGTACGTTAAATTTTGACGCTAATTCTTTTGCGCATAGAATTGAATAATCGAGTTGGGACCCATTAGCTTTTCCTATTTATGACATAATCAATGCTCGTGCCAAATTTCAAGTTTCTGTGTGAGAAAATTGGATACCGTACGTAAAATTTGGATGCTAATTCTTTTGCACATAGAATTGAATAATCGAGTTGGGACCCATTAGCTTTTCCTATTTATGACATAATCAATGCTCGTGCCAAATTTCACGTTTCTATGACACTGGAAAGTGAGAAAAATACATTCCGTACGTTAAATTTTGACGCTAATTCTTTTGCGCATAGAATTGAATAATCGAGTTGGGACCCATTAGCTTTTCCTATTTATGACATAATCAATGCTCGTGCCAAATTTCACGTTTCTATGACACTGGAAAGTGAGAAAAATACATTCCGTACGTTAAATTTTGACGCTAATTCTTTTGCGCATAGAATTGAATAATCGAGTTGGGACCCATTAGCTTTTCCTATTTATGACATAATCAATGCTCGTGCCAAATTTCAAGTTTCTATGTGAGAAAATTGGATTCCGTACATAAAATTTGGAGGCTAATTCTTTTGCACATAGAATTGAATAATCGAGTTGGACCCATTAGCTTTTCCTATTTATGACATAATCAATGCTCGTGCCAAATTTCAAGTTTCTATGTGAGAAAATTGGATTCCGTACGTAAAATTTGAAGGCTAATTCTTTTGCACATAGAATTGAATAATCGAGTTAGGACCCATTAGCTTTTCTTATTTATGACATAATCAATGCCCGTGCCAAATTTTAAGTTTCTATGTGAGAAAATTACATTCCGTACGTAACATTTGGACGCTAATTCTTTTGCGCATAGAATTAAATAACGGAGTTGGGACCCATTAGCTTTTCCTATTTATGACATAATCAATGCTCGTGCCAAATTTCACGTTTCTATGACACTGGAAAGTGAGAAAAATACATTCCGTACGTTAAATTTTGACGCTAATTCTTTTGCGCATAGAATTGAATAATCGAGTTGGGACCCATTAGCTTTTCCTATTTATGACATAATCAATGCTCGTGCCAAATTTCACGCTTCTATGACACTGGAAAGTGAGAAAAATACTTTCCGTACGTTAAATTTTGACGCTAATTCTTTTGCGCATAGAATTGAATAATCGAGTTGGGACCCATTAGCTTTTCCTATTTATGACATAATCAATGCTCGTGCCAAATTTCAAGTTTCTATGTGAGAAAATTGGATTCCGTACATAAAATTTGGAGGCTAATTCTTTTGCACATAGAATTGAATAATCGAGTTGGACCCATTAGCTTTTCCTATTTATGACATAATCAATGCTCGTGCCAAATTTCACGTTTCTATGACACTGGAAAGTGAGAAAAATACATTCCGTACGTAAAATTTTGATGCTAATTCTTTTGCGCATAGAATTGAATAATCGAGTTGTGACCCATTAGTTTTTCCTATTTTGAACAAATACAATGCCCGTGCCAAATTTCACGTTTCTATGTGAGAAAATTGGATTCTGTACGTAAAATTTGGACGCTAATTCTTTTGCGCATAGAATTGAATAATCGAGTTGGGACCCATTAGCTTTTCCTATTTATGACATAATCAATGCTCGTGCCAAATTTCAAGTTTCTATGTGAGAAAATTGGAATCCGTACGTAAAATTTGGAGGCTAATTCTTTGGACATAGAGTTGAAAAATCGAGTTGGGACCCATTAGCTTTTCCTATTTATGACATAATCAATGCTCGTGCCAAATTTCAAGTTTCTATGTGAGAAAATTGGATTCCGTACGTAAAATTTGGAGGCTAATTCTTTTGCACATAGAGTTGAAAAATCGAGTTAGGACCCATTAGCTTTTCCTATTTATGACATAATCAATGCTCGTGCCAAATTTTAAGTTTCTATGTGAGAAAATTACATTCCATACGTAAAACTTGGACGCTAATTCTTTTGTGCCTAGAATTAAATATCAGAGTTGGGACCCTTTAGCTTTTCCTATTTATGACATAATCAATGCCCGTGCCAAATTTCAAGTTTCTATGTGAGAAAATTGGATTCCGTACATAAAATTTGGAGGCTAATTCTTTTGCACATAGAATTGAAAAATCGAGTTGGGACCCATTAGCTTTTCCTATTTATGACATAATCAATGCCCATGCCAAATTTTAAGTTTCTATGTGAGAAAATTACATTCCGTACGTAAAACTTGGACGCTAATTCTTTAGTGCCTAGAATTAAATAACGGAGTTGGGACCCATTAGCTATTCCTATTTATGACATAATCAATGCCCGTGCCAAATTTCAAGTTTCTATGTGAGAAAATTGGATTCTGTATGTAAAATTTAGACGCTATTTCTTTTGCACATAGAATTAAATAATCTAGTTAGGACCCATTAGCTTTTCCTATTTATGACATAATCAATGCCCGTGCCAAATTTTAAGTTTCTATGTGAGAAAATTACATTCCATACATAAAACTTGGACGCTAATTCTTTTGTGCCTAGAATTAAATAACGGAGTTGGGACCCTTTAGCTTTTCCTATTTATGACATAATCAATGCCCGTGCCAAATTTCAAGTTTCTATGTGAGAAAATTGGATTCCGTACATAAAATTTTGATGCTAATTCTTTTGCGCATAGAATTGAATAATCGAGTTGTGACCCATTAGTTTTTCCTATTTTGAACATATACAATGCTCGTGCCAAATTTTAAGTTTCTATGTGAGAAAATTGGATTCTGTACGTAAAATTTGGACGCTAATTCTTTTGCGCATAGAATTGAATAATCGAGTTGGGACCCATTAGCATTTCCTATTTATGACATAATCAATGCTCGTGCCAAATTTCAAGTTTCTATGTGAGAAAATTGGATTCCGTACGTAAAATTTGGAGGATAATTCTTTGCACATAGAGTTGAAAAATCGAGTTGGGACCCATTAGCTTTTCCTATTTATGACATAATCAATGCTCGTGCCAAATTTCAAGTTTCTATGTGAGAAAATTGGATTCCGTACGTAAAATTTGGAGGCTAATTCTTTTGCACATAGAGTTGAAAAATCGAGTTGGGACCCATTAGCTTTTCCTATTTATGACATAATCAATGCTCGTGCCAAATTTTAAGTTTCTATGTGAGAAAATTACATTCCATACGTAAAACTTGGACGCTAATTCTTTTGTGCCTAGAATTAAATATCAGAGTTGGGACCCTTTTGCTTTTCCTATTCATGACATAATCAATGCCCGTGCCAAATTTCAAGTTTCTATGTGAGAAAATTGGATTCCGTACATAAAATTTGGAGGCTAATTCTTTTGCACATAGAATTGAAAAATCGAGTTGGGACCCATTAGCTTTTCCTATTTATGACATAATCAATGCCCATGCCAAATTTTAAGTTTCTATGTGAGAAAATTACATTCCGTACGTAAAACTTGGACGCTAATTCTTTAGTGCCTAGAATTAAATAACGGAGTTGGGACCCATTAGCTTTTCCTATTTATGACATAATCAATGCCCGTGCCAAATTTCAAGTTTCTATGTGAGAAAATTGGATTCTGTATGTAAAATTTAGACGCTATTTCTTTTGCACATAGAATTGAATAATCGAGTTGGGACCCATTAGCTTTTCCTATTTATGACATAATCAATGCCCGTGCCAAATTTTAAGTTTCTATGTGAGAAAATTACATTCCGTACGTAAAACTTGGACGCTAATTCTTTAGTGCCTAGAATTAAAAACCGGAGTTGGGACCCATTAGCTTTTCCTATTTATGACATAATCAATGCTCGTGCCAAATTTCAAGTTTCTATGTGAGAAAATTGGATTCCGTACGTAAACTTTGGACGCTAATTCTTTTGCACATAGAATTGAATAATAGAGTTGGGACCCATTAGCTTTTCCTATTTATGACATAATCAATGCTCGTGCCAAATTTCACGTTTCTATGACACTGGAAAGTGAGAAAAATACATTCCGTACGTTAAATTTTGACGCTAATTCTTTTGCGCATAGAATTGAATAATCGAGTTGGGACCCATTAGCTTTTCCTATTTATGACATAATCAATGCTCGTGCCAAATTTCACGTTTCTATGACACTGGAAAGTGAGAAAAATACATTCCGTACGTTAAATTTTGACGCTAATTCTTTTGCGCATAGAATTGAATAATCGAGTTGGGACCCATTAGCTTTTCCTATTTATGACATAATCAATGCTCGTGCCAAATTTCAAGTTTCTGTGTGAGAAAATTGGATACCGTACGTAAAATTTGGATGCTAATTCTTTTGCACATAGAATTGAATAATCGAGTTGGGACCCATTAGCTTTTCCTATTTATGACATAATCAATGCTCGTGCCAAATTTCACGCTTCTATGACACTGGAAAGTGAGAAAAATACTTTCCGTACGTTAAATTTTGACGCTAATTCTTTTGCGCATAGAATTGAATAATCGAGTTGGGACCCATTAGCTTTTCCTATTTATGACATAATCAATGCTCGTGCCAAATTTCAAGTTTCTATGTGAGAAAATTGGATTCCGTACATAAAATTTGGAGGCTAATTCTTTTGCACATAGAATTGAATAATCGAGTTGGACCCATTAGCTTTTCCTATTTATGACATAATCAATGCTCGTGCCAAATTTCACGTTTCTATGACACTGGAAAGTGAGAAAAATACATTCCGTACGTAAAATTTTGATGCTAATTCTTTTGCGCATAGAATTGAATAATCGAGTTGTGACCCATTAGTTTTTCCTATTTTGAACAAATACAATGCCCGTGCCAAATTTCACGTTTCTATGTGAGAAAATTGGATTCTGTACGTAAAATTTGGACGCTAATTCTTTTGCGCATAGAATTGAATAATCGAGTTGGGACCCATTAGCTTTTCCTATTTATGACATAATCAATGCTCGTGCCAAATTTCAAGTTTCTATGTGAGAAAATTGGAATCCGTACGTAAAATTTGGAGGCTAATTCTTTGGACATAGAGTTGAAAAATCGAGTTGGGACCCATTAGCTTTTCCTATTTATGACATAATCAATGCTCGTGCCAAATTTCAAGTTTCTATGTGAGAAAATTGGATTCCGTACGTAAAATTTGGAGGCTAATTCTTTTGCACATAGAGTTGAAAAATCGAGTTGGGACCCATTAGCTTTTCCTATTTATGACATAATCAATGCTCGTGCCAAATTTTAAGTTTCTATGTGAGAAAATTACATTCCATACGTAAAACTTGGACGCTAATTCTTTTGTGCCTAGAATTAAATATCAGAGTTGGGACCCTTTAGCTTTTCCTATTTATGACATAATCAATGCCCGTGCCAAATTTCAAGTTTCTATGTGAGAAAATTGGATTCCGTACATAAAATTTGGAGGCTAATTCTTTTGCACATAGAATTGAAAAATCGAGTTGGGACCCATTAGCTTTTCCTATTTATGACATAATCAATGCCCATGCCAAATTTTAAGTTTCTATGTGAGAAAATTACATTCCGTACGTAAAACTTGGACGCTAATTCTTTAGTGCCTAGAATTAAATAACGGAGTTGGGACCCATTAGCTATTCCTATTTATGACATAATCAATGCCCGTGCCAAATTTCAAGTTTCTATGTGAGAAAATTGGATTCTGTATGTAAAATTTAGACGCTATTTCTTTTGCACATAGAATTAAATAATCTAGTTAGGACCCATTAGCTTTTCCTATTTATGACATAATCAATGCCCGTGCCAAATTTTAAGTTTCTATGTGAGAAAATTACATTCCATACATAAAACTTGGACGCTAATTCTTTTGTGCCTAGAATTAAATAACGGAGTTGGGACCCTTTAGCTTTTCCTATTTATGACATAATCAATGCCCGTGCCAAATTTCAAGTTTCTATGTGAGAAAATTGGATTCCGTACATAAAATTTTGATGCTAATTCTTTTGCGCATAGAATTGAATAATCGAGTTGTGACCCATTAGTTTTTCCTATTTTGAACATATACAATGCTCGTGCCAAATTTTAAGTTTCTATGTGAGAAAATTGGATTCTGTACGTAAAATTTGGACGCTAATTCTTTTGCGCATAGAATTGAATAATCGAGTTGGGACCCATTAGCATTTCCTATTTATGACATAATCAATGCTCGTGCCAAATTTCAAGTTTCTATGTGAGAAAATTGGATTCCGTACGTAAAATTTGGAGGATAATTCTTTGCACATAGAGTTGAAAAATCGAGTTGGGACCCATTAGCTTTTCCTATTTATGACATAATCAATGCTCGTGCCAAATTTCAAGTTTCTATGTGAGAAAATTGGATTCCGTACGTAAAATTTGGAGGCTAATTCTTTTGCACATAGAGTTGAAAAATCGAGTTGGGACCCATTAGCTTTTCCTATTTATGACATAATCAATGCTCGTGCCAAATTTTAAGTTTCTATGTGAGAAAATTACATTCCATACGTAAAACTTGGACGCTAATTCTTTTGTGCCTAGAATTAAATATCAGAGTTGGGACCCTTTTGCTTTTCCTATTCATGACATAATCAATGCCCGTGCCAAATTTCAAGTTTCTATGTGAGAAAATTGGATTCCGTACATAAAATTTGGAGGCTAATTCTTTTGCACATAGAATTGAAAAATCGAGTTGGGACCCATTAGCTTTTCCTATTTATGACATAATCAATGCCCATGCCAAATTTTAAGTTTCTATGTGAGAAAATTACATTCCGTACGTAAAACTTGGACGCTAATTCTTTAGTGCCTAGAATTAAATAACGGAGTTGGGACCCATTAGCTTTTCCTATTTATGACATAATCAATGCCCGTGCCAAATTTCAAGTTTCTATGTGAGAAAATTGGATTCTGTATGTAAAATTTAGACGCTATTTCTTTTGCACATAGAATTGAATAATCGAGTTGGGACCCATTAGCTTTTCCTATTTATGACATAATCAATGCCCGTGCCAAATTTTAAGTTTCTATGTGAGAAAATTACATTCCGTACGTAAAACTTGGACGCTAATTCTTTAGTGCCTAGAATTAAAAACCGGAGTTGGGACCCATTAGCTTTTCCTATTTATGACATAATCAATGCTCGTGCCAAATTTCAAGTTTCTATGTGAGAAAATTGGATTCCGTACGTAAACTTTGGACGCTAATTCTTTTGCACATAGAATTGAATAATAGAGTTGGGACCCATTAGCTTTTCCTATTTATGACATAATCAATGCTCGTGCCAAATTTCACGTTTCTATGACACTGGAAAGTGAGAAAAATACATTCCGTACGTTAAATTTTGACGCTAATTCTTTTGCGCATAGAATTGAATAATCGAGTTGGGACCCATTAGCTTTTCCTATTTATGACATAATCAATGCTCGTGCCAAATTTCACGTTTCTATGACACTGGAAAGTGAGAAAAATACATTCCGTACGTTAAATTTTGACGCTAATTCTTTTGCGCATAGAATTGAATAATCGAGTTGGGACCCATTAGCTTTTCCTATTTATGACATAATCAATGCTCGTGCCAAATTTCAAGTTTCTGTGTGAGAAAATTGGATACCGTACGTAAAATTTGGATGCTAATTCTTTTGCACATAGAATTGAATAATCGAGTTGGGACCCATTAGCTTTTCCTATTTATGACATAATCAATGCTCGTGCCAAATTTCACGTTTCTATGACACTGGAAAGTGAGAAAAATACATTCCGTACGTTAAATTTTGACGCTAATTCTTTTGTGCATAGAATTGAATAATCGAGTTGGGACCCATTAGCTTTTCCTATTTATGACATAATCAATGCTCGTGCCAAATTTCACGTTTCTATGACACTGGAAAGTGAGAAAAATACATTCCGTACGTTAAATTTTGACGCTAATTCTTTTGCGCATTGAATTGAATAATCGAGTTGGGACCCATTAGCTTTTCCTATTTATGACATAATCAATGCTCGTGCCAAATTTCAAGTTTCTATGTGAGAAAATTGGATTCCGTACATAAAATTTGGAGGCTAATTCTTTTGCACATAGAATTGAATAATCGAGTTGGACCCATTAGCTTTTCCTATTTATGACATAATCAATGCTCGTGCCAAATTTCAAGTTTCTATGTGAGAAAATTGGATTCCGTACGTAAAATTTGAAGGCTAATTCTTTTGCACATAGAATTGAATAATCGAGTTAGGACCCATTAGCTTTTCTTATTTATGACATAATCAATGCCCGTGCCAAATTTTAAGTTTCTATGTGAGAAAATTACATTCCGTACGTAACATTTGGACGCTAATTCTTTTGCGCATAGAATTAAATAACGGAGTTGGGACCCATTAGCTTTTCCTATTTATGACATAATCAATGCTCGTGCCAAATTTCACGTTTCTATGACACTGGAAAGTGAGAAAAATACATTCCGTACGTTAAATTTTGACGCTAATTCTTTTGCGCATAGAATTGAATAATCGAGTTGGGACCCATTAGCTTTTCCTATTTATGACATAATCAATGCTCGTGCCAAATTTCACGTTTCTATGACACTGGAAAGTGAGAAAAATACATTCCGTACGTTAAATTTTGACGCTAATTCTTTTGCGCATAGAATTGAATAATCGAGTTAGGACCCATTAGCTTTTCCTATTTATGACATAATCAATGCTCGTGCCAAATTTCAAGTTTCTGTGTGAGAAAATTGGATACCATACGTAAAATTTGGATGCTAATTCTTTTGCACATAGAATTGAATAATCGAGTTGGGACCCATTAGCTTTTCCTATTTATGACATAATCAATGCTCGTGCCAAATTTCACGTTTCTATGACACTGGAAAGTGAGAAAAATACATTCCGTACGTTAAATTTTGACGCTAATTCTTTTGCGCATAGAATTGAATAATCGAGTTGGGACCCATTAGCTTTTCCTATTTATGACATAATCAATGCTCGTGCCAAATTTCACGTTTCTATGACACTGGAAAGTGAGAAAAATACATTCCGTACGTTAAATTTTGACGCTAATTCTTTTGCGCATAGAATTGAATAATCGAGTTGGGACCCATTAGCTTTTCCTATTTATGACATCAATGCTCGTGCCAAATTTCAAGTTTCTATGTGAGAAAATTGGATTCCGTACATAAAATTTGGAGGCTAATTCTTTTGCACATAGAATTGAATAATCGAGTTGGACCCATTAGCTTTTCCTATTTATGACATAATCAATGCTCGTGCCAAATTTCACGTTTCTATGACACTGGAAAGTGAGAAAAATACATTCCGTACGTAAAATTTTGATGCTAATTCTTTTGCGCATAGAATTGAATAATCGAGTTGTGACCCATTAGTTTTTCCTATTTTGAACAAATACAATGCCCGTGCCAAATTTCACGTTTCTATGTGAGAAAATTGGATTCTGTACGTAAAATTTGGACGCTAATTCTTTTGCGCATAGAATTGAATAATCGAGTTGGGACCCATTAGCTTTTCCTATTTATGACATAATCAATGCTCGTGCCAAATTTCAAGTTTCTATGTGAGAAAATTGGATTCCGTACGTAAAATTTGGAGGCTAATTCTTTGGACATAGAGTTGAAAAATCGAGTTGGGACCCATTAGCTTTTCCTATTTATGACATAATCAATGCTCGTGCCAAATTTCAAGTTTCTATGTGAGAAAATTGGATTCCGTACGTAAAATTTGGAGGCTAATTCTTTTGCACATAGAGTTGAAAAATCGAGTTGGGACCCATTAGCTTTTCCTATTTATGACATAATCAATGCTCGTGCCAAATTTTAAGTTTCTATGTGAGAAAATTACATTCCATACGTAAAACTTGGACGCTAATTCTTTTGTGCCTAGAATTAAATATCAGAGTTGGGACCCTTTAGCTTTTCCTATTTATGACATAATCAATGCCCGTGCCAAATTTCAAGTTTCTATGTGAGAAAATTGGATTCCGTACATAAAATTTGGAGGCTAATTCTTTTGCACATAGAATTGAAAAATCGAGTTGGGACCCATTAGCTTTTCCTATTTATGACATAATCAATGCCCATGCCAAATTTTAAGTTTCTATGTGAGAAAATTACATTCCGTACGTAAAACTTGGACGCTAATTCTTTAGTGCCTAGAATTAAATAACGGAGTTGGGACCCATTAGCTTTTCCTATTTATGACATAATCAATGCCCGTGCCAAATTTCAAGTTTCTATGTGAGAAAATTGGATTCTGTATGTAAAATTTAGACGCTATTTCTTTTGCACATAGAATTAAATAATCTAGTTAGGACCCATTAGCTTTTCCTATTTATGACATAATCAATGCCCGTGCCAAATTTTAAGTTTCTATGTGAGAAAATTACATTCCATACATAAAACTTGGACGCTAATTCTTTTGTGCCTAGAATTAAATAACGGAGTTGGGACCCTTTAGCTTTTCCTATTTATGACATAATCAATGACCGTGCCAAATTTCAAGTTTCTATGTGAGAAAATTGGATTCCGTACATAAAATTTTGATGCTAATTCTTTTGCGCATAGAATTGAATAATCGAGTTGGGACCCATTAGCATTTCCTATTTATGACATAATCAATGCTCGTGCCAAATTTCAAGTTTCTATGTGAGAAAATTGGATTCCGTACGTAAAATTTGGAGGATAATTCTTTGCACATAGAGTTGAAAAATCGAGTTGGGACCCATTAGCTTTTCCTATTTATGACATAATCAATGCTCGTGCCAAATTTCAAGTTTCTATGTGAGAAAATTGGATTCCGTACGTAAAATTTGGAGGCTAATTCTTTTGCACATAGAGTTGAAAAATCGAGTTGGGACCCATTAGCTTTTCCTATTTATGACATAATCAATGCTCGTGCCAAATTTTAAGTTTCTATGTGAGAAAATTACATTCCATACGTAAAACTTGGACGCTAATTCTTTTGTGCCTAGAATTAAATATCAGAGTTGGGACCCTTTTGCTTTTCCTATTTATGACATAATCAATGCCCGTGCCAAATTTCAAGTTTCTATGTGAGAAAATTGGATTCCGTACATAAAATTTGGAGGCTAATTCTTTTGCACATAGAATTGAAAAATCGAGTTGGGACCCATTAGCTTTTCCTATTTATGACATAATCAATGCCCATGCCAAATTTTAAGTTTCTATGTGAGAAAATTACATTCCGTACGTAAAACTTGGACGCTAATTCTTTAGTGCCTAGAATTAAATAACGGAGTTGGGACCCATTAGCTTTTCCTATTTATGACATAATCAATGCCCGTGCCAAATTTCAAGTTTCTATGTGAGAAAATTGGATTCTGTATGTAAAATTTAGACGCTATTTCTTTTGCACATAGAATTGAATAATCGAGTTGGGACCCATTAGCTTTTCCTATTTATGACATAATCAATGCCCGTGCCAAATTTTAAGTTTCTATGTGAGAAAATTACATTCCGTACGTAAAACTTGGACGCTAATTCTTTAGTGCCTAGAATTAAAAACCGGAGTTTGGACCCATTAGCTTTTCCTATTTATGACATAATCAATGCTCGTGCCAAATTTCAAGTTTCTATGTGAGAAAATTGGATTCCGTACGTAAACTTTGGACGCTAATTCTTTTGCACATAGAATTGAATAATAGAGTTGGGACCCATTAGCTTTTCCTATTTATGACATAATCAATGCTCGTGCCAAATTTCACGTTTCTATGACACTGGAAAGTGAGAAAAATACATTCCGTACGTTAAATTTTGACGCTAATTCTTTTGCGCATAGAATTGAATAATCGAGTTGGGACCCATTAGCTTTTCCTATTTATGACATAATCAATGCTCGTGCCAAATTTCACGTTTCTATGACACTGGAAAGTGAGAAAAATACATTCCGTACGTTAAATTTTGACGCTAATTCTTTTGCGCATAGAATTGAATAATCGAGTTGGGACCCATTAGCTTTTCCTATTTATGACATAATCAATGCTCGTGCCAAATTTCAAGTTTCTGTGTGAGAAAATTGGATACCGTACGTAAAATTTGGATGCTAATTCTTTTGCACATAGAATTGAATAATCGAGTTGGGACCCATTAGCTTTTCCTATTTATGACATAATCAATGCTCGTGCCAAATTTCACGTTTCTATGACACTGGAAAGTGAGAAAAATACATTCCGTACGTTAAATTTTGACGCTAATTCTTTTGCGCATAGAATTGAATAATCGAGTTGGGACCCATTAGCTTTTCCTATTTATGACATAATCAATGCTCGTGCCAAATTTCACGTTTCTATGACACTGGAAAGTGAGAAAAATACATTCCGTACGTTAAATTTTGACGCTAATTCTTTTGCGCATAGAATTGAATAATCGAGTTGGGACCCATTAGCTTTTCCTATTTATGACATAATCAATGCTCGTGCCAAATTTCAAGTTTCTATGTGAGAAAATTGGATTCCGTACATAAAATTTGGAGGCTAATTCTTTTGCACATAGAATTGAATAATCGAGTTGGACCCATTAGCTTTTCCTATTTATGACATAATCAATGCTCGTGCCAAATTTCAAGTTTCTATGTGAGAAAATTGGATTCCGTACGTAAAATTTGAAGGCTAATTCTTTTGCACATAGAATTGAATAATCGAGTTAGGACCCATTAGCTTTTCTTATTTATGACATATCAATGCCCGTGCCAAATTTTAAGTTTCTATGTGAGAAAATTACATTCCGTACGTAACATTTGGACGCTAATTCTTTTGCGCATAGAATTAAATAACGGAGTTGGGACCCATTAGCTTTTCCTATTTATGACATAATCAATGCTCGTGCCAAATTTCACGTTTCTATGACACTGGAAAGTGAGAAAAATACATTCCGTACGTTAAATTTTGACGCTAATTCTTTTGCGCATAGAATTGAATAATCGAGTTGGGACCCATTAGCTTTTCCTATTTATGACATAATCAATGCTCGTGCCAAATTTCACGCTTCTATGACACTGGAAAGTGAGAAAAATACTTTCCGTACGTTAAATTTTGACGCTAATTCTTTTGCGCATAGAATTGAATAATCGAGTTGGGACCCATTAGCTTTTCCTATTTATGACATAATCAATGCTCGTGCCAAATTTCAAGTTTCTATGTGAGAAAATTGGATTCCGTACATAAAATTTGGAGGCTAATTCTTTTGCACATAGAATTGAATAATCGAGTTGGACCCATTAGCTTTTCCTATTTATGACATAATCAATGCTCGTGCCAAATTTCACGTTTCTATGACACTGGAAAGTGAGAAAAATACATTCCGTACGTAAAATTTTGATGCTAATTCTTTTGCGCATAGAATTGAATAATCGAGTTGTGACCCATTAGTTTTTCCTATTTTGAACAAATACAATGCCCGTGCCAAATTTCACGTTTCTATGTGAGAAAATTGGATTCTGTACGTAAAATTTGGACGCTAATTCTTTTGCGCATAGAATTGAATAATCGAGTTGGGACCCATTAGCTTTTCCTATTTATGACATAATCAATGCTCGTGCCAAATTTCAAGTTTCTATGTGAGAAAATTGGAATCCGTACGTAAAATTTGGAGGCTAATTCTTTGGACATAGAGTTGAAAAATCGAGTTGGGACCCATTAGCTTTTCCTATTTATGACATAATCAATGCTCGTGCCAAATTTCAAGTTTCTATGTGAGAAAATTGGATTCCGTACGTAAAATTTGGAGGCTAATTCTTTTGCACATAGAGTTGAAAAATTGAGTTGGGACCCATTAGCTTTTCCTATTTATGACATAATCAATGCTCGTGCCAAATTTTAAGTTTCTATGTGAGAAAATTACATTCCATACGTAAAACTTGGACGCTAATTCTTTTGTGCCTAGAATTAAATATCAGAGTTGGGACCCTTTAGCTTTTCCTATTTATGACATAATCAATGCCCGTGCCAAATTTCAAGTTTCTATGTGAGAAAATTGGATTCCGTACATAAAATTTGGAGGCTAATTCTTTTGCACATAGAATTGAAAAATCGAGTTGGGACCCATTAGCTTTTCCTATTTATGACATAATCAATGCCCATGCCAAATTTTAAGTTTCTATGTGAGAAAATTACATTCCGTACGTAAAACTTGGACGCTAATTCTTTAGTGCCTAGAATTAAATAACGGAGTTGGGACCCATTAGCTATTCCTATTTATGACATAATCAATGCCCGTGCCAAATTTCAAGTTTCTATGTGAGAAAATTGGATTCTGTATGTAAAATTTAGACGCTATTTCTTTTGCACATAGAATTAAATAATCTAGTTAGGACCCATTAGCTTTTCCTATTTATGACATAATCAATGCCCGTGCCAAATTTTAAGTTTCTATGTGAGAAAATTACATTCCATACATAAAACTTGGACGCTAATTCTTTTGTGCCTAGAATTAAATAACGGAGTTGGGACCCTTTAGCTTTTCCTATTTATGACATAATCAATGCCCGTGCCAAATTTCAAGTTTCTATGTGAGAAAATTGGATTCCGTACATAAAATTTTGATGCTAATTCTTTTGCGCATAGAATTGAATAATCGAGTTGTGACCCATTAGTTTTTCCTATTTTGAACATATACAATGCTCGTGCCAAATTTTAAGTTTCTATGTGAGAAAATTGGATTCTGTACGTAAAATTTGGACGCTAATTCTTTTGCGCATAGAATTGAATAATCGAGTTGGGACCCATTAGCATTTCCTATTTATGACATAATCAATGCTCGTGCCAAATTTCAAGTTTCTATGTGAGAAAATTGGATTCCGTACGTAAAATTTGGAGGATAATTCTTTGCACATAGAGTTGAAAAATCGAGTTGGGACCCATTAGCTTTTCCTATTTATGACATAATCAATGCTCGTGCCAAATTTCAAGTTTCTATGTGAGAAAATTGGATTCCGTACGTAAAATTTGGAGGCTAATTCTTTTGCACATAGAGTTGAAAAATCGAGTTGGGACCCATTAGCTTTTCCTATTTATGACATAATCAATGCTCGTGCCAAATTTTAAGTTTCTATGTGAGAAAATTACATTCCATACGTAAAACTTGGACGCTAATTCTTTTGTGCCTAGAATTAAATATCAGAGTTGGGACCCTTTTGCTTTTCCTATTCATGACATAATCAATGCCCGTGCCAAATTTCAAGTTTCTATGTGAGAAAATTGGATTCCGTACATAAAATTTGGAGGCTAATTCTTTTGCACATAGAATTGAAAAATCGAGTTGGGACCCATTAGCTTTTCCTATTTATGACATAATCAATGCCCATGCCAAATTTTAAGTTTCTATGTGAGAAAATTACATTCCGTACGTAAAACTTGGACGCTAATTCTTTAGTGCCTAGAATTAAATAACGGAGTTGGGACCCATTAGCTTTTCCTATTTATGACATAATCAATGCCCGTGCCAAATTTCAAGTTTCTATGTGAGAAAATTGGATTCTGTATGTAAAATTTAGACGCTATTTCTTTTGCACATAGAATTGAATAATCGAGTTGGGACCCATTAGCTTTTCCTATTTATGACATAATCAATGCCCGTGCCAAATTTTAAGTTTCTATGTGAGAAAATTACATTCCGTACGTAAAACTTGGACGCTAATTCTTTAGTGCCTAGAATTAAAAACCGGAGTTGGGACCCATTAGCTTTTCCTATTTATGACATAATCAATGCTCGTGCCAAATTTCAAGTTTCTATGTGAGAAAATTGGATTCCGTACGTAAACTTTGGACGCTAATTCTTTTGCACATAGAATTGAATAATAGAGTTGGGACCCATTAGCTTTTCCTATTTATGACATAATCAATGCTCGTGCCAAATTTCACGTTTCTATGACACTGGAAAGTGAGAAAAATACATTCCGTACGTTAAATTTTGACGCTAATTCTTTTGCGCATAGAATTGAATAATCGAGTTGGGACCCATTAGCTTTTCCTATTTATGACATAATCAATGCTCGTGCCAAATTTCACGTTTCTATGACACTGGAAAGTGAGAAAAATACATTCCGTACGTTAAATTTTGACGCTAATTCTTTTGCGCATAGAATTGAATAATCGAGTTGGGACCCATTAGCTTTTCCTATTTATGACATAATCAATGCTCGTGCCAAATTTCAAGTTTCTGTGTGAGAAAATTGGATACCGTACGTAAAATTTGGATGCTAATTCTTTTGCACATAGAATTGAATAATCGAGTTGGGACCCATTAGCTTTTCCTATTTATGACATAATCAATGCTCGTGCCAAATTTCACGTTTCTATGACACTGGAAAGTGAGAAAAATACATTCCGTACGTTAAATTTTGACGCTAATTCTTTTGTGCATAGAATTGAATAATCGAGTTGGGACCCATTAGCTTTTCCTATTTATGACATAATCAATGCTCGTGCCAAATTTCACGTTTCTATGACACTGGAAAGTGAGAAAAATACATTCCGTACGTTAAATTTTGACGCTAATTCTTTTGCGCATTGAATTGAATAATCGAGTTGGGACCCATTAGCTTTTCCTATTTATGACATAATCAATGCTCGTGCCAAATTTCAAGTTTCTATGTGAGAAAATTGGATTCCGTACATAAAATTTGGAGGCTAATTCTTTTGCACATAGAATTGAATAATCGAGTTGGACCCATTAGCTTTTCCTATTTATGACATAATCAATGCTCGTGCCAAATTTCAAGTTTCTATGTGAGAAAATTGGATTCCGTACGTAAAATTTGAAGGCTAATTCTTTTGCACATAGAATTGAATAATCGAGTTAGGACCCATTAGCTTTTCTTATTTATGACATAATCAATGCCCGTGCCAAATTTTAAGTTTCTATGTGAGAAAATTACATTCCGTACGTAACATTTGGACGCTAATTCTTTTGCGCATAGAATTAAATAACGGAGTTGGGACCCATTAGCTTTTCCTATTTATGACATAATCAATGCTCGTGCCAAATTTCACGTTTCTATGACACTGGAAAGTGAGAAAAATACATTCCGTACGTTAAATTTTGACGCTAATTCTTTTGCGCATAGAATTGAATAATCGAGTTGGGACCCATTAGCTTTTCCTATTTATGACATAATCAATGCTCGTGCCAAATTTCACGTTTCTATGACACTGGAAAGTGAGAAAAATACATTCCGTACGTTAAATTTTGACGCTATTTCTTTTGCGCATAGAATTGAATAATCGAGTTGGGACCCATTAGCTTTTCCTATTTATGACATAATCAATGCTCGTGCCAAATTTCAAGTTTCTATGTGAGAAAATTGGATTCCGTACATAAAATTTGGAGGCTAATTCTTTTGTACATAGAATTGAATAATCGAGTTGGACCCATTAGCTTTTCCTATTTATGACATAATCAATGCTCGTGCCAAATTTCACGTTTCTATGACACTGGAAAGTGAGAAAAATACATTCCGTACGTAAAATTTTGATGCTAATTCTTTTGCGCATAGAATTGAATAATCGAGTTGTGACCCATTAGTTTTTCCTATTTTGAACATATACAATGCCCGTGCCAAATTTCACGTTTCTATGTGAGAAAATTGGATTCTGTACGTAAAATTTGGACGCTAATTCTTTTGCGCATAGAATTGAATAATCGAGTTGGGACCCATTAGCTTTTCCTATTTATGACATAATCAATGCTCGTGCCAAATTTCAAGTTTCTATGTGAGAAAATTGGATTCCGTACGTAAAATTTGGAGGCTAATTCTTTGGACATAGAGTTGAAAAATCGAGTTGGGACCCATTAGCTTTTCCTATTTATGACATAATCAATGCTCGTGCCAAATTTCAAGTTTCTATGTGAGAAAATTGGATTCCGTACGTAAAATTTGGAGGCTAATTATTTTGCACATAGAGTTGAAAAATCGAGTTTGGACCCATTAGCTTTTCCTATTTATGACATAATCAATGCTCGTGCCAAATTTTAAGTTTCTATGTGAGAAAATTACATTCCATACGTAAAACTTGGACGCTAATTCTTTTGTGCCTAGAATTAAATATCAGAGTTGGGACCCTTTAGCTTTTCCTATTTATGACATAATCAATGCCCGTGCCAAATTTCAAGTTTCTATGTGAGAAAATTGGATTCCGTACATAAAATTTGGAGGCTAATTCTTTTGCACATAGAATTGAAAAATCGAGTTGGGACCCATTAGCTTTTCCTATTTATGACATAATCAATGCCCATGCCAAATTTTAAGTTTCTATGTGAGAAAATTACATTCCGTACGTAAAACTTGGACGCTAATTCTTTAGTGCCTAGAATTAAATAACGGAGTTGGGACCCATTAGCTTTTCCTATTTATGACATAATCAATGCCCGTGCCAAATTTCAAGTTTCTATGTGAGAAAATTGGATTCTGTATGTAAAATTTAGACGCTATTTCTTTTGCACATAGAATTAAATAATCTAGTTAGGACCCATTAGCTTTTCCTATTTATGACATAATCAATGCCCGTGCCAAATTTTAAGTTTCTATGTGAGAAAATTACATTCCATACATAAAACTTGGACGCTAATTCTTTTGTGCCTAGAATTAAATAACGGAGTTGGGACCCTTTAGCTTTTCCTATTTATGACATGCTCAATGCCCGTGCCAAATTTCAAGTTTCTATGTGAGAAAATTGGATTCCGTACATAAAATTTTGATGCTAATTCTTTTGCGCATAGAATTGAATAATCGAGTTGTGACCCATTAGTTTTTCCTATTTTGAACATATACAATGCCCGTGCCAAATTTTAAGTTTCTATGTGAGAAAATTGGATTCTGTACGTAAAATTTGGACGCTAATTCTTTTGCGCATAGAATTGAATAATCGAGTTGGGACCCATTAGCATTTCCTATTTATGACATAATCAATGCTCGTGCCAAATTTCAAGTTTCTATGTGAGAAAATTGGATTCCGTACGTAAAATTTGGAGGATAATTCTTTGCACATAGAGTTGAAAAATCGAGTTGGGACCCATTAGCTTTTCCTATTTATGACATAATCAATGCCCATGCCAAATTTTAAGTTTCTATGTGAGAAAATTACATTCCGTACGTAAAACTTGGACGCTAATTCTTTAGTGCCTAGAATTAAATAACGGAGTTGGGACCCATTAGCTTTTCCTATTTATGACATAATCAATGCCCGTGCCAAATTTCAAGTTTCTATGTGAGAAAATTGGATTCTGTATGTAAAATTTAGACGCTATTTCTTTTGCACATAGAATTGAATAATCGAGTTGGGACCCATTAGCTTTTCCTATTTATGACATAATCAATGCCCTTGCCAAATTTTAAGTTTCTATGTGAGAAAATTACATTCCGTACGTAAAACTTGGACGCTAATTCTTTAGTGCCTAGAATTAAAAACCGGAGTTTGGACCCATTAGCTTTTCCTATTTATGACATAATCAATGCTCGTGCCAAATTTCAAGTTTCAATGTGAGAAAATTGGATTCCGTACGTAAACTTTGGACGCTAATTCTTTTGCACATAGAATTGAATAATAGAGTTGGGACCCATTAGCTTTTCCTATTTATGACATAATCAATGCTCGTGCCAAATTTCACGTTTCTATGACACTGGAAAGTGAGAAAAATACATTCCGTACGTTAAATTTTGACGCTAATTCTTTTGCGCATAGAATTGAATAATCGAGTTGGGACCCATTAGCTTTTCCTATTTATGACATAATCAATGCTCGTGCCAAATTTCACGTTTCTATGACACTGGAAAGTGAGAAAAATACATTCCGTACGTTAAATTTTGACGCTAATTCTTTTGCGCATAGAATTGAATAATCGAGTTGGGACCCATTAGCTTTTCCTATTTATGACATAATCAATGCTCGTGCCAAATTTCAAGTTTCTGTGTGAGAAAATTGGATACCGTACGTAAAATTTGGATGCTAATTCTTTTGCACATAGAATTGAATAATCGAGTTGGGACCCATTAGCTTTTCCTATTTATGACATAATCAATGCTCGTGCCAAATTTCACGTTTCTATGACACTGGAAAGTGAGAAAAATACATTCCGTACGTTAAATTTTGACGCTAATTCTTTTGTGCATAGAATTGAATAATCGAGTTGGGACCCATTAGCTTTTCCTATTTATGACATAATCAATGCTCGTGCCAAATTTCACGTTTCTATGACACTGGAAAGTGAGAAAAATACATTCCGTACGTTAAATTTTGACGCTAATTCTTTTGCGCATAGAATTGAATAATCGAGTTGGGACCCATTAGCTTTTCCTATTTATGACATAATCAATGCTCGTGCCAAATTTCAAGTTTCTATGTGAGAAAATTGGATTCCGTACATAAAATTTGGAGGCTAATTCTTTTGCACATAGAATTGAATAATCGAGTTGGGACCCATTAGCTTTTCCTATTTATGACATAATCAATGCTCGTGCCAAATTTCAAGTTTCTATGTGAGAAAATTGGATACCGTACATAAAATTTGGAGGCTAATTCTTTTGCACATAGAATTGAAAAATCGAGTTGGGACCCATTAGCTTTTCCTATTTATGACATAATCAATGCCCATGCCAAATTTTAAGTTTCTATGTGAGAAAATTACATTCCGTACATAAAACTTGGACGCTAATTCTTTAGTGCCTAGAATTAAATAACGGAGTTGGGACCCATTAGCTTTTCCTATTTATGACATAATCAATGCCCGTGCCAAATTTCAAGTTTCTATGTGAGAAAATTGGATTCTGTATGTAAAATTTAGACGCTATTTCTTTTGCACATAGAATTGAATAATCTAGTTAGGACCCATTAGCTTTTCCTATTTATGACATAATCAATGCCCGTGCCAAATTTTAAGTTTCTATGTGAGAAAATTACATTCCGTACATAAAACTTGGACGCTAATTCTTTTGTGCCTAGAATTAAATAACGGAGTTGGGACCCTTTAGCTTTTCCTATTTATGACATAATCAATGCCCGTGCCAAATTTCAAGTTTCTATGTGAGAAAATTGGATTCCGTACATAAAATTTTGATGCTAATTCTTTTGCGCATAGAATTGAATAATCGAGTTGTGACCCATTAGTTTTTCCTATTTTGAACATATACAATGCCCGTGCCAAATTTTAAGTTTCTATGTGAGAAAATTGGATTGTGTACGTAAAATTTGGACGCTAATTCTTTTGCGCATAGAATTGAATAATCGAGTTGGGACCCATTAGCATTTCCTATTTATGACATAATCAATGCTCGTGCCAAATTTCAAGTTTCTATGTGAGAAAATTGGATTATGTACGTAAAATTTGGAGGCTAATTCTTTGCACATAGAGTTGAAAAATCGAGTTGGGACCCATTAGCTTTTCCTATTTATGACATAATCAATGCTCGTGCCAAATTTCAAGTTTCTATGTGAGAAAATTGGATTCCGTACGTAAAATTTGGAGGCTAATTCTTTTGCACATAGAGTTGAAAAATCGAGTTGGGACCCATTAGCTTTTCCTATTTATGACATAATCAATGCTCGTGCCAAATTTTAAGTTTCTATGTGAGAAAATTACATTCCATACGTAAAACTTGGACGCTAATTCTTTTGTGCCTAGAATTAAATATCAGAGTTGGGACTCTTTAGCTTTTCCTATTTATGACATAATCAATGCCCGTGCCAAATTTCAAGTTTCTATGTGAGAAAACTGGATTCCGTACATAAAATTTGGAGGCTAATTCTTTTGCACATAGAATTGAAAAATCGAGTTGGGACCCATTAGCTTTTCCTATTTATGACATAATCAATGCCCATGCCAAATTTTAAGTTTCTATGTGAGAAAATTACATTCCGTACGTAAAATTTTGATGCTAATTCTTTTGCGCATAGAATTGAATAATCGAGTTGTGACCCATTAGTTTTTCCTATTTTGAATATATACAATGCCCGTGCCAAATTTCACGTTTCTATGTGAGAAAATTGGATTCTGTACGTAAAATTTGGACGCTAATTCTTTTGCGCATAGAATTGAATAATCGAGTTGGGACCCATTAGCTTTTCCTATTTATGACATAATCAATGCTCGTGCCAAATTTCAAGTTTCTATGTGAGAAAATTGGATTCCGTACGTAAAATTTGGAGGCTAATTCTTTGGACATAGAGTTGAAAAATCAAGTTGGGACCCATTAGCTTTTCCTATTTATGACATAATCAATGCTCGTGCCAAATTTCAAGTTTCTATGTGAGAAAATTGGATTCCGTACGTAAAATTTGGAGGCTAATTCTTTTGCACATAGAGTTGAAAAATCGAGTTGGGACCCATTAGCTTTTCTTATTTATGACATAATCAATGCTCGTGCCAAATTTTAAGTTTCTATGTGAGAAAATTACATTCCATACGTAAAACTTGGACGCTAATTCTTTTGTGCCTAGAATTAAATATCAGAGTTGGGACTCTTTAGCTTTTCCTATTTATGACATAATCAATGCCCGTGCCAAATTTCAAGTTTCTATGTGAGAAAATTGGATTCCGTACATAAAATTTGGAGGCTAATTCTTTTGCACATAGAATTGAAAAATCGAGTTGGGACCCATTAGCTTTTCCTATTTATGACATAATCAATGCCCATGCCAAATTTTAAGTTTCTATGTGAGAAAATTGGATTCCGTACGTAAAATTTGAAGGCTAATTCTTTTGCACATAGAATTAAATAACGGAGTTGGGACCCATTAGCTTTTCCTATTTATGACATAATCAATGCTCGTGCCAAATTTCAAGTTTCTGTGTGAGAAAATTGGATACCATACGTAAAATTTGGATGCTAATTCTTTTGCACATAGAATTGAATAATCGAGTTTGGACCCATTAGCTTTTCCTATTTATGACATAATCAATGCTCGTGCCAAATTTCACGTTTCTATGACACTGGAAAGTGAGAAAAATACATTCCGTACGTTAAATTTTGACGCTAATTCTTTTGCTCATAGAGTTGAAAAATCGAGTTGGGACCCATTAGCTTTTCCTATTTATGACATAATCAATGCTCGTGCCAAATTTCAAGTTTCTATGTGAGAAAATTGGATTCCGTACGTAAAATTTGGAGGTTAATTCTTTTGCACATAGAATTGAATAATCGAGTTGGGACCCATTAGCTTTTCCTATTTATGACATAATCAATGCTCGTGCCAAATTTCAAGTTTCTATGTGAGAAAATTGGATTCCGTACGTAAAATTTGAAGGCTTATTCTTTTGCACATAGAATTGAATAATCGAGTTAGGACCCATTAGCTTTTCTTATTTATGACATAATCAATGCCCGTGCCAAATTTTAAGTTTCTATGTGAGAAAATTACATTCCGTACGTAACATTTGGACGCTAATTGTTTTGCGCATAGAATTAAATAACGGAGTTGGGACCCATTTGCTTTTCCTATTTATGACATAATCAATGCTCGTGCCAAATTTCAAGTTTCTATGTGAGAAAATTGGATACCGTACGTAAAATTTGGATGCTAATTCTTTTGCACATAGAATTGAATAATCGAGTTGGGACCCATTAGCTTTTCCTATTTATGACATAATCAATGCTCGTGCCAAATTTCACGTTTCTATGACACTGGAAAGTGAGAAAAATACATTCCATACGTAAAATTTTGACGCTAATTCTTGTGCACATAGAATTGAATAATCGAGTTGAGACCCATTAGTTTTTCCTATTTTGAACATATACAATGCCCGTGCCAAATTTCAAGTTTCTATGTGAGAAAATTGGATTCCGTACATAAAATTTGGAGGCTAATTCTTTTGCACATAGAGTTGAAAAATCGAGTTGGGACCCATTAGCTTTTCCTATTTATGACATAATCAATGCTCGTGCCAAATTTCAAGTTTCTATGTGAGAAAATTGGATTCCGTACATAAAATTTGGAGGCTAATTCTTTTGCACATAGAATTGAATAATCGAGTTGGGACCCATTAGCTTTTCCTATTTATGACATAATCAATGCTCGTGCCAAAATTCACGTTTCTATGACACTGGAAAGTGAGAAAAATACATTCCATACGTAAAATTTTGACGCTAATTCTTTTGCACATAGAATTGAATAATCGAGTTGGACCCATTAGCTTTTCCTATTTATGACATAATCAATGCTCGTGCCAAATTTCACGTTTCTATGACACTGGAAAGTGAGAAAAATACATTCCGTACGTTAAATTTTGACGCTAATTCTTTTGCGCATTGAATTGAATAATCGAGTTGGGACCCATTAGCTTTTCCTATTTATGACATAATCAATGCTCGTGCCAAATTTCAAATTTCTATGTGAGAAAATTGGATTCCGTGCGTAAAATTTGGAGGCTAATTCTTTTGCACATAGAATTGAATAATCGAGTTGGGACCCATTAGCTTTTCGTATTTATGACATAATCAATGCTCGTGCCAAATTTCAAGTTTCTATGTGAGAAAATTGGATTCCGTACATAAAATTTGGAGGCTAATTCTTTTGCACATAGAATTGAATAATCGAGTTGGACCCATTAGCTTTTCCTATTTATGACATAATCAATGCTCGTGCCAAATTTCACGTTTCTATGACACTGGAAAGTGAGAAAAATACATTCCGTACGTTAAATTTTGACGCTAATTCTTTTGCGCATAGAATTGAATAATCGAGTTGTGACCCATTAGTTTTTCCTATTTTGAACATATACAATGCCCGTGCCAAATTTTAAGTTTCTATGTGAGAAAATTGGATTGTGTACGTAAAATTTGGACGCTAATTCTTTTGCGCATAGAATTGAATAATCGAGTTGGGACCCATTAGCATTTCCTATTTATGACATAATCAATGCTCGTGCCAAATTTGAAGTTTCTATGTGAGAAAATTGGATTCCGTACGTAAAATTTGGAGGCTAATTCTTTGCACATAGAGTTGAAAAATCGAGTTGGGACCCATTAGCTTTTCCTATTTATGACATAATCAATGCTCGTGCCAAATTTCAAGTTTCTATGTGAGAAAATTGGATTCCGTACGTAAAATTTGGAGGCTAATTCTTTTGCACATAGAGTTGAAAAATCGAGTTGGGACCCATTAGCTTTTCCTATTTATGACATAATCAATGCTCGTGCCAAATTTTAAGTTTCTATGTGAGAAAATTACATTCCATACGTAAAACTTGGACGCTAATTCTTTTGTGCCTAGAATTAAATATCAGAGTTGGGACTCTTTAGCTTTTCCTATTTATGACATAATCAATGCCCGTGCCAAATTTCAAGTTTCTATGTGAGAAAACTGGATTCCGTACATAAAATTTGGAGGCTAATTCTTTTGCACATAGAATTGAAAAATCGAGTTGGGACCCATTAGCTTTTCCTATTTATGACATAATCAATGCCCATGCCAAATTTTAAGTTTCTATGTGAGAAAATTACATTCCGTACGTAAAACTTGGACGCTAATTCTTTAGTGCCTAGAATTAATTAACGGAGTTGGGACCCATTAGCTTTTCCTATTTATGACATAATCAATGCTCGTGCCAAATTTCACGTTTCTATGACACTGGAAAGTGAGAAAAATACATTCCGTACGTAAAATTTTGATGCTAATTCTTTTGCGCATAGAATTGAATAATCGAGTTGTGACCCATTAGTTTTTCCTATTTTGAACATATACAATGCCGTGCCAAATTTCACGTTTCTATGTGAGAAAATTGGATTCTGTACGTAAAATTTGGACGCTAATTCTTTTGCGCATAGAATTGAATAATCGAGTTGGGACCCATTAGCTTTTCCTATTTATGACATAATCAATGCTCGTGCCAAATTTCAAGTTTCTATGTGAGAAAATTGGATTCCGTACGTAAAATTTGGAGGCTAATTCTTTGGACATAGAGTTGAAAAATCAAGTTGGGACCCATTAGCTTTTCCTATTTATGACATAATCAATGCTCGTGCCAAATTTCAAGTTTCTATGTGAGAAAATTGGATTCCGTACGTAAAATTTGGAGGCTAATTCTTTTGCACATACAGTTGAAAAATCGAGTTGGGACCCATTAGCTTTTCTTATTTATGACATAATCAATGCTCGTGCCAAATTTTAAGTTTCTATGTGAGAAAATTACATTCCATACGTAAAACTTGGACGCTAATTCTTTTGTGCCTAGAATTAAATATCAGAGTTGGGACTCTTTAGCTTTTCCTATTTATGACATAATCAATGCCCGTGCCAAATTTCAAGTTTCTATGTGAGAAAATTGGATTCCGTACATAAAATTTGGAGGCTAATTCTTTTGCACATAGAATTGAAAAATCGAGTTGGGACCCATTAGCTTTTCCTATTTATGACATAATCAATGCCCATGCCAAATTTTAAGTTTCTATGTGAGAAAATTGGATTCCGTACGTAAAATTTGAAGGCTAATTCTTTTGCACATAGAATTAAATAACGGAGTTGGGACCCATTAGCTTTTCCTATTTATGACATAATCAATGCTCGTGCCAAATTTCAAGTTTCTGTGTGAGAAAATTGGATACCATACGTAAAATTTGGATGCTAATTCTTTTGCACATAGAATTGAATAATCGAGTTGGGACCCATTAGCTTTTCCTATTTATGACATAATCAATGCTCGTGCCAAATTTCCAGTTTCTATGTGAGAAAATTGGATTCCGTACGTAAAATTTGAAGGCTTATTCTTTTGCACATAGAATTGAATAATCGAGTTAGGACCCATTAGCTTTTCTTATTTATGACATAATCAATGCCCGTGCCAAATTTTAAGTTTCTATGTGAGAAAATTACATTCCGTACGTAACATTTGGACGCTAATTGTTTTGCGCATAGAATTAAATAACGGAGTTGGGACCCATTTGCTTTTCCTATTTATGACATAATCAATGCTCGTGCCAAATTTCAAGTTTCTATGTGAGAAAATTGGATACCGTACGTAAAATTTGGATGCTAATTCTTTTGCACATAGAATTGAATAATCGAGTTGGGACCCATTAGCTTTTCCTATTTATGACATAATCAATGCTCGTGCCAAATTTCACGTTTCTATGACACTGGAAAGTGAGAAAAATACATTCCATACGTAAAATTTTGACGCTAATTCTTGTGCACATAGAATTGAATAATCGAGTTGAGACCCATTAGTTTTTCCTATTTTGAACATATACAATGCCCGTGCCAAATTTCAAGTTTCTATGTGAGAAAATTGGATTCCGTACATAAAATTTGGAGGCTAATTCTTTTGCACATAGAGTTGAAAAATCGAGTTGGGACCCATTAGCTTTTCCTATTTATGACATAATCAATGCTCGTGCCAAATTTCAAGTTTCTATGTGAGAAAATTGGATTCCGTACATAAAATTTGGAGGCTAATTCTTTTGCACATAGAATTGAATAATCGAGTTGGGACCCATTAGCTTTTCCTATTTATGACATAATCAATGCTCGTGCCAAATTTCACGTTTCTATGACACTGGAAAGTGAGAAAAATACATTCCATACGTAAAATTTTGACGCTAATTCTTTTGCACATAGAATTGAATAATCGAGTTGGACCCATTAGCTTTTCCTATTTATGACATAATCAATGCTCGTGCCAAATTTCACGTTTCTATGACACTGGAAAGTGAGAAAAATACATTCCGTACGTTAAATTTTGACGCTAATTCTTTTGCGCATTGAATTGAATAATCGAGTTGGGACCCATTAGCTTTTCCTATTTATGACATAATCAATGCACGTGCCAAATTTCAAATTTCTATGTGAGAAAATTGGATTCCGTGCGTAAAATTTGGAGGCTAATTCTTTTGCACATAGAATTGAATAATCGAGTTGGGACCCATTAGCTTTTCGTATTTATGACATAATCAATGCTCGTGCCAAATTTCAAGTTTCTATGTGAGAAAATTGGATTCCGTACATAAAATTTGGAGGCTAATTCTTTTGCACATAGAATTGAATAATCGAGTTAGGACCCATTAGCTTTTCTTATTTATGACATAATCAATGCCCGTGCCAAATTTTAAGTTTCTATGTGAGAAAATTACATTCCGTACGTAACATTTGGACGCTAATTCTTTTGCGCATAGAATTAAATAACGGAGTTGGGACCCATTAGCTTTTCCTATTTATGACATAATCAATGCTCGTGCCAAATTTCACGTTTCTATGACACTGGAAAGTGAGAAAAATACATTCCGTACGTTAAATTTTGACGCTAATTCTTTTGCGCATAGAATTGAATAATCGAGTTGGGACCCATTAGCTTTTCCTATTTATGACATAATCAATGCTCGTGCCAAATTTCACGTTTCTATGACACTGGAAAGTGAGAAAAATACATTCCGTACGTTAAATTTTGACGCTAATTCTTTTGCGCATAGAATTGAATAATCGAGTTAGGACCCATTAGCTTTTCCTATTTATGACATAATCAATGCTCGTGCCAAATTTAAAGTTTCTGTGTGAGAAAATTGGATACCATACGTAAAATTTGGATGCTAATTCTTTTGCACATAGAATTGAATAATCGAGTTGGGACCCATTAGCTTTTCCTATTTATGACATAATCAATGCTCGTGCCAAATTTCACGTTTCTATGACACTGGAAAGTGAGAAAAATACATTCCGTACGTTAAATTTTGACGCTAATTCTTTTGCGCATAGAATTGAATAATCGAGTTGGGACCCATTAGCTTTTCCTATTTATGACATAATCAATGCTCGTGCCAAATTTCACGTTTCTATGACACTGGAAAGTGAGAAAAATACATTCCGTACGTTAAATTTTGACGCTAATTCTTTTGCGCATAGAATTGAATAATCGAGTTGGGACCCATTAGCTTTTCCTATTTATGACATCAATGCTCGTGCCAAATTTCAAGTTTCTATGTGAGAAAATTGGATTCCGTACATAAAATTTGGAGGCTAATTCTTTTGCACATAGAATTGAATAATCGAGTTGGACCCATTAGCTTTTCCTATTTATGACATAATCAATGCTCGTGCCAAATTTCACGTTTCTATGACACTGGAAAGTGAGAAAAATACATTCCGTACGTAAAATTTTGATGCTAATTCTTTTGCGCATAGAATTGAATAATCGAGTTGTGACCCATTAGTTTTTCCTATTTTGAACAAATACAATGCCCGTGCCAAATTTCACGTTTCTATGTGAGAAAATTGGATTCTGTACGTAAAATTTGGACGCTAATTCTTTTGCGCATAGAATTGAATAATCGAGTTGGGACCCATTAGCTTTTCCTATTTATGACATAATCAATGCTCGTGCCAAATTTCAAGTTTCTATGTGAGAAAATTGGATTCCGTACGTAAAATTTGGAGGCTAATTCTTTGGACATAGAGTTGAAAAATCGAGTTGGGACCCATTAGCTTTTCCTATTTATGACATAATCAATGCTCGTGCCAAATTTCAAGTTTCTATGTGAGAAAATTGGATTCCGTACGTAAAATTTGGAGGCTAATTCTTTTGCACATAGAGTTGAAAAATCGAGTTGGGACCCATTAGCTTTTCCTATTTATGACATAATCAATGCTCGTGCCAAATTTTAAGTTTCTATGTGAGAAAATTACATTCCATACGTAAAACTTGGACGCTAATTCTTTTGTGCCTAGAATTAAATATCAGAGTTGGGACCCTTTAGCTTTTCCTATTTATGACATAATCAATGCCCGTGCCAAATTTCAAGTTTCTATGTGAGAAAATTGGATTCCGTACATAAAATTTGGAGGCTAATTCTTTTGCACATAGAATTGAAAAATCGAGTTGGGACCCATTAGCTTTTCCTATTTATGACATAATCAATGCCCATGCCAAATTTTAAGTTTCTATGTGAGAAAATTACATTCCGTACGTAAAACTTGGACGCTAATTCTTTAGTGCCTAGAATTAAATAACGGAGTTGGGACCCATTAGCTTTTCCTATTTATGACATAATCAATGCCCGTGCCAAATTTCAAGTTTCTATGTGAGAAAATTGGATTCTGTATGTAAAATTTAGACGCTATTTCTTTTGCACATAGAATTAAATAATCTAGTTAGGACCCATTAGCTTTTCCTATTTATGACATAATCAATGCCCGTGCCAAATTTTAAGTTTCTATGTGAGAAAATTACATTCCATACATAAAACTTGGACGCTAATTCTTTTGTGCCTAGAATTAAATAACGGAGTTGGGACCCTTTAGCTTTTCCTATTTATGACATAATCAATGCCCGTGCCAAATTTCAAGTTTCTATGTGAGAAAATTGGATTCCGTACATAAAATTTTGATGCTAATTCTTTTGCGCATAGAATTGAATAATCGAGTTGTGACCCATTAGTTTTTCCTATTTTGAACATATACAATGCCCGTGCCAAATTTTAAGTTTCTATGTGAGAAAATTGGATTCTGTACGTAAAATTTGGACGCTAATTCTTTTGCGCATAGAATTGAATAATCGAGTTGGGACCCATTAGCATTTCCTATTTATGACATAATCAATGCTCGTGCCAAATTTCAAGTTTCTATGTGAGAAAATTGGATTCCGTACGTAAAATTTGGAGGATAATTCTTTGCACATAGAGTTGAAAAATCGAGTTGGGACCCATTAGCTTTTCCTATTTATGACATAATCAATGCTCGTGCCAAATTTCAAGTTTCTATGTGAGAAAATTGGATTCCGTACGTAAAATTTGGAGGCTAATTCTTTTGCACATAGAGTTGAAAAATCGAGTTGGGACCCATTAGCTTTTCCTATTTATGACATAATCAATGCTCGTGCCAAATTTTAAGTTTCTATGTGAGAAAATTACATTCCATACGTAAAACTTGGACGCTAATTCTTTTGTGCCTAGAATTAAATATCAGAGTTGGGACCCTTTTGCTTTTCCTATTTATGACATAATCAATGCCCGTGCCAAATTTCAAGTTTCTATGTGAGAAAATTGGATTCCGTACATAAAATTTGGAGGCTAATTCTTTTGCACATAGAATTGAAAAATCGAGTTGGGACCCATTAGCTTTTCCTATTTATGACATAATCAATGCCCATGCCAAATTTTAAGTTTCTATGTGAGAAAATTACATTCCGTACGTAAAACTTGGACGCTAATTCTTTAGTGCCTAGAATTAAATAACGGAGTTGGGACCCATTAGCTTTTCCTATTTATGACATAATCAATGCCCGTGCCAAATTTCAAGTTTCTATGTGAGAAAATTGGATTCTGTATGTAAAATTTAGACGCTATTTCTTTTGCACATAGAATTGAATAATCGAGTTGGGACCCATTAGCTTTTCCTATTTATGACATAATCAATGCCCGTGCCAAATTTTAAGTTTCTATGTGAGAAAATTACATTCCGTACGTAAAACTTGGACGCTAATTCTTTAGTGCCTAGAATTAAAAACCGGAGTTTGGACCCATTAGCTTTTCCTATTTATGACATAATCAATGCTCGTGCCAAATTTCAAGTTTCTATGTGAGAAAATTGGATTCCGTACGTAAACTTTGGACGCTAATTCTTTTGCACATAGAATTGAATAATAGAGTTGGGACCCATTAGCTTTTCCTATTTATGACATAATCAATGCTCGTGCCAAATTTCACGTTTCTATGACACTGGAAAGTGAGAAAAATACATTCCGTACGTTAAATTTTGACGCTAATTCTTTTGCGCATAGAATTGAATAATCGAGTTGGGACCCATTAGCTTTTCCTATTTATGACATAATCAATGCTCGTGCCAAATTTCACGTTTCTATGACACTGGAAAGTGAGAAAAATACATTCCGTACGTTAAATTTTGACGCTAATTCTTTTGCGCATAGAATTGAATAATCGAGTTGGGACCCATTAGCTTTTCCTATTTATGACATAATCAATGCTCGTGCCAAATTTCAAGTTTCTGTGTGAGAAAATTGGATACCGTACGTAAAATTTGGATGCTAATTCTTTTGCACATAGAATTGAATAATCGAGTTGGGACCCATTAGCTTTTCCTATTTATGACATAATCAATGCTCGTGCCAAATTTCACGTTTCTATGACACTGGAAAGTGAGAAAAATACATTCCGTACGTTAAATTTTGACGCTAATTCTTTTGCGCATAGAATTGAATAATCGAGTTGGGACCCATTAGCTTTTCCTATTTATGACATAATCAATGCTCGTGCCAAATTTCACGTTTCTATGACACTGGAAAGTGAGAAAAATACATTCCGTACGTTAAATTTTGACGCTAATTCTTTTGCGCATAGAATTGAATAATCGAGTTGGGACCCATTAGCTTTTCCTATTTATGACATAATCAATGCTCGTGCCAAATTTCAAGTTTCTATGTGAGAAAATTGGATTCCGTACATAAAATTTGGAGGCTAATTCTTTTGCACATAGAATTGAATAATCGAGTTGGACCCATTAGCTTTTCCTATTTATGACATAATCAATGCTCGTGCCAAATTTCAAGTTTCTATGTGAGAAAATTACATTCCGTACGTAACATTTGGACGCTAATTCTTTTGCGCATAGAATTAAATAACGGAGTTGGGACCCATTAGCTTTTCCTATTTATGACATAATCAATGCTCGTGCCAAATTTCACGTTTCTATGACACTGGAAAGTGAGAAAAATACATTCCGTACGTTAAATTTTGACGCTAATTCTTTTGCGCATAGAATTGAATAATCGAGTTGGGACCCATTAGCTTTTCCTATTTATGACATAATCAATGCTCGTGCCAAATTTCACGTTTCTATGACACTGGAAAGTGAGAAAAATACTTTCCGTACGTTAAATTTTGACGCTAATTCTTTTGCGCATAGAATTGAATAATCGAGTTGGGACCCATTAGCTTTTCCTATTTATGACATAATCAATGCTCGTGCCAAATTTCAAGTTTCTATGTGAGAAAATTGGATTCCGTACATAAAATTTGGAGGCTAATTCTTTTGCACATAGAATTGAATAATCGAGTTGGACCCATTAGCTTTTCCTATTTATGACATAATCAATGCTCGTGCCAAATTTCACGTTTCTATGACACTGGAAAGTGAGAAAAATACATTCCGTACGTAAAATTTTGATGCTAATTCTTTTGCGCATAGAATTGAATAATCGAGTTGTGACCCATTAGTTTTTCCTATTTTGAACAAATACAATGCCCGTGCCAAATTTCACGTTTCTATGTGAGAAAATTGGATTCTGTACGTAAAATTTGGACGCTAATTCTTTTGCGCATAGAATTGAATAATCGAGTTGGGACCCATTAGCTTTTCCTATTTATGACATAATCAATGCTCGTGCCAAATTTCAAGTTTCTATGTGAGAAAATTGGATTCCGTACGTAAAATTTGGAGGCTAATTCTTTGGACATAGAGTTGAAAAATCGAGTTGGGACCCATTAGCTTTTCCTATTTATGACATAATCAATGCTCGTGCCAAATTTCAAGTTTCTATGTGAGAAAATTGGATTCCGTACGTAAAATTTGGAGGCTAATTCTTTTGCACATAGAGTTGAAAAATTGAGTTGGGACCCATTAGCTTTTCCTATTTATGACATAATCAATGCTCGTGCCAAATTTTAAGTTTCTATGTGAGAAAATTACATTCCATACGTAAAACTTGGACGCTAATTCTTTTGTGCCTAGAATTAAATATCAGAGTTGGGACCCTTTAGCTTTTCCTATTTATGACATAATCAATGCCCGTGCCAAATTTCAAGTTTCTATGTGAGAAAATTGGATTCCGTACATAAAATTTGGAGGCTAATTCTTTTGCACATAGAATTGAAAAATCGAGTTGGGACCCATTAGCTTTTCCTATTTATGACATAATCAATGCCCATGCCAAATTTTAAGTTTCTATGTGAGAAAATTACATTCCGTACGTAAAACTTGGACGCTAATTCTTTAGTGCCTAGAATTAAATAACGGAGTTGGGACCCATTAGCTTTTCCTATTTATGACATAATCAATGCCCGTGCCAAATTTCAAGTTTCTATGTGAGAAAATTGGATTCTGTATGTAAAATTTAGACGCTATTTCTTTTGCACATAGAATTAAATAATCTAGTTAGGACCCATTAGCTTTTCCTATTTATGACATAATCAATGCCCGTGCCAAATTTTAAGTTTCTATGTGAGAAAATTACATTCCATACATAAAACTTGGACGCTAATTCTTTTGTGCCTAGAATTAAATAACGGAGTTGGGACCCTTTAGCTTTTCCTATTTATGACATAATCAATGCCCGTGCCAAATTTCAAGTTTCTATGTGAGAAAATTGGATTCCGTACATAAAATTTTGATGCTAATTCTTTTGCGCATAGAATTGAATAATCGAGTTGTGACCCATTAGTTTTTCCTATTTTGAACATATACAATGCCCGTGCCAAATTTTAAGTTTCTATGTGAGAAAATTGGATTCTGTACGTAAAATTTGGACGCTAATTCTTTTGCGCATAGAATTGAATAATCGAGTTGGGACCCATTAGCATTTCCTATTTATGACATAATCAATGCTCGTGCCAAATTTCAAGTTTCTATGTGAGAAAATTGGATTCCGTACGTAAAATTTGGAGGATAATTCTTTGCACATAGAGTTGAAAAATCGAGTTGGGACCCATTAGCTTTTCCTATTTATGACATAATCAATGCTCGTGCCAAATTTCAAGTTTCTATGTGAGAAAATTGGATTCCGTACGTAAAATTTGGAGGCTAATTCTTTTGCACATAGAGTTGAAAAATCGAGTTGGGACCCATTAGCTTTTCCTATTTATGACATAATCAATGCTCGTGCCAAATTTTAAGTTTCTATGTGAGAAAATTACATTCCATACGTAAAACTTGGACGCTAATTCTTTTGTGCCTAGAATTAAATATCAGAGTTGGGACCCTTTTGCTTTTCCTATTCATGACATAATCAATGCCCGTGCCAAATTTCAAGTTTCTATGTGAGAAAATTGGATTCCGTACATAAAATTTGGAGGCTAATTCTTTTGCACATAGAATTGAAAAATCGAGTTGGGACCCATTAGCTTTTCCTATTTATGACATAATCAATGCCCATGCCAAATTTTAAGTTTCTATGTGAGAAAATTACATTCCGTACGTAAAACTTGGACGCTAATTCTTTAGTGCCTAGAATTAAATAACGGAGTTGGGACCCATTAGCTTTTCCTATTTATGACATAATCAATGCCCGTGCCAAATTTCAAGTTTCTATGTGAGAAAATTGGATTCTGTATGTAAAATTTAGACGCTATTTCTTTTGCACATAGAATTGAATAATCGAGTTGGGACCCATTAGCTTTTCCTATTTATGACATAATCAATGCCCGTGCCAAATTTTAAGTTTCTATGTGAGAAAATTACATTCCGTACGTAAAACTTGGACGCTAATTCTTTAGTGCCTAGAATTAAAAACCGGAGTTGGGACCCATTAGCTTTTCCTATTTATGACATAATCAATGCTCGTGCCAAATTTCAAGTTTCTATGTGAGAAAATTGGATTCCGTACGTAAACTTTGGACGCTAATTCTTTTGCACATAGAATTGAATAATAGAGTTGGGACCCATTAGCTTTTCCTATTTATGACATAATCAATGCTCGTGCCAAATTTCACGTTTCCCAACTCGATTATTCAATTCTATGTGCAAAAGAAATAGCGTCTAAATTTTACATACAGAATCCAATTTTCTCACATAGAAACTTGAAATTTGGCACGGGCATTGATTATGTCATAAATAGGAAAAGCTAATGGGTCCCAACTCCGTTATTTAATTCTAGGCACTAAAGAATTAGCGTCCAAGTTTTACGTACGGAATGTAATTTTCTCACATAGAAACTTAAAATTTGGCATGGGCATTGATTATGTCATAAATAGGAAAAGCTAATGGGTCCCAACTCGATTTTTCAATTCTATGTGCAAAAGAATTAGCCTCCAAATTTTATGTACGGAATCCAATTTTCTCACATAGAAACTTGAAATTTGGCACGGGCATTGATTATGTCATAAATAGGAAAAGCTAAAGGGTCCCAACTCTGATATTTAATTCTAGGCACAAAAGAATTAGCGTCCAAGTTTTACGTATGGAATGTAATTTTCTCACATAGAAACTTAAAATTTGGCACGAGCATTGATTATGTCATAAATAGGAAAAGCTAATGGGTCCCAACTCGATTTTTCAACTCTATGTGCAAAAGAATTAGCCTCCAAATTTTACGTACGGAATCCAATTTTCTCACATAGAAACTTGAAATTTGGCACGAGCATTGATTATGTCATAAATAGGAAAAGCTAATGGGTCCCAACTCGATTTTTCAACTCTATGTGCAAAGAATTATCCTCCAAATTTTACGTACGGAATCCAATTTTCTCACATAGAAACTTGAAATTTGGCACGAGCATTGATTATGTCATAAATAGGAAATGCTAATGGGTCCCAACTCGATTATTCAATTCTATGCGCAAAAGAATTAGCGTCCAAATTTTACGTACAGAATCCAATTTTCTCACATAGAAACTTAAAATTTGGCACGGGCATTGTATATGTTCAAAATAGGAAAAACTAATGGGTCACAACTCGATTATTCAATTCTATGCGCAAAAGAATTAGCATCAAAATTTTATGTACGGAATCCAATTTTCTCACATAGAAACTTGAAATTTGGCACGGGCATTGAGTATGTCATAAATAGGAAAAGCTAAAGGGTCCCAACTCCGTTATTTAATTCTAGGCACAAAAGAATTAGCGTCCAAGTTTTATGTATGGAATGTAATTTTCTCACATAGAAACTTAAAATTTGGCACGGGCATTGATTATGTCATAAATAGGAAAAGCTAATGGGTCCTAACTAGATTATTTAATTCTATGTGCAAAAGAAATAGCGTCTAAATTTTACATACAGAATCCAATTTTCTCACATAGAAACTTGAAATTTGGCACGGGCATTGATTATGTCATAAATAGGAAAAGCTAATGGGTCCCAACTCCGTTATTTAATTCTAGGCACTAAAGAATTAGCGTCCAAGTTTTACGTACGGAATGTAATTTTCTCACATAGAAACTTAAAATTTGGCATGGGCATTGATTATGTCATAAATAGGAAAAGCTAATGGGTCCCAACTCGATTTTTCAATTCTATGTGCAAAAGAATTAGCCTCCAAATTTTATGTACGGAATCCAATTTTCTCACATAGAAACTTGAAATTTGGCACGGGCATTGATTATGTCATAAATAGGAAAAGCTAAAGGGTCCCAACTCTGATATTTAATTCTAGGCACAAAAGAATTAGCGTCCAAGTTTTACGTATGGAATGTAATTTTCTCACATAGAAACTTAAAATTTGGCACGAGCATTGATTATGTCATAAATAGGAAAAGCTAATGGGTCCAAACTCGATTTTTCAACTCTATGTGCAAAATAATTAGCCTCCAAATTTTACGTACGGAATCCAATTTTCTCACATAGAAACTTGAAATTTGGCACGAGCATTGATTATGTCATAAATAGGAAAAGCTAATGGGTCCCAACTCGATTTTTCAACTCTATGTCCAAAGAATTAGCCTCCAAATTTTACGTACGGAATCCAATTTTCTCACATAGAAACTTGAAATTTGGCACGAGCATTGATTATGTCATAAATAGGAAAAGCTAATGGGTCCCAACTCGATTATTCAATTCTATGCGCAAAAGAATTAGCGTTGAAAAATCGAGTTGGGACCCATTAGCTTTTCCTATTTATGACATAATCAATGCTCGTGCCAAATTTCAAGTTTCTATGTGAGAAAATTGGATTCCGTACGTAAAATTTGGAGGCTAATTCTTTTGCACATGGAGTTGAAAAATCGAGTTGGGACCCATTAGCTTTTCCTATTTATGACATAATCAATGCCCATGCCAAATTTTAAGTTTCTATGTGAGAAAATTACATTCCGTACGTAAAACTTGGACGCTAATTCTTTAGTGCCTAGAATTAAATAACGGAGTTGGGACCCATTAGCTTTTCCTATTTATGACATAATCAATGCCCGTGCCAAATTTCAAGTTTCTATGTGAGAAAATTGGATTCTGTATGTAAAATTTAGACGCTATTTCTTTTGCACATAGAGTTGAAAAATCGAGTTGGGACCCATTAGCTTTTCCTATTTATGACATAATCAATGCTCGTGCCAAATTTTAAGTTTCTATGTGAGAAAATTACATTCCATACGTAAAACTTGGACGCTAATTCTTTTGTGCCTAGAATTAAATATCAGAGTTGGGACCCTTTTGCTTTTCCTATTCATGACATAATCAATGCCCGTGCCAAATTTCAAGTTTCTATGTGAGAAAATTGGATTCCGTACATAAAATTTGGAGGCTAATTCTTTTGCACATAGAATTGAAAAATCGAGTTGGGACCCATTAGCTTTTCCTATTTATGACATAATCAATGCCCATGCCAAATTTTAAGTTTCTATGTGAGAAAATTACATTCCGTACGTAAAACTTGGACGCTAATTCTTTAGTGCCTAGAATTAAATAACGGAGTTGGGACCCATTAGCTTTTCCTATTTATGACATAATCAATGCCCGTGCCAAATTTCAAGTTTCTATGTGAGAAAATTGGATTCTGTATGTAAAATTTAGACGCTATTTCTTTTGCACATAGAATTGAATAATCGAGTTGGGACCCATTAGCTTTTCCTATTTATGACATAATCAATGCCCGTGCCAAATTTTAAGTTTCTATGTGAGAAAATTACATTCCGTACGTAAAACTTGGACGCTAATTCTTTAGTGCCTAGAATTAAAAACCGGAGTTGGGACCCATTAGCTTTTCCTATTTATGACATAATCAATGCTCGTGCCAAATTTCAAGTTTCTATGTGAGAAAATTGGATTCCGTACGTAAACTTTGGACGCTAATTCTTTTGCACATAGAATTGAATAATAGAGTTGGGACCCATTAGCTTTTCCTATTTATGACATAATCAATGCTCGTGCCAAATTTCACGTTTCCCAACTCGATTATTCAATTCTATGTGCAAAAGAAATAGCGTCTAAATTTTACATACAGAATCCAATTTTCTCACATAGAAACTTGAAATTTGGCACGGGCATTGATTATGTCATAAATAGGAAAAGCTAATGGGTCCCAACTCCGTTATTTAATTCTAGGCACTAAAGAATTAGCGTCCAAGTTTTACGTACGGAATGTAATTTTCTCACATAGAAACTTAAAATTTGGCATGGGCATTGATTATGTCATAAATAGGAAAAGCTAATGGGTCCCAACTCGATTTTTCAATTCTATGTGCAAAAGAATTAGCCTCCAAATTTTATGTACGGAATCCAATTTTCTCACATAGAAACTTGAAATTTGGCACGGGCATTGATTATGTCATAAATAGGAAAAGCTAAAGGGTCCCAACTCTGATATTTAATTCTAGGCACAAAAGAATTAGCGTCCAAGTTTTACGTATGGAATGTAATTTTCTCACATAGAAACTTAAAATTTGGCACGAGCATTGATTATGTCATAAATAGGAAAAGCTAATGGGTCCCAACTCGATTTTTCAACTCTATGTGCAAAAGAATTAGCCTCCAAATTTTACGTACGGAATCCAATTTTCTCACATAGAAACTTGAAATTTGGCACGAGCATTGATTATGTCATAAATAGGAAAAGCTAATGGGTCCCAACTCGATTTTTCAACTCTATGTGCAAAGAATTATCCTCCAAATTTTACGTACGGAATCCAATTTTCTCACATAGAAACTTGAAATTTGGCACGAGCATTGATTATGTCATAAATAGGAAATGCTAATGGGTCCCAACTCGATTATTCAATTCTATGCGCAAAAGAATTAGCGTCCAAATTTTACGTACAGAATCCAATTTTCTCACATAGAAACTTAAAATTTGGCACGGGCATTGTATATGTTCAAAATAGGAAAAACTAATGGGTCACAACTCGATTATTCAATTCTATGCGCAAAAGAATTAGCATCAAAATTTTATGTACGGAATCCAATTTTCTCACATAGAAACTTGAAATTTGGCACGGGCATTGAGTATGTCATAAATAGGAAAAGCTAAAGGGTCCCAACTCCGTTATTTAATTCTAGGCACAAAAGAATTAGCGTCCAAGTTTTATGTATGGAATGTAATTTTCTCACATAGAAACTTAAAATTTGGCACGGGCATTGATTATGTCATAAATAGGAAAAGCTAATGGGTCCTAACTAGATTATTTAATTCTATGTGCAAAAGAAATAGCGTCTAAATTTTACATACAGAATCCAATTTTCTCACATAGAAACTTGAAATTTGGCACGGGCATTGATTATGTCATAAATAGGAAAAGCTAATGGGTCCCAACTCCGTTATTTAATTCTAGGCACTAAAGAATTAGCGTCCAAGTTTTACGTACGGAATGTAATTTTCTCACATAGAAACTTAAAATTTGGCATGGGCATTGATTATGTCATAAATAGGAAAAGCTAATGGGTCCCAACTCGATTTTTCAATTCTATGTGCAAAAGAATTAGCCTCCAAATTTTATGTACGGAATCCAATTTTCTCACATAGAAACTTGAAATTTGGCACGGGCATTGATTATGTCATAAATAGGAAAAGCTAAAGGGTCCCAACTCTGATATTTAATTCTAGGCACAAAAGAATTAGCGTCCAAGTTTTACGTATGGAATGTAATTTTCTCACATAGAAACTTAAAATTTGGCACGAGCATTGATTATGTCATAAATAGGAAAAGCTAATGGGTCCAAACTCGATTTTTCAACTCTATGTGCAAAATAATTAGCCTCCAAATTTTACGTACGGAATCCAATTTTCTCACATAGAAACTTGAAATTTGGCACGAGCATTGATTATGTCATAAATAGGAAAAGCTAATGGGTCCCAACTCGATTTTTCAACTCTATGTCCAAAGAATTAGCCTCCAAATTTTACGTACGGAATCCAATTTTCTCACATAGAAACTTGAAATTTGGCACGAGCATTGATTATGTCATAAATAGGAAAAGCTAATGGGTCCCAACTCGATTATTCAATTCTATGCGCAAAAGAATTAGCGTTGAAAAATCGAGTTGGGACCCATTAGCTTTTCCTATTTATGACATAATCAATGCTCGTGCCAAATTTCAAGTTTCTATGTGAGAAAATTGGATTCCGTACGTAAAATTTGGAGGCTAATTCTTTTGCACATGGAGTTGAAAAATCGAGTTGGGACCCATTAGCTTTTCCTATTTATGACATAATCAATGCCCATGCCAAATTTTAAGTTTCTATGTGAGAAAATTACATTCCGTACGTAAAACTTGGACGCTAATTCTTTAGTGCCTAGAATTAAATAACGGAGTTGGGACCCATTAGCTTTTCCTATTTATGACATAATCAATGCCCGTGCCAAATTTCAAGTTTCTATGTGAGAAAATTGGATTCTGTATGTAAAATTTAGACGCTATTTCTTTTGCACATAGAATTGAATAATCGAGTTGGGACCCATTAGCTTTTCCTATTTATGACATAATCAATGCCCTTGCCAAATTTTAAGTTTCTATGTGAGAAAATTACATTCCGTACGTAAAACTTGGACGCTAATTCTTTAGTGCCTAGAATTAAAAACCGGAGTTTGGACCCATTAGCTTTTCCTATTTATGACATAATCAATGCTCGTGCCAAATTTCAAGTTTCTATGTGAGAAAATTGGATTCCGTACGTAAACTTTGGACGCTAATTCTTTTGCACATAGAATTGAATAATAGAGTTGGGACCCATTAGCTTTTCCTATTTATGACATAATCAATGCTCGTGCCAAATTTCACGTTTCTATGACACTGGAAAGTGAGAAAAATACATTCCGTACGTTAAATTTTGATGCTAATTCTTTTGCGCATAGAATTGAATAATCGAGTTGGGACCCATTAGCTTTTCCTATTTATGACATAATCAATGCTCGTGCCAAATTTCACGTTTCTATGACACTGGAAAGTGAGAAAAATACATTCCGTACGTTAAATTTTGACGCTAATTCTTTTGCGCATAGAATTGAATAATCGAGTTGGGACCCATTAGCTTTTCCTATTTATGACATAATCAATGCTCGTGCCAAATTTCAAGTTTCTGTGTGAGAAAATTGGATACCGTACGTAAAATTTGGATGCTAATTCTTTTGCACATAGAATTGAATAATCGAGTTGGGACCCATTAGCTTTTCCTATTTATGACATAATCAATGCTCGTGCCAAATTTCACGTTTCTATGACACTGGAAAGTGAGAAAAATACATTCCGTACGTTAAATTTTGACGCTAATTCTTTTGTGCATAGAATTGAATAATCGAGTTGGGACCCATTAGCTTTTCCTATTTATGACATAATCAATGCTCGTGCCAAATTTCACGTTTCTATGACACTGGAAAGTGAGAAAAATACATTCCGTACGTTAAATTTTGACGCTAATTCTTTTGCGCATAGAATTGAATAATCGAGTTGGGACCCATTCGCTTTTCCTATTTATGACATAATCAATGCTCGTGCCAAATTTCAAGTTTCTATGTGAGAAAATTGGATTCCGTACATAAAATTTGGAGGCTAATTCTTTTGCACATAGAATTGAATAATCGAGTTGGGACCCATTAGCTTTTCCTATTTATGACATAATCAATGCTCGTGCCAAATTTCAAGTTTCTATGTGAGAAAATTGGATACCGTACATAAAATTTGGAGGCTAATTCTTTTGCACATAGAATTGAAAAATCGAGTTGGGACCCATTAGCTTTTCCTATTTATGACATAATCAATGCCCATGCCAAATTTTAAGTTTCTATGTGAGAAAATTACATTCCGTACATAAAACTTGGACGCTAATTCTTTAGTGCCTAGAATTAAATAACGGAGTTGGGACCCATTAGCTTTTCCTATTTATGACATAATCAATGCCCGTGCCAAATTTCAAGTTTCTATGTGAGAAAATTGGATTCTGTATGTAAAATTTAGACGCTATTTCTTTTGCACATAGAATTGAATAATCTAGTTAGGACCCATTAGCTTTTCCTATTTATGACATAATCAATGCCCGTGCCAAATTTTAAGTTTCTATGTGAGAAAATTACATTCCATACATAAAACTTGGACGCTAATTCTTTTGTGCCTAGAATTAAATAACGGAGTTGGGACCCTTTAGCTTTTCCTATTTATGACATAATCAATGCCCGTGCCAAATTTCAAGTTTCTATGTGAGAAAATTGGATTCCGTACATAAAATTTTGATGCTAATTCTTTTGCGCATAGAATTGAATAATCGAGTTGTGACCCATTAGTTTTTCCTATTTTGAACATATACAATGCCCGTGCCAAATTTTAAGTTTCTATGTGAGAAAATTGGATTGTGTACGTAAAATTTGGACGCTAATTCTTTTGCGCATAGAATTGAATAATCGAGTTGGGACCCATTAGCATTTCCTATTTATGACATAATCAATGCTCGTGCCAAATTTCAAGTTTCTATGTGAGAAAATTGGATTCCGTACGTAAAATTTGGAGGCTAATTCTTTGCACATAGAGTTGAAAAATCGAGTTGGGACCCATTAGCTTTTCCTATTTATGACATAATCAATGCTCGTGCCAAATTTCAAGTTTCTATGTGAGAAAATTGGATTCCGTACGTAAAATTTGGAGGCTAATTCTTTTGCACATAGAGTTGAAAAATCGAGTTGGGACCCATTAGCTTTTCCTATTTATGACATAATCAATGCTCGTGCCAAATTTTAAGTTTCTATGTGAGAAAATTACATTCCATACGTAAAACTTGGACGCTAATTCTTTTGTGCCTAGAATTAAATATCAGAGTTGGGACTCTTTAGCTTTTCCTATTTATGACATAATCAATGCCCGTGCCAAATTTCAAGTTTCTATGTGAGAAAACTGGATTCCGTACATAAAATTTGGAGGCTAATTCTTTTGCACATAGAATTGAAAAATCGAGTTGGGACCCATTAGCTTTTCCTATTTATGACATAATCAATGCCCATGCCAAATTTTAAGTTTCTATGTGAGAAAATTACATTCCGTACGTAAAATTTTGATGCTAATTCTTTTGCGCATAGAATTGAATAATCGAGTTGTGACCCATTAGTTTTTCCTATTTTGAACATATACAATGCCTGTGCCAAATTTCACGTTTCTATGTGAGAAAATTGGATTCTGTACGTAAAATTTGGACGCTAATTCTTTTGCGCATAGAATTGAATAATCGAGTTGGGACCCATTAGCTTTTCCTATTTATGACATAATCAATGCTCGTGCCAAATTTCAAGTTTCTATGTGAGAAAATTGGATTCCGTACGTAAAATTTGGAGGCTAATTCTTTGGACATAGAGTTGAAAAATCAAGTTGGGACCCATTAGCTTTTCCTATTTATGACATAATCAATGCTCGTGCCAAATTTCAAGTTTCTATGTGAGAAAATTGGATTCCGTACGTAAAATTTGAAGGCTAATTCTTTTGCACATAGAATTAAATAACGGAGTTGGGACCCATTAGCTTTTCCTATTTATGACATAATCAATGCTCGTGCCAAATTTCAAGTTTCTGTGTGAGAAAATTGGATACCATACGTAAAATTTGGATGCTAATTCTTTTGCACATAGAATTGAATAATCGAGTTTGGACCCATTAGCTTTTCCTATTTATGACATAATCAATGCTCGTGCCAAATTTCACGTTTCTATGACACTGGAAAGTGAGAAAAATACATTCCGTACGTTAAATTTTGACGCTAATTCTTTTGCTCATAGAGTTGAAAAATCGAGTTGGGACCCATTAGCTTTTCCTATTTATGACATAATCAATGCTCGTGCCAAATTTCAAGTTTCTATGTGAGAAAATTGGATTCCGTACGTAAAATTTGGAGGTTAATTCTTTTGCACATAGAATTGAATAATCGAGTTGGGACCCATTAGCTTTTCCTATTTCTGACATAATCAATGCTCGTGCCAAATTTCAAGTTTCTATGTGAGAAAATTGGATTCCGTACGTAAAATTTGAAGGCTTATTCTTTTGCACATAGAATTGAATAATCGAGTTAGGACCCATTAGCTTTTCTTATTTATGACATAATCAATGCCCGTGCCAAATTTTAAGTTTCTATGTGAGAAAATTACATTCCGTACGTAACATTTGGACGCTAATTGTTTTGCGCATAGAATTAAATAACGGAGTTGGGACCCATTTGCTTTTCCTATTTATGACATAATCAATGCTCGTGCCAAATTTCAAGTTTCTATGTGAGAAAATTGGATACCGTACGTACAATTTGGATGCTAATTCTTTTGCACATAGAATTGAATATTCGAGTTGGGACCCATTAGCTTTTCCTATTTATGACATAATCAATGCTCGTGCCAAATTTCACGTTTCTATGACACTGGAAAGTGAGAAAAATACATTCCATACGTAAAATTTTGACGCTAATTCTTGTGCACATAGAATTGAATAATCGAGTTGAGACCCATTAGTTTTTCCTATTTTGAACATATACAATGCCCGTGCCAAATTTCAAGTTTCTATGTGAGAAAATTGGATTCCGTACATAAAATTTGGAGGCTAATTCTTTTGCACATAGAGTTGAAAAATCGAGTTGGGACCCATTAGCTTTTCCTATTTATGACATAATCAATGCTCGTGCCAAATTTCACGTTTCTATGACACTGGAAAGTGAGAAAAATACATTCCATACGTAAAATTTTGACGCTAATTCTTTTGCACATAGAATTGAATAATCGAGTTGGACCCATTAGCTTTTCCTATTTATGACATAATCAATGCTCGTGCCAAATTTCACGTTTCTATGACACTGGAAAGTGAGAAAAATACATTCCGTACGTTAAATTTTGACGCTAATTCTTTTGCGCATTGAATTGAATAATCGAGTTGGGACCCATTAGCTTTTCCTATTTATGACATAATCAATGCTCGTGCCAAATTTCAAATTTCTATGTGAGAAAATTGGATTCCGTGCGTAAAATTTGGAGGCTAATTCTTTTGCACATAGAATTGAATAATCGAGTTGGGACCCATTAGCTTTTCGTATTTATGACATAATCAATGCTCGTGCCAAATTTCAAGTTTCTATGTGAGAAAATTGGATTCCGTACATAAAATTTGGAGGCTAATTCTTTTGCACATAGAATTGAATAATCGAGTTGGACCCATTAGCTTTTCCTATTTATGACATAATCAATGCTCGTGCCAAATTTCACGTTTCTATGACACTGGAAAGTGAGAAAAATACATTCCGTACGTTAAATTTTGACGCTAATTCTTTTGCGCATAGAATTGAATAATCGAGTTGTGACCCATTAGTTTTTCCTATTTTGAACATATACAATGCCCGTGCCAAATTTTAAGTTTCTATGTGAGAAAATTGGATTGTGTACGTAAAATTTGGACGCTAATTCTTTTGCGCATAGAATTGAATAATCGAGTTGGGACCCATTAGCATTTCCTATTTATGACATAATCAATGCTCGTGCCAAATTTGAAGTTTCTATGTGAGAAAATTGGATTCCGTACGTAAAATTTGGAGGCTAATTCTTTGCACATAGAGTTGAAAAATCGAGTTGGGACCCATTAGCTTTTCCTATTTATGACATAATCAATGCTCGTGCCAAATTTCAAGTTTCTATGTGAGAAAATTGGATTCCGTACGTAAAATTTGGAGGCTAATTCTTTTGCACATAGAGTTGAAAAATCGAGTTGGGACCCATTAGCTTTTCCTATTTATGACATAATCAATGCTCGTGCCAAATTTTAAGTTTCTATGTGAGAAAATTACATTCCATACGTAAAACTTGGACGCTAATTCTTTTGTGCCTAGAATTAAATATCAGAGTTGGGACTCTTTAGCTTTTCCTATTTATGACATAATCAATGCCCGTGCCAAATTTCAAGTTTCTATGTGAGAAAACTGGATTCCGTACATAAAATTTGGAGGCTAATTCTTTTGCACATAGAATTGAAAAATCGAGTTGGGACCCATTAGCTTTTCCTATTTATGACATAATCAATGCCCATGCCAAATTTTAAGTTTCTATGTGAGAAAATTACATTCCGTACGTAAAACTTGGACGCTAATTCTTTAGTGCCTAGAATTAAATAACGGAGTTGGGACCCATTAGCTTTTCCTATTTATGACATAATCAATGCTCGTGCCAAATTTCACGTTTCTATGACACTGGAAAGTGAGAAAAATACATTCCGTACGTAAAATTTTGATGCTAATTCTTTTGCGCATAGAATTGAATAATCGAGTTGTGACCCATTAGTTTTTCCTATTTTGAACATATACAATGCCGTGCCAAATTTCACGTTTCTATGTGAGAAAATTGGATTCTGTACGTAAAATTTGGACGCTAATTCTTTTGCGCATAGAATTGAATAATCGAGTTGGGACCCATTAGCTTTTCCTATTTATGACATAATCAATGCTCGTGCCAAATTTCAAGTTTCTATGTGAGAAAATTGGATTCCGTACGTAAAATTTGGAGGCTAATTCTTTGGACATAGAGTTGAAAAATCAAGTTGGGACCCATTAGCTTTTCCTATTTATGACATAATCAATGCTCGTGCCAAATTTCAAGTTTCTATGTGAGAAAATTGGATTCCGTACGTAAAATTTGGAGGTTAATTCTTTTGCACATAGAATTGAATAATCGAGTTGGGACCCATTAGCTTTTCCTATTTATGACATAATCAATGCTCGTGCCAAATTTCAAGTTTCTATGTGAGAAAATTGGATTCCGTACGTAAAATTTGAAGGCTTATTCTTTTGCACATAGAATTGAATAATCGAGTTAGGACCCATTAGCTTTTCTTATTTATGACATAATCAATGCCCGTGCCAAATTTTAAGTTTCTATGTGAGAAAATTACATTCCGTACGTAACATTTGGACGCTAATTGTTTTGCGCATAGAATTAAATAACGGAGTTGGGACCCATTTGCTTTTCCTATTTATGACATAATCAATGCTCGTGCCAAATTTCAAGTTTCTATGTGAGAAAATTGGATACCGTACGTAAAATTTGGATGCTAATTCTTTTGCACATAGAATTGAATAATCGAGTTGGGACCCATTAGCTTTTCCTATTTATGACATAATCAATGCTCGTGCCAAATTTCACGTTTCTATGACACTGGAAAGTGAGAAAAATACATTCCATACGTAAAATTTTGACGCTAATTCTTGTGCACATAGAATTGAATAATCGAGTTGAGACCCATTAGTTTTTCCTATTTTGAACATATACAATGCCCGTGCCAAATTTCAAGTTTCTATGTGAGAAAATTGGATTCCGTACATAAAATTTGGAGGCTAATTCTTTTGCACATAGAGTTGAAAAATCGAGTTGGGACCCATTAGCTTTTCCTATTTATGACATAATCAATGCTCGTGCCAAATTTCAAGTTTCTATGTGAGAAAATTGGATTCCGTACATAAAATTTGGAGGCTAATTCTTTTGCACATAGAATTGAATAATCGAGTTGGGACCCATTAGCTTTTCCTATTTATGACATAATCAATGCTCGTGCCAAATTTCACGTTTCTATGACACTGGAAAGTGAGAAAAATACATTCCATACGTAAAATTTTGACGCTAATTCTTTTGCACATAGAATTGAATAATCGAGTTGGACCCATTAGCTTTTCCTATTTATGACATAATCAATGCTCGTGCCAAATTTCACGTTTCTATGACACTGGAAAGTGAGAAAAATACATTCCGTACGTTAAATTTTGACGCTAATTCTTTTGCGCATTGAATTGAATAATCGAGTTGGGACCCATTAGCTTTTCCTATTTATGACATAATCAATGCTCGTGCCAAATTTCAAATTTCTATGTGAGAAAATTGGATTCCGTGCGTAAAATTTGGAGGCTAATTCTTTTGCACATAGAATTGAATAATCGAGTTGGGACCCATTAGCTTTTCGTATTTATGACATAATCAATGCTCGTGCCAAATTTCAAGTTTCTATGTGAGAAAATTGGATTCCGTACATAAAATTTGGAGGCTAATTCTTTTGCACATAGAATTGAATAATCGAGTTGGACCCATTAGCTTTTCCTATTTATGACATAATCAATGCTCGTGCCAAATTTCACGTTTCTATGACACTGGAAAGTGAGAAAAATACATTCCGTACGTTAAATTTTGACGCTAATTCTTTTGCGCATAGAATTGAATAATCGAGTTGTGACCCATTAGTTTTTCCTATTTTTAACATATACAATGCCCGTGCCAAATTTTAAGTTTCTATGTGAGAAAATTGGATTGTGTACGTAAAATTTGGACGCTAATTCTTTTGCGCATAGAATTGAATAATCGAGTTGGGACCCATTAGCATTTCCTATTTATGACATAATCAATGCTCGTGCCAAATTTGAAGTTTCTATGTGAGAAAATTGGATTCCGTACGTAAAATTTGGAGGCTAATTCTTTGCACATAGAGTTGAAAAATCGAGTTGGGACCCATTAGCTTTTCCTATTTATGACATAATCAATGCTCGTGCCAAATTTCAAGTTTCTATGTGAGAAAATTGGATTCCGTACGTAAAATTTGGAGGCTAATTCTTTTGCACATAGAGTTGAAAAATCGAGTTGGGACCCATTAGCTTTTCCTATTTATGACATAATCAATGCTCGTGCCAAATTTTAAGTTTCTATGTGAGAAAATTACATTCCATACGTAAAACTTGGACGCTAATTCTTTTGTGCCTAGAATTAAATATCAGAGTTGGGACTCTTTAGCTTTTCCTATTTATGACATAATCAATGCCCGTGCCAAATTTCAAGTTTCTATGTGAGAAAACTGGATTCCGTACATAAAATTTGGAGGCTAATTCTTTTGCACATAGAATTGAAAAATCGAGTTGGGACCCATTAGCTTTTCCTATTTATGACATAATCAATGCCCATGCCAAATTTTAAGTTTCTATGTGAGAAAATTACATTCCGTACGTAAAACTTGGACGCTAATTCTTTAGTGCCTAGAATTAAATAACGGAGTTGGGACCCATTAGCTTTTCCTATTTATGACATAATCAATGCTCGTGCCAAATTTCACGTTTCTATGACACTGGAAAGTGAGAAAAATACATTCCGTACGTAAAATTTTGATGCTAATTCTTTTGCGCATAGAATTGAATAATCGAGTTGTGACCCATTAGTTTTTCCTATTTTGAACATATACAATGCCGTGCCAAATTTCACGTTTCTATGTGAGAAAATTGGATTCTGTACGTAAAATTTGGACGCTAATTCTTTTGCGCATAGAATTGAATAATCGAGTTGGGACCCATTAGCTTTTCCTATTTATGACATAATCAATGCTCGTGCCAAATTTCAAGTTTCTATGTGAGAAAATTGGATTCCGTACGTAAAATTTGGAGGCTAATTCTTTGGACATAGAGTTGAAAAATCAAGTTGGGACCCATTAGCTTTTCCTATTTATGACATAATCAATGCTCGTGCCAAATTTCAAGTTTCTATGTGAGAAAATTGGATTCCGTACGTAAAATTTGGAGGCTAATTCTTTTGCACATAGAGTTGAAAAATCGAGTTGGGACCCATTAGCTTTTCTTATTTATGACATAATCAATGCTCGTGCCAAATTTTAAGTTTCTATGTGAGAAAATTACATTCCATACGTAAAACTTGGACGCTAATTCTTTTGTGCCTAGAATTAAATATCAGAGTTGGGACTCTTTAGCTTTTCCTATTTATGACATAATCAATGCCCGTGCCAAATTTCAAGTTTCTATGTGAGAAAATTGGATTCCGTACATAAAATTTGGAGGCTAATTCTTTTGCACATAGAATTGAAAAATCGAGTTGGGACCCATTAGCTTTTCCTATTTATGACATAATCAATGCCCATGCCAAATTTTAAGTTTCTATGTGAGAAAATTGGATTCCGTACGTAAAATTTGAAGGCTAATTCTTTTGCACATAGAATTAAATAACGGAGTTGGGACCCATTAGCTTTTCCTATTTATGACATAATCAATGCTCGTGCCAAATTTCAAGTTTCTGTGTGAGAAAATTGGATACCATACGTAAAATTTGGATGCTAATTCTTTTGCACATAGAATTGAATAATCGAGTTTGGACCCATTAGCTTTTCCTATTTATGACATAATCAATGCTCGTGCCAAATTTCACGTTTCTATGACACTGGAAAGTGAGAAAAATACATTCCGTACGTTAAATTTTGACGCTAATTCTTTTGCTCATAGAGTTGAAAAATCGAGTTGGGACCCATTAGCTTTTCCTATTTATGACATAATCAATGCTCGTGCCAAATTTCAAGTTTCTATGTGAGAAAATTGGATTCCGTACGTAAAATTTGGAGGTTAATTCTTTTGCACATAGAATTGAATAATCGAGTTGGGACCCATTAGCTTTTCCTATTTATGACATAATCAATGCTCGTGCCAAATTTCAAGTTTCTATGTGAGAAAATTGGATTCCGTACGTAAAATTTGAAGGCTTATTCTTTTGCACATAGAATTGAATAATCGAGTTAGGACCCATTAGCTTTTCTTATTTATGACATAATCAATGCCCGTGCCAAATTTTAAGTTTCTATGTGAGAAAATTACATTCCGTACGTAACATTTGGACGCTAATTGTTTTGCGCATAGAATTAAATAACGGAGTTGGGACCCATTTGCTTTTCCTATTTATGACATAATCAATGCTCGTGCCAAATTTCAAGTTTCTATGTGAGAAAATTGGATACCGTACGTAAAATTTGGATGCTAATTCTTTTGCACATAGAATTGAATAATCGAGTTGGGACCCATTAGCTTTTCCTATTTATGACATAATCAATGCTCGTGCCAAATTTCACGTTTCTATGACACTGGAAAGTGAGAAAAATACATTCCATACGTAAAATTTTGACGCTAATTCTTGTGCACATAGAATTGAATAATCGAGTTGAGACCCATTAGTTTTTCCTATTTTGAACATATACAATGCCCGTGCCAAATTTAAAGTTTCTATGTGAGAAAATTGGATTCCGTACATAAAATTTGGAGGCTAATTCTTTTGCACATAGAGTTGAAAAATCGAGTTGGGACCCATTAGCTTTTCCTATTTATGACATAATCAATGCTCGTGCCAAATTTCAAGTTTCTATGTGAGAAAATTGGATTCCGTACATAAAATTTGGAGGCTAATTCTTTTGCACATAGAATTGAATAATCGAGTTGGGACCCATTAGCTTTTCCTATTTATGACATAATCAATGCTCGTGCCAAATTTCACGTTTCTATGACACTGGAAAGTGAGAAAAATACATTCCATACGTAAAATTTTGACGCTAATTCTTTTGCACATAGAATTGAATAATCGAGTTGGACCCATTAGCTTTTCCTATTTATGACATAATCAATGCTCGTGCCAAATTTCACGTTTCTATGACACTGGAAAGTGAGAAAAATACATTCCGTACGTTAAATTTTGACGCTAATTCTTTTGCGCATTGAATTGAATAATCGAGTTGGGACCCATTAGCTTTTCCTATTTATGACATAATCAATGCTCGTGCCAAATTTCAAATTTCTATGTGAGAAAATTGGATTCCGTGCGTAAAATTTGGAGGCTAATTCTTTTGCACATAGAATTGAATAATCGAGTTGGGACCCATTAGCTTTTCGTATTTATGACATAATCAATGCTCGTGCCAAATTTCAAGTTTCTATGTGAGAAAATTGGATTCCGTACATAAAATTTGGAGGCTAATTCTTTTGCACATAGAATTGAATAATCGAGTTGGACCCATTAGCTTTTCCTATTTATGACATAATGAATGCTCGTGCCAAATTTCACGTTTCTATGACACTGGAAAGTGAGAAAAATACATTCCGTACGTTAAATTTTGGCGCTAATTCTTTTGCGCATAGAATTGAATAATCGAGTTGGGACCCATTAGTTTTTCCTATTTAGAACATATTCAATGCCCGTGCCAAATTTTACGTTTCTATGTGAGAAAATTGGATTGTGTACGTAAAATTTGGACGCTAATTCTTTTGCGCATAGAATTGAATAATCGAGTTGGGACCCATTAGCTTTTCCTATTTATGACATAAACAATGCTCGTGCCAAATTTCAAGTTTCTATGTGAGAAAATTACATTCCGTACGTAACATTTGGACGCTAATTCTTTTGCGCATAGAATTAAATAACGGAGTTGGGACCCATTAGCTTTTCCTATTTATGACATAATCAATGCTCGTGCCAAATTTCAAGTTTCTATGTGAGAAAATTGGATTCCGTACATAAAATTTGGAGGCTAATTCTTTTGCACATAGAATTGAAAAATCGAGTTGGGACCCATTAGCTTTTCCTATTTATGACATAATCAATGCCCATGCCAAATTTTAAGTTTCTATGTGAGAAAATTGGATTCCGTACGTAAAATTTGAAGGCTAATTCTTTTGCACATAGAATTAAATAACGGAGTTGGGACCCATTAGCTTTTCCTATTTATGACATAATCAATGCTCGTGCCAAATTTCAAGTTTCTGTGTGAGAAAATTGGATACCATACGTAAAATTTGGATGCTAATTCTTTTGCACATAGAATTGAATAATCGAGTTTGGACCCATTAGCTTTTCCTATTTATGACATAATCAATGCTCGTGCCAAATTTCACGTTTCTATGACACTGGAAAGTGAGAAAAATACATTCCGTACGTTAAATTTTGACGCTAATTCTTTTGCTCATAGAGTTGAAAAATCGAGTTGGGACCCATTAGCTTTTCCTATTTATGACATAATCAATGCTCGTGCCAAATTTCAAGTTTCTATGTGAGAAAATTGGATTCCGTACGTAAAATTTGGAGGTTAATTCTTTTGCACATAGAATTGAATAATCGAGTTGGGACCCATTAGCTTTTCCTATTTATGACATAATCAATGCTCGTGCCAAATTTCAAGTTTCTATGTGAGAAAATTGGATTCCGTACGTAAAATTTGAAGGCTTATTCTTTTGCACATAGAATTGAATAATCGAGTTAGGACCCATTAGCTTTTCTTATTTATGACATAATCAATGCCCGTGCCAAATTTTAAGTTTCTATGTGAGAAAATTACATTCCGTACGTAACATTTGGACGCTAATTGTTTTGCGCATAGAATTAAATAACGGAGTTGGGACCCATTTGCTTTTCCTATTTATGACATAATCAATGCTCGTGCCAAATTTCAAGTTTCTATGTGAGAAAATTGGATACCGTACGTAAAATTTGGATGCTAATTCTTTTGCACATAGAATTGAATAATCGAGTTGGGACCCATTAGCTTTTCCTATTTATGACATAATCAATGCTCGTGCCAAATTTCACGTTTCTATGACACTGGAAAGTGAGAAAAATACATTCCATACGTAAAATTTTGACGCTAATTCTTGTGCACATAGAATTGAATAATCGAGTTGAGACCCATTAGTTTTTCCTATTTTGAACATATACAATGCCCGTGCCAAATTTAAAGTTTCTATGTGAGAAAATTGGATTCCGTACATAAAATTTGGAGGCTAATTCTTTTGCACATAGAGTTGAAAAATCGAGTTGGGACCCATTAGCTTTTCCTATTTATGACATAATCAATGCTCGTGCCAAATTTCAAGTTTCTATGTGAGAAAATTGGATTCCGTACATAAAATTTGGAGGCTAATTCTTTTGCACATAGAATTGAATAATCGAGTTGGGACCCATTAGCTTTTCCTATTTATGACATAATCAATGCTCGTGCCAAATTTCACGTTTCTATGACACTGGAAAGTGAGAAAAATACATTCCATACGTAAAATTTTGACGCTAATTCTTTTGCACATAGAATTGAATAATCGAGTTGGACCCATTAGCTTTTCCTATTTATGACATAATCAATGCTCGTGCCAAATTTCACGTTTCTATGACACTGGAAAGTGAGAAAAATACATTCCGTACGTTAAATTTTGACGCTAATTCTTTTGCGCATTGAATTGAATAATCGAGTTGGGACCCATTAGCTTTTCCTATTTATGACATAATCAATGCTCGTGCCAAATTTCAAATTTCTATGTGAGAAAATTGGATTCCGTGCGTAAAATTTGGAGGCTAATTCTTTTGCACATAGAATTGAATAATCGAGTTGGGACCCATTAGCTTTTCGTATTTATGACATAATCAATGCTCGTGCCAAATTTCAAGTTTCTATGTGAGAAAATTGGATTCCGTACATAAAATTTGGAGGCTAATTCTTTTGCACATAGAATTGAATAATCGAGTTGGACCCATTAGCTTTTCCTATTTATGACATAATGAATGCTCGTGCCAAATTTCACGTTTCTATGACACTGGAAAGTGAGAAAAATACATTCCGTACGTTAAATTTTGGCGCTAATTCTTTTGCGCATAGAATTGAATAATCGAGTTGGGACCCATTAGTTTTTCCTATTTAGAACATATTCAATGCCCGTGCCAAATTTTACGTTTCTATGTGAGAAAATTGGATTGTGTACGTAAAATTTGGACGCTAATTCTTTTGCGCATAGAATTGAATAATCGAGTTGGGACCCATTAGCTTTTCCTATTTATGACATAAACAATGCTCGTGCCAAATTTCAAGTTTCTATGTGAGAAAATTACATTCCGTACGTAACATTTGGACGCTAATTCTTTTGCGCATAGAATTAAATAACGGAGTTGGGACCCATTAGCTTTTCCTATTTATGACATAATCAATGCTCGTGCCAAATTTCAAGTTTCTGTGTGAGAAAATTGGATACCGTACGTAAAATTTGGATGCTAATTCTTTTGCACATGGAATTGAATAATCGAGTTGGGACCCATTAGCTTTTCCTATTTATGACATAATCAATGCTCGTGCCAAATTTCACGTTACTATGACACTGGAAAGTGAGAAAAATACATTCTGTACGTTAAATTTTGACGCTAATTCTTTTGCGCATAGAATTGAATAATCGAGTTGGGACCCATTAGCTTTTCCTATTTATGACATAATCAATGCTCGTGCCAAATTTCACGTTTCTATGACACTGGAAAGTGAGAAAAATACATTCCGTACGTGAAATTTTGACGCTAATTCTTTTGCGCATAGAATTGAATAATCGAGTTGGGACCCATTAGCTTTTCCTATTTATGACATAATCAATGCTCGTGCCAAATTTCAAGTTTCTATGTGAGAAAATTGGATTCCGTACATAAAATTTGGAGGCTAATTCTTTTGCACATAGAATTGAATAATCGAGTTGGACCCTTTAGCTTTTCCTATTTATGACATAATCAATGCTCGTGCCAAATTTCAAGTTTCTATGTGAGAAAATTGGATTCCGTACGTAAAATTTGAAGGCTAATTCTTTTGCACATAGAATTGAATAATCGAGTTAGGACCCATTAGCTTTTCTTATTTATGACATAATCAATGCCCGTGCCAAATTTTAAGTTTCTATGTGAGAAAATTACATTCCGTACGTAACATTTGGACGCTAATTCTTTTGCGCATAGAATTAAATAACGGAGTTGGGACCCATTAGCTTTTCCTATTTATGACATAATCAATGCTCGTGCCAAATTTCAAGTTTCTGTGTGAGAAAATTGGATACCATACGTAAAATTTGGATGCTAATTCTTTTGCACATAGAATTGAATAATCGAGTTTGGACCCATTAGCTTTTCCTATTTATGACATAATCAATGCTCGTGCCAAATTTTACGTTTCTATGACACTGGAAAGTGAGAAAAATACATTCCGTACGTTAAATTTTGACGCTAATTCTTTTGCGCATAGAATTGAATAATCGAGTTGGGACCCATTAGCTTTTCCTATTTATGACATAATCAATGCTCGTGCCAAATTTCACGTTTCTATGACACTGGAAAGTGAGAAAAATACATTCCGTACGTAAAATTTGGAGGCTAATTCTTTTGCACATAGAATTGAATAATCGAGTTGGACCCATTAGCTTTTCCTATTTATGACATAATCAATGCTCGTGCCAAATTTCACGTTTCTATGACACTGGAAAGTGAGAAAAATACATTCCGTACGTAAAATTTTGATGCTAATTCTTTTGCGCATAGAATTGAATAATCGAGTTGTGACCCATTAGTTTTTCCTATTTTGAACATATACAATGCCCGGGCCAAATTTCACGTTTCTATGTGAGAAAATTGGATTCTGTACGTAAAATTTGGACGCTAATTCTTTTGCGCATAGAATTGAATAATCGAGTTGGGACCCATTAGCTTTTCCTATTTATGACATAATCAATGCTCGTGCCAAATTTCAAGTTTCTATGTGAGAAAATTGGATTCCGTACGTAAAATTTGGAGGCTAATTCTTTGGACATAGAGTTGAAAAATCAAGTTGGGACCCATTAGCTTTTCCTATTTATGACATAATCAATGCTCGTGCCAAATTTCAAGTTTCTATGTGAGAAAATTGGATTCCGTACGTAAAATTTGGAGGCTAATTCTTTTGCACATAGAGTTGAAAAATCGAGTTGGGACCCATTAGCTTTTCTTATTTATGACATAATCAATGCTCGTGCCAAATTTTAAGTTTCTATGTGAGAAAATTACATTCCATACGTAAAACTTGGACGCTAATTCTTTTGTGCCTAGAATTAAATATCAGAGTTGGGACTCTTTAGCTTTTCCTATTTATGACATAATCAATGCCCGTGCCAAATTTCAAGTTTCTATGTGAGAAAATTGGATTCCGTACATAAAATTTGGAGGCTAATTCTTTTGCACATAGAATTGAAAAATCGAGTTGGGACCCATTAGCTTTTCCTATTTATGACATAATCAATGCCCATGCCAAATGTTAAGTTTCTATGTGAGAAAATTGGATTCCGTACGTAAAATTTGAAGGCTAATTCTTTTGCACATAGAATTGAATAATCGAGTTAGGACCCATTAGCTTTTCTTATTTATGACATAATCAATGCCCGTGCCAAATTTTAAGTTTCTATGTGAGAAAATTACATTCCGTACGTAACATTTGGACGCTAATTCTTTTGCGCATAGAATTAAATAACGGAGTTGGGACCCATTAGCTTTTCCTATTTATGACATAATCAATGCTCGTGCCAAATTTCAAGTTTCTGTGTGAGAAAATTGGATACCATACGTAAAATTTGGATGCTAATTCTTTTGCACATAGAATTGAATAATCGAGTTTGGACCCATTAGCTTTTCCTATTTATGACATAATCAATGCTCGTGCCAAATTTCACGTTTCTATGACACTGGAAAGTGAGAAAAATCCATTCCGTACGTTAAATTTTGACGCTAATTCTTTTGCGCATAGAATTGAATAATCGAGTTGGGACCCATTAGCTTTTCCTATTTATGACATAATCAATGCTCGTGCCAAATTTCACGTTTCTATGACACTGGAAAGTGAGAAAAATACATTCCGTACGTAAAATTTGGAGGCTAATTCTTTTGCACATAGAATTGAATAATCGAGTTGGACCCATTAGCTTTTCCTATTTATGACATAATCAATGCTCGTGCCAAATTTCACGTTTCTATGACACTGGAAAGTGAGAAAAATACATTCCGTACGTAAAATTTTGATGCTAATTCTTTTGCGCATAGAATTGAATAATCGAGTTGTGACCCATTAGCTTTTCCTATTTATGACATAATCAATGCTCGTGCCAAATTTCAAGTTTCTATGTGAGAAAATTGGATTCCGTACATAAAATTTGGAGGCTAATTCTTTTGCACATAGAATTGAATAATCGAGTTGGACCCATTAGCTTTTCCTATTTATGACATAATCAATGCTCGTGCCAAATTTCACGTTTCTATGACACTGGAAAGTGAGAAAAATACATTCCGTACGTTAAATTTTGATGCTAATTCTTTTGCGCATAGAATTGAATAATCGAGTTGTGACCCATTAGTTTTTTCTATTTAGAACATATTCAATGCCCGTGCCAAATTTTACGTTTCTATGTGAGAAAATTGGATTGTGTACGTAAAATTTGGACGCTAATTCTTTTGCGCATAGAATTGAATAATCGAGTTGGGACCCATTAGCTTTTCCTATTTATGACATAATCAATGCTCGTGCCAAATTTCAAGTTTCTATGTGAGAAAATTGGATTCCGTACGTAAAATTTGGAGGTTAATTCTTTTGCACATAGAATTGAATAATCGAGTTGGGACCCATTAGCTTTTCCTATTAATGACATAATCAATGCTCGTGCCAAATTTCAAGTTTCTATGTGAGAAAATTGGATTCCGTACGTAAAATTTGAAGGCTAATTCTTTTGCACATAGAATTGAATAATCGATTTAGGACCCATTAGCTTTTCTTATTTATGACATAATCAATGCCCGTGCCAAATTTTAAGTTTCTATGTGAGAAAATTACATTCCGTACGTAACATTTGGACGCTAATTGTTTTGCGCATAGAATTAAATAACGGAGTTGGGACCCATTAGCTTTTCCTATTTATGACATAATCAATGCTCGTGCCAAATTTCAAGTTTCTATGTGAGAAAATTGGATACCGTACATAAAATTTGGAGGCTAATTCTTTTGCACATAGAATTGAAAAATCGAGTTGGGACCCATTAGCTTTTCCTATTTATGACATAATCAATGCCCATGCCAAATGTTAAGTTTCTATGTGAGAAAATTGGATTCCGTACGTAAAATTTGAAGGCTAATTCTTTTGCACATAGAATTGAATAATCGAGTTAGGACCCATTAGCTTTTCTTATTTATGACATAATCAATGCCCGTGCCAAATTTTAAGTTTCTATGTGAGAAAATTACATTCCGTACGTAACATTTGGACGCTAATTCTTTTGCGCATAGAATTAAATAACGGAGTTGGGACCCATTAGCTTTTCCTATTTATGACATAATCAATGCTCGTGCCAAATTTCAAGTTTCTGTGTGAGAAAATTGGATACCATACGTAAAATTTGGATGCTAATTCTTTTGCACATAGAATTGAATAATCGAGTTTGGACCCATTAGCTTTTCCTATTTATGACATAATCAATGCTCGTGCCAAATTTCACGTTTCTATGACACTGGAAAGTGAGAAAAATCCATTCCGTACGTTAAATTTTGACGCTAATTCTTTTGCGCATAGAATTGAATAATCGAGTTGGGACCCATTAGCTTTTCCTATTTATGACATAATCAATGCTCGTGCCAAATTTCACGTTTCTATGACACTGGAAAGTGAGAAAAATACATTCCGTACGTAAAATTTGGAGGCTAATTCTTTTGCACATAGAATTGAATAATCGAGTTGGACCCATTAGCTTTTCCTATTTATGACATAATCAATGCTCGTGCCAAATTTCACGTTTCTATGACACTGGAAAGTGAGAAAAATACATTCCGTACGTAAAATTTTGATGCTAATTCTTTTGCGCATAGAATTGAATAATCGAGTTGTGACCCATTAGCTTTTCCTATTTATGACATAATCAATGCTCGTGCCAAATTTCAAGTTTCTATGTGAGAAAATTGGATTCCGTACATAAAATTTGGAGGCTAATTCTTTTGCACATAGAATTGAATAATCGAGTTGGACCCATTAGCTTTTCCTATTTATGACATAATCAATGCTCGTGCCAAATTTCACGTTTCTATGACACTGGAAAGTGAGAAAAATACATTCCGTACGTTAAATTTTGATGCTAATTCTTTTGCGCATAGAATTGAATAATCGAGTTGTGACCCATTAGTTTTTTCTATTTAGAACATATTCAATGCCCGTGCCAAATTTTACGTTTCTATGTGAGAAAATTGGATTGTGTACGTAAAATTTGGACGCTAATTCTTTTGCGCATAGAATTGAATAATCGAGTTGGGACCCATTAGCTTTTCCTATTTATGACATAATCAATGCTCGTGCCAAATTTCAAGTTTCTATGTGAGAAAATTGGATTCCGTACGTAAAATTTGGAGGTTAATTCTTTTGCACATAGAATTGAATAATCGAGTTGGGACCCATTAGCTTTTCCTATTAATGACATAATCAATGCTCGTGCCAAATTTCAAGTTTCTATGTGAGAAAATTGGATTCCGTACGTAAAATTTGAAGGCTAATTCTTTTGCACATAGAATTGAATAATCGATTTAGGACCCATTAGCTTTTCTTATTTATGACATAATCAATGCCCGTGCCAAATTTTAAGTTTCTATGTGAGAAAATTACATTCCGTACGTAACATTTGGACGCTAATTGTTTTGCGCATAGAATTAAATAACGGAGTTGGGACCCATTAGCTTTTCCTATTTATGACATAATCAATGCTCGTGCCAAATTTCAAGTTTCTATGTGAGAAAATTGGATACCGTACATAAAATTTGGAGGCTAATTCTTTTGCACATAGAATTGAAAAATCGAGTTGGGACCCATTAGCTTTTCCTATTTATGACATAATCAATGCCCATGCCAAATTTTAAGTTTCTATGTGAGAAAATTACATTCCGTACATAAAACTTGGACGCTAATTCTTTAGTGCCTAGAATTAAATAACGGAGTTGGGACCCATTAGCTTTTCCTATTTATGACATAATCAATGCCCGTGCCAAATTTCAAGTTTCTATGTGAGAAAATTGGATTCTGTATGTAAAATTTAGACGCTATTTCTTTTGCACATAGAATTGAATAATCTAGTTAGGACCCATTAGCTTTTCCTATTTATGACATAATCAATGCCCGTGCCAAATTTTAAGTTTCTATGTGAGAAAATTACATTCCATACATAAAACTTGGACGCTAATTCTTTTGTGCCTAGAATTAAATAACGGAGTTGGGACCCTTTAGCTTTTCCTATTTATGACATAATCAATGCCCGTGCCAAATTTCAAGTTTCTATGTGAGAAAATTGGATTCCGTACATAAAATTTTGATGCTAATTCTTTTGCGCATAGAATTGAATAATCGAGTTGTGACCCATTAGTTTTTCCTATTTTGAACATATACAATGCCCGTGCCAAATTTTAAGTTTCTATGTGAGAAAATTGGATTGTGTACGTAAAATTTGGACGCTAATTCTTTTGCGCATAGAATTGAATAATCGAGTTGGGACCCATTAGCATTTCCTATTTATGACATAATCAATGCTCGTGCCAAATTTCAAGTTTCTATGTGAGAAAATTGGATTCCGTACGTAAAATTTGGAGGCTAATTCTTTGCACATAGAGTTGAAAAATCGAGTTGGGACCCATTAGCTTTTCCTATTTATGACATAATCAATGCTCGTGCCAAATTTCAAGTTTCTATGTGAGAAAATTGGATTCCGTACGTAAAATTTGGAGGCTAATTCTTTTGCACATAGAGTTGAAAAATCGAGTTGGGACCCATTAGCTTTTCCTATTTATGACATAATCAATGCTCGTGCCAAATTTTAAGTTTCTATGTGAGAAAATTACATTCCATACGTAAAACTTGGACGCTAATTCTTTTGTGCCTAGAATTAAATATCAGAGTTGGGACTCTTTAGCTTTTCCTATTTATGACATAATCAATGCCCGTGCCAAATTTCAAGTTTCTATGTGAGAAAACTGGATTCCGTACATAAAATTTGGAGGCTAATTCTTTTGCACATAGAATTGAAAAATCGAGTTGGGACCCATTAGCTTTTCCTATTTATGACATAATCAATGCCCATGCCAAATTTTAAGTTTCTATGTGAGAAAATTACATTCCGTACGTAAAACTTGGACGCTAATTCTTTAGTGCCGAGAATTAAATAACGGAGTTGGGACCCATTAGCTTTTCCTATTTATGACATAATCAATGCCCGTGCCAAATTTCAAGTTTCTATGTGAGAAAATTGGATTCTGTATGTAAAATTTAGACGCTATTTCTTTTGCACATAGAATTGAATAATCTAGTTAGGACCCATTAGCTTTTCCTATTTATGACATAATCAATGCCCGTGCCAAATTTTAAGTTTCTATGTGAGAAAATTACATTCCATACATAAAACTTGGACGCTAATTCTTTTGTGCCTAGAATTAAATAACGGAGTTGGGACCCTTTAGCTTTTCCTATTTATGACATAATCAATGCCCGTGCCAAATTTCAAGTTTCTATGTGAGAAAATTGGATTCCGTACATAAAATTTGGAGGCTAATTCTTTTGCACATAGAATTGAATAATCGAGTTGGGACCCATTAGCTTTTCCTATTTATGACATAATCAATGCCCGTGCCAAATTTTAAGTTTCTATGTGAGAAAATTACATTCCATACATAAAACTTGGACGCTAATTCTATTGTGCCTTGAATTAAATAACGGAGTTGGGACCCTTTAGCTTTTCCTATTTATGACATAATCAATGCCCGTGCCAAATTTCAAGTTTCTATGTGAGAAAATTGGATTCCGTACGTAAACTTTGGACGCTAATTCTTTTGCACATAGAATTGAATAATAGAGTTGGGACCCATTAGCTTTTCCTATTTATGACATAATCAATGCTCGTGCCAAATTTCAAGTTTCTATGTGAGAAAATTGGATTCCGTACATAAAATTTGGAGGCTAATTCTTTTGCACATAGAATTGAATAATCGTGTTGGACCCATTAGCTTTTCCTATTTATAACATAATCAATGCTCGTGCCAAATTTCACGTTTCTATGACACTGGAAAGTGAGAAAAATACATTCCGTACGTTAAATTTTGACGCTAATTCTTTTGCTCATAGAATTGAATAATCGAGTTGGGACCCATTAGTTTTTCCTATTTAGAACATATTCAATGCCCGTGCCAAATTTTACGTTTCTATGTGAGAAAATTGGATTGTGTACGTAAAATTTGGACGCTAATTCTTTTGCGCATAGAATTGAATAATCGAGTTGGGACCCATTAGCTTTTCCTATTTATGACATAATCAATGCTCGTGCCAAATTTCAAGTTTCTATGTGAGAAAATTGGATTCCGTACGTAAAATTTGGAGGTTAATTCTTTTGCACATAGAAAAGAATAATCGAGTTGGGACCCATTAGCTTTTCCTATTAATGACATAATCAATGCTCGTGCCAAATTTCAAGTTTCTATGTGAGAAAATTGGATTCCGTACGTAAAATTTGAAGGCTAATTCTTTTGCACATAGAATTGAATAATCGAGTTAGGACCCATTAGCTTTTCTTATTTATGACATAATCAATGCCCGTGCCAAATTTTAAGTTTCTATGTGAGAAAATTACATACCGTACGTAACATTTGGACGCTAATTGTTTTGCGCATAGAATTAAATAACGGAGTTGGGACCCATTAGCTTTTCCTATTTATGATATAATCAATGCTCGTGCCAAATTTCAAGTTTCTATGTGAGAAAATTGGATACCGTACGTAAAATTTGGATGCTAATTCTTTTGCACATAGAATTGAATAATCGAGTTGGGACCCATTAGCTTTTCCTATTTATGACATAATCAATGCTCGTGCCAAATTTCACGTTTCTATGACACTGGAAAGTGAGAAAAATGCATTCCATACGTAAAATTTTGACGCTAATTCTTTTGCACATAGAATTGAATAATCGAGTTAGGACCCATTAGCTTTTCCTATTTATGACATAATCAATGCTCGTGCCAAATTTCACGTTTCTATGACACTGGAAAGTGAGAAAAATACATTCCGTACGGAAAATTTTGACGCTAATTCTTTTGCGCATAGAATTGAATAATCGAGTTGAGACCCATTAGTTTTTCCTATTTTGAACATATACAATGCCCGTGCCAAATTTCAAGTTTCTATGTGAGAAAATTGGATTCCGTACATAAAATTTGGAGGCTAATTCTTTTGCACATAGAGTTGAAAAATCGAGTTGGGACCCATTAGCTTTTCCTATTTATGACATAATCAATGCTCGTGCCAAATTTCAAGTTTCTATGTTAGAAAATTGGATTCTGTACGTAAAATTTGGACGCTAATTCTTTTGCGCATAGAATTGAATAATCGAGTTGGGACCCATTAGCTTTTCCTATTTATGACATAATCAATGCTCGTGCCAAATTTCAAGTTTCTATGTGAGAAAATTGGATTCCGTACGTAAAATTTGGAGGCTAATTCTTTTGCACAGAGTTGAAAAATCGAGTTGGGACCCATTAGCTTTTCCTATTTATGACATAATCAATGCTCGTGCCAAATTTCAAGTTTCTATGTGAGAAAATTGGATACCGTACATAAAATTTGGAGGCTAATTCTTTTGCACATAGAATTGAATACTTGTGTTGGACCCATTAGCTTTTCCTATTTATAACATAATCAATGCTCGTGCCAAATTTCACGTTTCTATGACACTGGAAAGTGAGAAAAATACATTCCATACGTTAAATTTTGACGCTAATTCTTTTGCTCATAGAATTGAATAATCGAGTTGGGACCCATTAGTTTTTCCTATTTAGAACATATTCAATGCCCGTGCCAAATTTTACGTTTCTATGTGAGAAAATTGGATTGTGTACGTAAAATTTGGACGCTAATTCTTTTGCGCATAGAATTGAATAATCGAGTTGGGACCCATTAGCTTTTCCTATTTATGACATAATCAATGCTCGTGCCAAATTTCAAGTTTCTATGTGAGAAAATTGGATTCCGTACGTAAAATTTGAAGGCTAATTCTTTTGCACATAGAATTGAATAATCGAGTTAGGACCCATTAGCTTTTCTTATTTATGACATAATCAATGCCCGTGCCAAATTTTAAGTTTCTATGTGAGAAAATTACATACCGTACGTAACATTTGGACGCTAATTGTTTTGCGCATAGAATTAAATAACGGAGTTGGGACCCATTAGCTTTTCCTATTTATGATATAATCAATGCTCGTGCCAAATTTCAAGTTTCTATGTGAGAAAATTGGATACCGTACGTAAAATTTGGATGCTAATTCTTTTGCACATAGAATTGAATAATCGAGTTGGGACCCATTAGCTTTTCCTATTTATGACATAATCAATGCTCGTGCCAAATTTCACGTTTCTATGACACTGGAAAGTGAGAAAAATGCATTCCATACGTAAAATTTTGACGCTAATTCTTTTGCACATAGAATTGAATAATCGAGTTAGGACCCATTAGCTTTTCCTATTTATGACATAATCAATGCTCGTGCCAAATTTCACGTTTCTATGACACTGGAAAGTGAGAAAAATACATTCCGTACGGAAAATTTTGACGCTAATTCTTTTGCGCATAGAATTGAATAATCGAGTTGAGACGCATTAGTTTTTCCTATTTTGAACATATACAATGCCCGTGCCAAATTACAAGTTTCTATGTGAGAAAATTGGATTCCGTACATAAAATTTGGAGGCTAATTCTTTTGCACATAGAGTTGAAAAATCGAGTTGGGACCCATTAGCTTTTCCTATTTATGACATAATCAATGCTCGTGCCAAATTTCAAGTTTCTATGTGAGAAAATTGGATTCCGTACATAAAATTTGGAGGCTAATTCTTTTGCACATAGAGTTGAATAATCGAGTTGGGACCCATTAGCTTTTCCTATTTATGACATAATCAATGGTCGTGCCAAATTTCACGTTTCTATGACACTGGAAAGTGAGAAAAATACATTCCGTACGTTAAATTTTGATGCTAATTCTTTTGCGCATAGAATTGAATAATCGAGTTGGGACCCATTAGCTTTTCCTATTTATGACATAATCAATGCTCGTGCCAAATTTCAAGTTTCTATGTGAGAAAATTGGATTCCGTACATAAAATTTGGAGGCTAATTCTTTTGCACATAGAATTGAATAATCGAGTTGGACCCATTAGCTTTTCCTATTTATGACATAATCGATGCTCGTGCCAAATTTCAAGTTTCTATGTGAGAAAATTGGATTCCGTACGTAAAATTTGAAGGCTAATTCTTTTGCACATAGAATTGAATAATCGAGTTAGTACCCATTAGCTTTTCTTATTTATGACATAATCAATGCCCGTGCCAAATTTTAAGTTTCTATGTGAGAAAATTACATTCCGTACGTAACATTTGGACGCTAATTCTTTTGCGCATAGAATTAAATAACGGAGTTGGGACCCATTAGCTTTTCCTATTTATGACATAATCAATGCTCGTGCCAAATTTCACGTTTCTATGACACTGGAAAGTGAGAAAAATACATTCCGTACGTTAAATTTTGATGCTAATTCTTTTGCGCATAGAATTGAATAATCGAGTTGGGACCCATTAGCTTTTCCTATTTATGACATAATCAATGCTCGTGCCAAATTTCAAGTTTCTATGTGAGAAAATTGGATTCCGTACATAAAATTTGGAGGCTAATTCTTTTGCACATAGAATTGAATAATCGAGTTGGACCCATTAGCTTTTCCTATTTATGACATAATCGATGCTCGTGCCAAATTTCAAGTTTCTATGTGAGAAAATTGGATTCCGTACGTAAAAGTTGGAGGCTAATTCTTTTGCACATAGAGTTGAAAAATCGAGTTGGGACCCATTAGCTTTTCCTATTTATGACATAATCAATGCTCGTGCCAAATTTTAAGTTTCTATGTGAGAAAATTACATTCCATACGTAAAACTTGGACGCTAATTCTTTTGTGCCTAGAATTAAATATCAGAGTTGGGACCCTTTAGCTTTTCCTATTTATGACATAATCAATGCCCGTGCCAAATTTCAAGTTTCTATGTGAGAAAATTGGATTCCGTACATAAAATTTGGAGGCTAATTCTTTTGCATAGAATTAAAAAATCGAGTTGGGACCTATTAGCTTTTCCTATTTATGACATAATCAATGCCCATGCCAAATTTTAAGTTTCTATGTGAGAAAATTACATTCCGTACGTAAAACTTGGACGCTAATTCTTTAGTGCCTAGAATTAAATAACGGAGTTGGGACCCATTAGCTTTTCCTATTTATGACATAATCAATGCCCGTGACAAATTTCAAGATTCTATGTGAGAAAATTGGATTCTGTATGTAAAATTTAGACGCTATTTCTTTTGCACATAGAATTGAATAATCTAGTTAGGACCCATTAGCTTTTCCTATTTATGACATAATCAATGCCCGTGCCAAATTTTAAGTTTCTATGTGAGAAAATTACATTCCATACATAAAACTTGGACGCTAATTCTTTTGTGCCTAGAATTAAATAACGGAGTTGGGACCCTTTAGCTTTTCCTATTTATGACATAATCAATGCCCGTGCCAAATTTCAAGTTTCTATGTGAGAAAATTGGATTCCGTACATAAAATTTTGATGCTAATTCTTTTGCGCATAGAATTGAATAATCGAGTTGTGACCCATTAGTTTTTCCTATTTTGAACATATACAATGCCCGTGCCAAATTTTAAGTTTCTATGTGAGAAAATTGGATTCTGTACGTAAAATTTGGACGCTAATTCTTTTGCGCATAGAATTGAATAATCGAGTTGGGACCCATTAGCATTTCCTATTTATGACATAATCAATGCTCGTGCCAAATTTCAAGTTTCTATGTGAGAAAATTGGATTCCGTACGTAAAATTTGGAGGCTAATTCTTTGCACATAGAGTTGAAAAATCGAGTTGGGACCCATTAGCTTTTCCTATTTATGACATAATCAATGCTCGTGTTAAATTTCAAGTTTCTATGTGAGAAAATTGGATTCCGTACGTAAAATTTGGAGGCTAATTCTTTTGCACATAGAGTTGAAAAATCGAGTTGGGACCCATTAGCTTTTCCTATTTATGACATAATCAATGCTCGTGCCAAATTTTAAGTTTCTATGTGAGAAAATTACATTCCATACGTAAAACTTGGACGCTAATTCTTTTGTGCCTAGAATTAAATATCAGAGTTGGGACTCTTTAGCTTTTCCTATTTATGACATAATCAATGCCCGTGCCAAATTTCAAGTTTCTATGTGAGAAAATTGGATTCCGTACATAAAATTTGGAGGCTAATTCTTTTGCACATAGAATTGAAAAATCGAGTTGGGACCCATTAGCTTTTCCTATTTATGACATAATCAATGCCCATGCCAAATTTCAAGTTTCTATGTGAGAAAATTGGATTCTGTATGTAAAATTTAGACGCTATTTCTTTTGCACATAGAATTGAATAATCTAGTTAGGACCCATTAGCTTTTCCTATTTATGACATAATCAATGCCCGTGCCAAATTTTAAGTTTCTATGTGAGAAAATTACATTCCGTACGTAAAACTTGGACGCTAATTCTTTAGTGCCTAGAATTAAATAACGGAGTTGGGACCCATTAGCTTTTCCTATTTATTACATAATCAATGCCCGTGCCAAATTTCAAGTTTCTATGTGAGAAAATTGGATTCTGTATGTAAAATTTAGACGCTATTTCTTTTGCACATAGAATTGAATAATCTAGTTAGGACCCATTAGCTTTTCCTATTTATGACAATCAATGCCCGTGCCAAATTTTAAGTTTCTATGTGAGAAAATTACATTCCATACATAAAACTTGGACGCTAATTCTTTTGTGCCTAGAATTAAATAACGGAGTTGGGACCCTTTAGCTTTTCCTATTTATGACATAATCAATGCCCGTGCCAAATTTCAAGTTTCTATGTGAGAAAATTGGATTCCGTACATAAATTTTGGAGGCTAATTCTTTTGCACATAGAATTGAATAATCGAGTTGGGACCCATTAGCTTTTCCTATTTATGACATAATCAATGCCCGTGCCAAATTTTAAGTTTCTATGTGAGAAAATTACATTCCGTACGTAAAACTTGGACGCTAATTCTTTAGTGCCTAGAATTAAAAACCGGAGTTGGGACCCATTAGCTTTTCCTATTTATGACATAATCAATGCTCGTGCCAAATTTCAAGTTTCTATGTGAGAAAATTGGATTCCGTACGTAAACTTTGGACGCTAATTCTTTTGCACATAGAATTGAATAATAGAGTTGGGACCCATTAGCTTTTCCTATTTATGACATAATCAATGCTCGTGCCAAATTTCACGTTTCTATGACACTGGAAAGTGAGAAAAATACATTCCATACGTAAAATTTTGACGCTAATTCTTTTGCACATAGAATTGAATAATCGAGTTAGGACCCATTAGCTTTTCCTATTTATGACATAATCAATGCTCGTGCCAAATTTCACGTTTCTATGACACTGGAAAGTGAGAAAAATACATTCCGTACGGAAAATTTTGACGCTAATTCTTTTGCGCATAGAATTGGATAATCGAGTTGAGACCCATTAGTTTTTCCTATTTATGACATAATCAATGCCCGTGCCAAATTTTAAGTTTCTATGTGAGAAAATTGGATTCCGTACGTAAAATTTGGAGGCTAATTCTTTTGCACATAGAGTTGAAAAATCGAGTTGGGACCCATTAGCTTTTCCTATTTATGACATAATCAATGCTCGTGCCAAATTTCAAGTTTCTATGTGAGAAAATTGGATTCCGTACATAAAATTTGGAGGCTAATTCTTTTGCACATAGAATTGAATAATCGAGTTGGACCCATTAGCTTTTCCTATTTATAACATAATCAATGCTCGTGCCAAATTTCACGTTTCTATGACACTGGAAAGTGAGAAAAATACATTCCGTACGTTAAATTTTGACGCTAATTCTTTTGCTCATAGAATTGAATAATCGAGTTGGGACCCATTAGTTTTTCCTATTTAGAACATATTCAATGCCCGTGCCAAATTTTACGTTTCTATGTGAGAAAATTGGATTGTGTACGTAAAATTTGGACGCTAATTCTTTTGCACATAGAATTGAATAATCGAGTTGGGACCCATTAGCTTTTCCTATTTATGACATAATCAATGCTCGTGCCAAATTTCAAGTTTCTATGTGAGAAAATTGGATTCCGTACGTAAAATTTGGAGGTTAATTCTTTTGCACATAGAATTGAATAATCGAGTTGGGACCCATTAGCTTTTCCTATTTATGACATAATCAATGCTCGTGCCAAATTTCAAGTTTCTATGTGAGAAAATTGGATTCCGTACGTAAAATTTGAAGGCTAATTCTTTTGCACATAGAATTGAATAATCGAGTTAGGACCCATTAGCTTTTCTTATTTATGACATAATCAATGCCCGTGCCAAATTTTAAGTTTCTATGTGAGAAAATTACATTCCGTACGTAACATTTGGACGCTAATTCTTTTGCGCATAGAATTAAATAACGGAGTTGGGACCCATTAGCTTTTCCTATTTATGACATAATCAATGCTCGTGCCAAATTTCAAGTTTCTATGTGAGAAAATTGGATACCGTACGTAAAATTTTGACGCTAATTCTTTTGCACATAGAATTGAATAATCGAGTTGGGACCCATTAGCTTTTCCTATTTATGACATAATCAATGCTCGTGCCAAATTTCACGTTTCTATGACACTGGAAAGTGAGAAAAATACATTCCATACGTAAAATTTTGACGCTAATTCTTTTGCACATAGAATTGAATAATCGAGTTAGGACCCATTAGCTTTTCCTATTTATGACATAATCAATGCTCGTGCCAAATTTCACGTTTCTATGACACTGGAAAGTGAGAAAAATACATTCCGTACGGAAAATGTTGACGCTAATTCTTTTGCGCATAGAATTGAATAATCGAGTTGAGACCCATTAGTTTTTCCTATTTTGAACATATACAATGCCCGTGCCAAATTTCAAGTTTCTATGTGAGAAAATTGGATTCCGTACATAAAATTTGGAGGCTAATTCTTTTGCACATAGAGTTGAAAAATCGAGTTGGGACCCATTAGCTTTTCCTATTTATGACATAATCAATGCTCGTGCCAAATTTCAAGTTTCTATGTGAGAAAATTGGATTCCGTACATAAAATTTGGAGGCTAATTCTTTTGCACATAGAATTGAATAATCGAGTTGGGACCCATTAGCTTTTCCTATTTATGACATAATCAATGCTCGTGCCAAATTTAAAGTTTCTATGTGAGAAAATTGGATTCCGTACTTAAAATTTGGAGGCTAATTCTTTTGCACATAGAATTGAATAATCGAGTTGGGACCCATTAGCTTTTCCTATTTATGACATAATCAATGCTCGTGCCAAATTTCACGTTTCTATGTGAGAAAATTGGATTCCGTACATAAAATTTGGAGGCTAATTCTTTTGCACATAGAGTTGAAAAATCGAGTTGGAACCCATTAGCTTTTCCTATTTATGACATAATCAATGCTCGTGCCAAATTTCAAGTTTCTATGTGAGAAAATTGGATTCCGTACATAAAATTTGGAGGCTAATTCTTTTGCACATAGAATTGAATAATCGAGTTGGGACCCATTAGCTTTTCCTATTTATGACATAATCAATGCTCGTGCCAAATTTCACGTTTCTATGACACTGGAAAGTGAGAAAAATACATTCCGTACGTTAAATTTTGATGCTAATTCTTTTGCGCATAGAATTGAATAATCGAGTTGGGACCCATTAGTTTTTCCTATTTAGAACATATTCAATGCCCGTGCCAAATTTTACGTTTCTATGTGAGAAAATTGGATTGTGTACGTAAAATTTGGACGCTAATTCTTTTGCGCATAGAATTGAATAATCGAGTTGGGACCCATTAGCTTTTCCTATTTATGACATAATCAATGCTCGTGCCAAATTTCACGTTTCTATGACACTGGAAAGTGAGAAAAATACATTCCGTACGTTAAATTTTGATGCTAATTCTTTTGCGCATAGAATTGAATAATCGAGTTGGGACCCATTAGCTTTTCATATTTATGACATAATCAATGCTCGTGCCAAATTTCACGTTTCTATGACACTGGAAAGTGAGAAAAATTCATTCCGTACGTTAAATTTTGATGCTAATTCTTTTGCGCATAGAATTGAATAATCGAGTTGGGACCCATTAGCTTTTCCTATTTATCACATAATCAATGCTCGTGCCAAATTTCAAGTTTCTATGTGAGAAAATTGGATTCCGTACATAAAATTTGGAGGCTAATTCTTTTGCACATAGAATTGAATAATCGAGTTGGACCCATTAGCTTTTCCTATTTATGACATAATCGATGCTCGTGCCAAATTTCAAGTTTCTATGTGAGAAAATTGGATTCCGTACGTAAAATTTGAAGGCTAATTCTTTTGCACATAGAATTGAATAATCGAGTTGGGACCCATTAGCTTTTCCTATTTATGACATAATCAATGCTCGTGCCAAATTTCACGTTTCTATGACACTGGAAAGTGAGAAAAATACATTCCGTACGTTAAATTTTGACGCTAATTCTTTTGCGCATAGAAGTGAATAATCGAGTTGGGACCCATTAGCTTTTCCTATTTATGACATAATCAATGCTCGTGCCAAATTTCACGTTTCTATGACACTGGAAAGTGAGAAAAATACATTCCGTACGTTAAATTTTGACGCTAATTCTTTTGCGCATAGAATTGAATAATCGAGTTGGGACCCATTAGCTTTTCCTATTTATGACATAATCAATGCTCGTGCCAAATTTCAAGTTTCTATGTGAGAAAATTGGATTCCGTACATAAAATTTGGAGGCTAATTCTTTTGCACATAGAATTGAATAATCGAGTTGGACCCATTAGCTTTTCCTATTTATGACATAATCAATGCTCGTGCCAAATTTCACGTTTCTATGACACTGGAAAGTGAGAAAAATACATTCCGTACGTAAAATTTTGATGCTAATTCTTTTGCGCATAGAATTGAATAATCGAGTTGTGACCCATTAGTTTTTCCTATTTTGAACATATACAATGCCCGTGCCAAATTTCACGTTTCTATGTGAGAAAATTGGATTCTGTACGTTAAATTTGGACGCTAATTCTTTTGCGCATAGAATTGAATAATCGAGTTGGGACCCATTAGCTTTTCCTATTTATGACATAATCAATGCTCGTTCCAAATTTCAAGTTTCTATGTGAGAAAATTGGATTCCGTACGTAAAAGTTGGAGGCTAATTCTTTTGCACATAGAGTTGAAAAATCGAGTTGGGACCCATTAGCTTTTCCTATTTATGACATAATCAATGCTCGTGCCAAATTTTAAGTTTCTATGTGAGAAAATTACATTCCATACGTAAAACTTGGACGCTAATTCTTTTGTGCCTAGAATTAAATATCAGAGTTGGGACCCTTTAGCTTTTCCTATTTATGACATAATCAATGCCCGTGCCAAATTTCAAGTTTCTATGTGAGAAAATTGGATTCCGTACATAAAATTTGGAGGCTAATTCTTTTGCACATAGAATTGAAAAATCGAGTTGGGACCTATTAGCTTTTCCTATTTATGACATAATCAATGCCCATGCCAAATTTTAAGTTTCTATGTGAGAAAATTACATTCCGTACGTAAAACTTGGACGCTAATTCTTTAGTGCCTAGAATTAAATAACGGAGTTGGGACCCATTAGCTTTTCCTATTTATGACATAATCAATGCCCGTGCCAAATTTCAAGATTCTATGTGAGAAAATTGGATTCTGTATGTAAAATTTAGACGCTATTTCTTTTGCACATAGAATTGAATAATCTAGTTAGGACCCATTAGCTTTTCCTATTTATGACATAATCAATGCCCGTGCCAAATTTTAAGTTTCTATGTGAGAAAATTACATTCCATACATAAAACTTGGACGCTAATTCTTTTGTGCCTAGAATTAAATAACGGAGTTGGGACCCTTTAGCTTTTCCTATTTATGACATAATCAATGCCCGTGCCAAATTTCAAGTTTCTATGTGAGAAAATTGGATTCCGTACATAAAATTTTGATGCTAATTCTTTTGCGCATAGAATTGAATAATCGAGTTGTGACCCATTAGTTTTTCCTATTTTGAACATATACAATGCCCGTGCCAAATTTTAAGTTTCTATGTGAGAAAATTGGATTCTGTATGTAAAATTTAGACGCTATTTCTTTTGCACATAGAATTGAATAATCTAGTTAGGACCCATTAGCTTTTCCTATTTATGACATAATCAATGCCCGTGCCAAATTTTAAGTTTCTATGTGAGAAAATTACATTCCATACATAAAACTTGGACGCTAATTCTTTTGTGCCTAGAATTAAATAACGGAGTTGGGACCCTTTAGCTTTTCCTATTTATGACATAATCAATGCTCGTGCCAAATTTCAAGTTTCTATGTGAGAAAATTGGATTCCGTACGTAAAATTTGGAGGCTAATTCTTTGCACATAGAGTTGAAAAATCGAGTTGGGACCCATTAGCTTTTCCTATTTATGACATAATCAATGCTCGTGTTAAATTTCAAGTTTCTATGTGAGAAAATTGGATTCCGTACGTAAAATTTGGAGGCTAATTCTTTTGCACATAGAGTTGAAAAATCGAGTTGGGACCCATTAGCTTTTCCTATTTATGACATAATCAATGCTCGTGCCAAATTTTAAGTTTCTATGTGAGAAAATTACATTCCATACGTAAAACTTGGACGCTAATTCTTTTGTGCCTAGAATTAAATATCAGAGTTGGGACTCTTTAGCTTTTCCTATTTATGACATAATCAATGCCCGTGCCAAATTTCAAGTTTCTATGTGAGAAAATTGGATTCCGTACATAAAATTTGGAGGCTAATTCTTTTGCACATAGAATTGAAAAATCGAGTTGGGACCCATTAGCTTTTCCTATTTATGACATAATCAATGCCCATGCCAAATTTCAAGTTTCTATGTGAGAAAATTGGATTCTGTATGTAAAATTTAGACGCTATTTCTTTTGCACATAGAATTGAATAATCTAGTTAGGACCCATTAGCTTTTCCTATTTATGACATAATCAATGCCCGTGCCAAATTTTAAGTTTCTATGTGAGAAAATTACATTCCGTACGTAAAACTTTGACGCTAATTCTTTAGTGCCTAGAATTAAATAACGGAGTTGGGACCCATTAGCTTTTCCTATTTATTACATAATCAATGCCCGTGCCAAATTTCAAGTTTCTATGTGAGAAAATTGGATTCTGTATGTAAAATTTAGACGCTATTTCTTTTGCACATAGAATTGAATAATCTAGTTAGGACCCATTAGCTTTTCCTATTTATGACAATCAATGCCCGTGCCAAATTTTAACTTTCTATGTGAGAAAATTACATTCCATACATAAAACTTGGACGCTAATTCTTTTGTGCCTAGAATTAAATAACGGAGTTGGGACCCTTTAGCTTTTCCTATTTATGACATAATCAATGCCCGTGCCAAATTTCAAGTTTCTATGTGAGAAAATTGGATTCCGTACATAAAATTTGGAGGCTAATTCTTTTGCACATAGAATTGAATAATCGAGTTGGGACCCATTAGCTTTTCCTATTTATGACATAATCAATGCCCGTGCCAAATTTTAAGTTTCTATGTGAGAAAATTACATTCCGTACGTAAAACTTGGACGCTAATTCTTTAGTGCCTAGAATTAAAAACCGGAGTTGGGACCCATTAGCTTTTCCTATTTATGACATAATCAATGCTCGTGCCAAATTTCAAGTTTCTATGTGAGAAAATTGGATTCCGTACGTAAACTTTGGACGCTAATTCTTTTGCACATAGAATTGAATAATAGAGTTGGGACCCATTAGCTTTTCCTATTTATGACATAATCAATGCTCGTGCCAAATTTCAAGTTTCTATGTGAGAAAATTGGATTCCGTACGTAAAATTTGAAGGCTAATTCTTTTGCACATAGAATTGAATAATCGAGTTAGGACCCATTAGCTTTTCTTATTTATGACATAATCAATGCCTGTGCCAAATTTTAAGTTTCTATGTGAGAAAATTACATTCCGTACGTAACATTTGGACGCTAATTCTTTTGCGCATAGAATTAAATAACGGAGTTGGGACCCATTAGCTTTTCCTATTTATGACATAATCAATGCTCGTGCCAAATTTCAAGTTTCTATGTGAGAAAATTGGATACCGTACGTAAAATTTTGACGCTAATTCTTTTGCACATAGAATTGAATAATCGAGTTGGGACCCATTAGCTTTTCCTATTTATGACATAATCAATGCTCGTGCCAAATTTTACGTTTCTATGACACTGGAAAGTGAGAAAAATACATTCAATACGTAAAATTTTGACGCTAATTCTTTTGCACATAGAATTGAATAATCGAGTTAGGACCCATTAGCTTTTCATATTTATGACATAATCAATGCTCGTGCGAAATTTCACGTTTCTATGACACTGGAAAGTGAGAAAAATACATTCCGTACGGAAAATGTTGACGCTAATTCTTTTGCGCATAGAATTGAATAATCGAGTTGAGACCCATTAGTTTTTCCTATTTTGAACATATACAATGCCCGTGCCAAATTTCAAGTTTCTATGTGAGAAAATTGGATTCCGTACATAAAATTTGGAGGCTAATTCTTTTGCACATAGAGTTGAAAAATCGAGTTGGGACCCATTAGCTTTTCCTATTTATGACATAATCAATGCTCGTGTCAAATTTCAAGTTTCTATGTGAGAAAATTGGATTCCGTACATAAAATTTGGAGGCTAATTCTTTTGCACATAGAATTGAATAATCGAGTTGGGACCCATTAGCTTTTCCTATTTATGACATAATCAATGCTCGTGCCAAATTTCACGTTTCTATGACACTGGAAAGTGAGAAAAATACATTCCATACGTAAAATTTTGACGCTAATTCTTTTGCACATAAAATTAAATAATCGAGTTGGACCCATTAGCTTTTCCTATTTAGAACATATTCAATGCCCGTGCCAAATTTTACGTTTCTATGTGAGAAAATTGGATTCCGTACGTAAAATTTGGAGGTTAATTCTTTTGCACATAGAATTGAATAATCGAGTTGGGACCATTAGCTTTTCCTATTTATGACATAATCAATGCTCGTGCCAAATTTCAAGTTTCTATGTGAGAAAATTGGATTCCGTACGTAAAATTTGAAGGCTAATTCTTTTGCACATAGAATTGAATAATCGAGTTAGGACCCATTAGCTTTTCTTATTTATGACATAATCAATGCTCGTGCCAAATTTCAAGTTTCTATGTGAGAAAATTGGATACCGTACGTAAAATTTGGACGCTAATTCTTTTGCGCATAGAATTAAATAACGGAGTTGGGACCCATTAGCTTTTCCTATTTATGACATAATCAATGCTCGTGCCAAATTTCAAGTTTCTATGTGAGAAAATTGGATACCGTACGTAAAATTTGGATGCTAATTCTTTTGCACATAGAATTGAATAATCGAGTTGGGACCCATTAGCTTTTCCTATTTATGACATAATCAATGCTCGTGCCAAATTTCACGTTTCTATGACACTGGAAAGTGAGAAAAATACATTCCATACGTAAAATTTTGACGCTAATTCTTTTGCACATAGAATTGAATAATCGAGTTAGGACCCATTAGCTTTTCCTATTTATGACATAGTCAATGCCCGTGCCAAATTTTACGTTTCTATGTGAGAAAATTGGATTCTGTACGTAAAATTTGGACGCTAATTCTTTTGCGCATAGAATTGAATAATCGAGTTGGAACCCATTAGCTTTTCCTATTTATGACATAATCAATGCTCGTGCCAAATTTCAAGTTTCTATGTGAGAAAATTGGATTCTGTACGTAAAATTTGGAGGCTAATTCTTTTGCACATAGAATTGAATAATCGAGTTGGACCCATTAGCTTTTCCTATTTATAACATAATCAATGCTCGTGCCAAATTTCACGTTTCTATGACACTGGAAAGTGAGAAAAATACATTCCGTACGTTAAATTTTGACGCTAATTCTTTTGCTCATAGAATTGAATAATCGAGTTGGGACCCATTAGTTTTTCCTATTTAGAACATATTCAATGCCCGTGCCAAATTTAACGTTTCTATGTGAGAAAATTGGATTGTGTACGTAAAATTTGGACGCTAATTCTTTTGCGCATAGAATTGAATAATCGAGTTGGGACCCATTAGCTTTTCCTATTTATGACATAATCAATGCTCGTGCCAAATTTCAAGTTTCTATGTGAGAAAATTGGATTCCGTACGTAAAATTTGGAGGTTAATTCTTTTGCACAAAGAATTGAATAATCGAGTTGGGACCCATTAGCTTTTCCTATTTATGACATAATCAATGCTCGTGCCAAATTTCAAGTTTCTATGTGAGAAAATTGGATTCCGTACGTAAAATTTGAAGGCTAATTCTTTTGCACATAGAATTGAATAATCGAGTTAGGACCCATTAGCTTTTCTTATTTATGACATAATCAATGCCCGTGCCAAATTTTAAGTTTCTATGTGAGAAAATTACATTCCGTACGTAACATTTGGACGCTAATTCTTTTGCGCATAGAATTAAATAACGGAGTTGGGACCCATTAGCTTTTCCTATTTATGACATAATCAATGCTCGTGCCAAATTTCAAGTTTCTATGTGAGAAAATTGGATACCGTACGTAAAATTTGGATGCTAATTCTTTTGCACATAGAATTGAATAATCGAGTTGGGACCCATTAGCTTTTCCTATTTATGACATAATCAATGCTCGTGCCAAATTTCACGTTTCTATGACACTGGAAAGTGAGAAAAATACATTCCATACGTAAAATTTTGACGCTAATTCTTTTGCACATAGAATTGAATAATCGAGTTAGGACCCATTAGCTTTTCCTATTTATGACATAATCAATGCTCGTGCCAAATTTCACGTTTCTATGACACTGGAAAGTGAGAAAAATACATTCCGTACGGAAAATTTTGACGCTAATTCTTTTGTGCATAGAATTGAATAATCGAGATGAGACCCATTAGTTTTTCCTATTTTGAACATATACAATGCCCGTGCCAAATTTCAAGTTTCTTTGTGAGAAAATTGGATTCCGTACATAAAATTTGGAGGCTAATTCTTTTGCACATAGAGTTGAAAAATCGAGTTGGGACCCATTAGCTTTTCCTATTTATGACATAATCAATGCTCGTGCCAAATTTCAAGTTTCTATGTGAGAAAATTGGATTCCGTACATAAAATTTGGAGGCTAATTCTTTTGCACATAGAATGGAATAATCGAGTTGGGACCCATTAGCTTTTCCTATTTATGACATAATCAATGCTCGTGCCAAATTTCACGTTTCTATGACACTGGAAAGTGAGAAAAATACATTCCATACGTAAAATTTTGACGCTAATTCTTTTGCACATAAAATTGAATAATCGAGATGGACCCATTAGCTTTTCCTATTTATGACATAATCAATGCTCGTGCCAAATTTCACGTTTCTATGACACTGGAAAGTGAGAAAAATACATTCCGTACGTTAAATTTTGACGCTAATTCTTTTGCGCATTGAATTGAATAATCGAGTTGGGACCCATTAGTTTTTCCTATTTAGAACATATTCAATGCCCGTGCCAATTTTTACGTTTCTATGTGACAAAATTGGATTGTGTACGTAAAATGTGGACGCTAATTCTTTTGCGCATAGAATTGAATAATCGAGTTGGGACCCATTAGCTTTTCCTATTTATGACATAATCAATGCTCGTGCCAAATTTCAAATTTCTATGTGAGAAAATTGGATTCCGTGCGTAAAATTTGGAGGCTAATTCTTTTGCACATAGAATTGAATAATCGAGTTGGGACCCATTAGCTTTTCCTATTTATGACATAATCAATGCTCGTGCCAAATTTCAAGTTTCTATGTGAGAAAATTGGATTCCGTACATAAAATTTGGAGGCTAATTCTTTTGCACATAGAATTGAATAATCGAGTTGGACCCATTAGCTTTTCCTATTTATGACATAATCAATGCTCGTGCCAAATTTCACGTTTCTATGACACTGGAAAGTGAGAAAAATACATTCCGTACGTTAAATTTTGACGCTAATTCTTTTGCGCATAGAATTGAATAATCGAGTTGGGACCCATTAGTTTTTCCTATTTAGAACATATTCAATGCCCGTGCCAAATTTTACATTTCTATGTGAGAAAATTGGATTGTGTACGTAAAATTTGGACGCTAATTCTTTTGCGCATAGAATTGAATAATCGAGTTGGGACCCATTAGCTTTTCCTATTTATGACATAATCAATGCTCGTGCCAAATTTCAAGTTTCTATGTGAGAAAATTGGATTCCGTACGTAAAATTTGGAGGCAAATTCTTTTGCACATAGAATTGAATAATCGAGTTGGGACCCATTAGCTTTTCCTATTTATGACATAATCAATGCTCGTGCCAAATTTCAAGTTTCTATGTGAGAAAATTGGATTCCGTACGTAAAATTTGAAGGCTAATTCTTTTGCACAAAGAATTGAATAATCGAGTTAGGACCCATTAGCTTTTCTTATTTATGACATAATCAATGCCCGTGCCAAATTTTAAGTTTCTATGTGAGAAAATTACATTCCGTACGTAACATTTGGACGCTAATTCTTTTGCGCATAGAATTAAATAACGGAGTTGGGACCCATTAGCTTTTCCTATTTATGACATAATCAATGCTCGTGCCAAATTTCAAGTTTCTATGTGAGAAAATTGGATTCCGTACGTAAAATTTGGATGCTAATTCTTTTGCACATAGAATTGAATAATCGAGTTGGGACCCATTAGCTTTTCCTATTTATGACATAATCAATGCTCGTGCCAAATTTCACGTTTCTATGACACTGGAAAGTGAGAAAAATACATTCCATACGTAAAATTTTGTCGCTAATTCTTTTGCACATAGAATTGAATAATTGAGTTACGACCCATTAGCTTTTCCTATTTATGACATAATCAATGCTCGTGCCAAATTTCACGTTTCTATGACACTGGAAAGTGAGAAAAATACATTCCATACGTAAAATTTTGTCGCTAATTCTTTTGCACATAGAATTGAATAATTGAGTTACGACCCATTAGCTTTTCTTATTTATGACATAATCAATGCCCGTGCCAAATTTTAAGTTTCTATGTGAGAAAATTACATTCCGTACGTAACATTTGGACGCTAATTCTTTTGCGCATAGAATTAAATAACGGAGTTGGGACCCATTAGCTTTTCCTATTTATGACATAATCAATGCTCGTGCCAAATTTCAACTTTCTATGTGAAAAAATTGGATTCTGTATGTAAAATTTAGACGCTATTTCTTTTGCACATAGAATTGAATAATCTAGTTAGGACCCATTAGCTTTTCCTATTTATGACATAATCAATGCCCGTGCCAAATTTTAAGTTTCTATGTGAGAAAATTACATTCCATACGTAAAACTTGGACGCTAATTCTTTTGCACATAGAATTGAATAATCGAGTTAGGACCCATTAGCTTTTCCTATTTATGACATAATCAATGCTCGTGCCAAATTTCACGTTTCTATGACACTGGAAAGTGAGAAAAATACATTCCATACGTAAAATTTTGACGCTAATTCTTTTGCACATAGAATTGAATAATCGAGTTAGGACCCATTAGCTTTTCCTATTTATGACATAATCAATGCCCGTGCCAAATTTTAAGTTTCTATGTGAGAAAATGACATTCCATACGTAAAACTTGGACGCTAATTCTTTTGCACATAGAATTGAATAATCGAGTTAGGACCCATTAGCTTTTCCTATTTATGACATAATCAATGCTCGTGCCAAATTTCACGTTTCTATGACACTGGAAAGTGAGAAAAATACATTCCGTACGGAAAATTTTGATGCTAATTCTTTTGCGCATAGAATTGAATAATCGAGTTGAGACCCATTAGTTTTTCCTATTTTGAACATATACAATATCCGTGCCAAATTTTAAGTTTCTATGTGAGAAAATTGGATTCCGTACGTAAAATTCGGAGGCTAATTCTTTTGCACATAGAGTTGAAAAATCGAGTTGGGACCCATTAGCTTTTCCTATTTATGACATAATCAATGCTCGTGCCAAATTTCACGTTTCTATGACACTGGAAAGTGAGAAAAATACTTTCCGTACGTTAAATTTTGATGCTAATTCTTTTGCGCATAGAATTGAATAATCGAGTTGGGACCCATTAGCTTTTCCTATTTATGACATAATCAATGCTCGTGCCAAATTTCAAGTTTCTATGTGAGAAAATTACATTCCGTACGTAACATTTGGACGCTAATTCTTTTGCGCATAGAATTAAATAACGGAGTTGGGACCCATTAGCTTTTCCTATTTATGACATAATCAATGCTCGTGCCAAATTTCAAGTTTCTATGTGAAAAAATTGGATTCTGTATGTAAAATTTAGACGCTATTTCTTTTGCACATATAATTGAATAATCTAGTTACGACCCATTAGCTTTTCCTATTTATGACATAATCAATGCCCGTGCCAAATTTTAAGTTTCTATGTGAGAAAATTACATTCAATACGTAAAACTTGGACGCTAATTCTTTTGCACATAGAATTGAATAATCGAGTTAGGACCCATTAGCTTTTCCTATTTATGACATAATCAATGCTCGTGCCAAATTTCACGTTTCTATGACACTGGAAAGTGAGAAAATACATTCCGTACGGAAAATTTTGATGCTAATTCTTTTGCGCATAGAATTGAATAATCGAGTTGAGACCCATTAGTTTTTCCTATTTTGAACATATACAATACCCGTGCCAAATTTTAAGTTTCTATGTGAGAAAATTGGATTCCGTATGTAAAATTCGGAGGCTAATTCTTTTGCACATAGAGTTGAAAAATCGAGTTGGGACCCATTAGCTTTTCCTATTTATGACATAATCAATGCTCGTGCCAAATTTCACGTTTCTATGACACTGGAAAGTGAGAAAAATACTTTCCGTACGTTAAATTTTGATGCTAATTCTTTTGCGCATAGAATTGAATAATCGAGTTGGGACCCATTAGCTTTTCCTATTTATGACATAATCAATGCTCGTGCCAAATTTCAAGTTTCTATGTGAGAAAATTACATTCCGTACGTAACATTTGGACGCTAATTCTTTTGCGCATAGAATTAAATAACGGAGTTGGGACCCATTAGCTTTTCCTATTTATGACATAATCAATGCTCGTGCCAAATTTCAAGTTTCTACGTGAGAAAATTGGATTCCGTACGTAAAATTTGAAGGCTAATTCTTTTGCACATAGAATTGAATAATCGAGTTAGGACCCATTAGCTTTTCTTATTTATGACATATTCAATGCCCGTGCCAAATTTTAAGTTTCTATGTGAGAAAATTACATTCCGTACGTAACATTTGGACGCTAATTCTTTTGTGCCTAGAATTAAATAACGGAGTTGGGACCCTTTAGCTTTTCCTATTTATGACATAATCAATGCTCGTGCCAAATTTCAAGTTTCTATGTGAGAAAATTGGATTCCGTACATAAAATTTGGAGGCTAATTCTTTTGCACATAGAATTGAATAATCGAGTTGGGACGCATTAGCTTTTCCTATTTATGACATAATCAATGCTCGTGCCAAAAATTTCACGTTTCTATGACACTGGAAAGTGAGGAAAATACATTCCATACGTAAAATTTGGATGCTTATTCTTTTGCACATAGAGTTGAAAAATCGAGTTAGGACCCATTAGCTTTTCCTATTTATGACATAATCAATGCTCGTGCCAAATTTCACGTTTCTATGACACTGGAAAGTGAGAAAAATACTTTCCGTACGTTAAATTTTGATGCTAATTCTTTTGCGCATAGAATTGAATAATCGAGTTGGGACCCATTAGCTTTTCCTATTTATGACATAATCAATGCTCGTGCCAAATTTCAAGTTTCTATGTGAGAAAATTGGATTCCGTACATAAAATTTGGACGCTAATTCTTTTGCACATAGAATTGAATAATCGAGTTAGGACCCATTAGCTTTTCTTATGTATGACATAATCAATGCTCGTGCCAAATTTCAACTTTCTATGTGAAAAAATTGGATTCTGTATGTAAAATTTAGACGCTATTTCTTTTGCACATAGAATTGAATAATCTAGTTAGGACCCATTAGCTTTTCCTATTTATGACATAATCAATGCCCGTGCCAAATTTTAAGTTTCTATGTGAGAAAATTACATTCCATACGTAAAACTTGGACGCTAATTCTTTTGCACATAGAATTGAATAATCGAGTTAGGACCCATTAGCTTTTCCTATTTATGACATAATCAATGCTCGTGCCAAATTTCACGTTTCTATGACACTGGAAAGTGAGAAAAATACATTCCGTACGTTAAATTTTGATGCTAATTCTTTTGCGCATAGAATTGAATAATCGAGTTGGGACCCAATAGCTTTTCCTATTTATGACATAATCAATGCTCGTGCCAAATTTTAAGTTTCTATGTGAGAAAATTACATTCCATACGTAAAACTTGGACGCTAATTCTTTTGCACATAGAATTGAATAATCGAGTTAGGACCCATTAGCTTTTCTTATTTATGACATATTCAATGCCCGTGCCAAATTTTAAGTTTCTATGTGAGAAAATTACATTCCGTACGTAACATTTGGACGCTAATTCTTTTGTGCCTAGAATTAAATAACGGAGTTGGGACCCTTTAGCTTTTCCTATTTATGACATAATCAATGCTCGTGCCAAATTTCAAGTTTCTATGTGAGAAAATTGGATTCCGTACATAAAATTTGGAGGCTAATTCTTTTGCACATAGAATTGAATAATCGAGTTGGGACGCATTAGCTTTTCCTATTTATGACATAATCAATGCTCGTGCCAAAAATTTCACGTTTCTATGACACTGGAAAGTGAGAAAAATACATTCCATACGTAAAATTTTGACGCTTATTCTTTTGCACATAGAGTTGAAAAATCGAGTTAGGACCCATTAGCTTTTCCTATTTATGACATAATCAATGCTCGTGCCAAATTTCACGTTTCTATGACACTGGAAAGTGAGAAAAATACTTTCCGTACGTTAAATTTTGATGCTAATTCTTTTGCGCATAGAATTGAATAATCGAGTTGGGACCCATTAGCTTTTCCTATTTATGACATAATCAATGCTCGTGCCAAATTTCAAGTTTCTATGTGAGAAAATTGGATTCCGTACATAAAATTTGGAGGCTAATTCTTTTGCACATAGAATTGAAAAAACCGAGTTGGACCCATTAGCTTTTCCTATTTATAACATAATCAATGCTCGTGCCAAATTTCACGTTTCTATGACACTGGAAAGTGAGAAAAATACATTCCGTACGTAAAATTTTGACGCTAATTCTTTTGCGCATAGAATTGAATAATCGAGTTGGGACCCATTAGTTTTTCCTATTTAGAACATATTCAATGCCCGTGCCAAATTTTAAGTTTCTATGTGAGAAAATTGGATTGTGTACGTAAAATTTGGACGCTAATTCTTTTGCGCATAGAATTGAATAATCGAGTTGGGACCCATTAGCTTTTCCTATTTATGACATAATCAATGCTCGTGCCAAATTTCAAGTTTCTATGTGAGAAAATTGGATTCCGTACGTAAAATTTGAAGGCTAATTCTTTTGCACATAGAATTGAATAATCGAGTTAGGAACCATTAGCTTTTCTTATGTATGACATAATCAATGCTCGTGCCAAATTTCAACTTTCTATGTGAAAAAATTGGATTCTGTATGTAAAATTTAGACGCTATTTCTTTTGCACATAGAATTGAATAATCTAGTTAGGACCCATTAGCTTTTCCTATTTATGACATAATCAATGCCCGTGCCAAATTTTAAGTTTCTATGTGAGAAAATTACATTCCATACGTAAAACTTGGACGCTAATTCTTTTGCACATAGAATTGAATAATCGAGTTAGGACCCATTAGCTTTTCCTATTTATGACATAATCAATGCTCGTGCCAAATTTCACGTTTCTATGACACTGGAAAGTGAGAAAAATACATTCCATACGTAAAATTTTGACGCTAATTCTTTTGCACATAGAATTGAATAATCGAGTTAGGACCCATTAGCTTTTCCTATTTATGACATAATCAATGCCCGTGCCAAATTTTAAGTTTCTATGTGAGAAAATTACATTCCATACGTAAAACTTGGACGCTAATTCTTTTGCACATAGAATTGAATAATCGAGTTAGGACCCATTAGCTTTTCCTATTTATGACATAATCAATGCTCATGCCAAATTTCACGTTTCTATGACACTGGAAAGTGAGAAAAATACATTCCGTACGGAAAATTTTGATGCTAATTCTTTTGCGCATAGAATTGAATAATCGAGTTGAGACCCATTAGTTTTTCCTATTTTGAACATATACAATATCCGTGCCAAATTTTAAGTTTCTATGTGAGAAAATTGGATTCCGTACGTAAAATTCGGAGGCTAATTCTTTTGCACATAGAGTTGAAAAATCGAGTTGGGACCCATTAGCTTTTCCTATTTATGACATAATCAATGCTCGTGCCAAATTTCACGTTTCTTTGACACTGGAAAGTGAGAAAAATACTTTCCGTACGTTAAATTTTGATGCTAATTCTTTTGCGCATAGAATTGAATAATCGAGTTGGGACCCATTAGCTTTTCCTATTTATGACATAATCAATGCTCGTGCCAAATTTCAAGTTTCTATGTGAGAAAATTACATTCCGTACGTAACATTTGGACGCTAATTCTTTTGCGCATAGAATTAAATAACGGAGTTGGGACCCATTAGCTTTTCCTATTTATGACATAATCAATGCTCGTGCCAAATTTCAAGTTTCTATGTGAGAAAATTGGATTCCGTACGTAAAATTTGGAGGCTAATTCTTTTGCACATAGAATTGAATAATCGAGTTGGGACCCATTAGCTTTTCCTATTTATGACATAATCAATGCTCGTGCCAAATTTCAAGTTTCTACGTGAGAAAATTGGATTCCGTACGTAAAATTTGAAGGCTAATTCTTTTGCACATAGAATTGAATAATCGAGTTAGGACCCATTAGCTTTTCTTATTTATGACATATTCAATGCCCGTGCCAAATTTTAAGTTTCTATGTGAGAAAATTACATTCCGTACGTAACATTTGGACGCTAATTCTTTTGCGCATAGAATTAAATAACGGAGTTGGGACCCATTAGCTTTTCCTATTTATGACATAATCAATGCTCGTGCCAAATTTCAAGTTTCTATGTGAAAAAATTGGATTCTGTATGTAAAATTTAGACGCTATTTCTTTTGCACATATAATTGAATAATCTAGTTACGACCCATTAGCTTTTCCTATTTATGACATAATCAATGCCCGTGCCAAATTTTAAGTTTCTATGTGAGAAAATTACATTCAATACGTTTAACTTGGACGCTAATTCTTTTGCACATAGAATTGAATAATCGAGTTAGGACCCATTAGCTTTTCCTATTTATGACATAATCAATGCTCGTGCCAAATTTCACGTTTCTATGACACTGGAAAGTGAGAAAAATACATTCCGTACGGAAAATTTTGATGCTAATTCTTTTGCGCATAGAATTGAATAATCGAGTTGAGACCCATTAGTTTTTCCTATTTTGAACATATACAATACCCGTGCCAAATTTTAAGTTTCTATGTGAGAAAATTGGATTCCGTACGTAAAATTCGGAGGCTAATTCTTTTGCACATAGAGTTGAAAAATCGAGTTGGGACCCATTAGCTTTTCCTATTTATGACATAATCAATGCTCGTGCCAAATTTCACGTTTCTATGACACTGGAAAGTGAGAAAAATACTTTCCGTACGTTAAATTTTGATGCTAATTCTTTTGCGCATAGAATTGAATAATCGAGTTGGGACCCATTAGCTTTTCCTATTTATGACATAATCAATGCTCGTGCCAAATTTCAAGTTTCTATGTGAAAAAATTGGATTCTGTATGTAAAATTTAGACGCTATTTCTTTTGCACATATAATTGAATAATCTAGTTAGGACCCATTAGCTTTTCCTATTTATGACATAATCAATGCCCGTGCCAAATTTTAAGTTTCTATGTGAGAAAATTACATTCAATACGTAAAACTTGGACGCTAATTCTTTTGTGCCTAGAATTAAATAACGGAGTTGGGACCCTTTAGCTTTTCCTATTTATGACATAATCAATGCCCGTGCCAAATTTCAAGTTTCTATGTGAGAAAATTGGATTCCGTACGTAAAATTCGGAGGCTAATTCTTTTGCACATAGCGTTGAAAAATCGAGTTGGGACCCATTAGCTTTTCCTATTTATGACATAATCAATGCTCGTGCCAAATTTCACGTTTCTATGACACTGGAAAGTGAGAAAAATACATTCCGTACGTTAAATTTTGATGCTAATTCTTTTGCGCATAGAATTGAATAATCGAGTTGGGACCCAATAGCTTTTCCTATTTATGACATAATCAATGCTCGTGCCAAATTTCAAGTTTCTATGTGAGAAAATTGGATTCCGTACGTAAAATTTGAAGGCTAATTCTTTTGCACATAGAATTGAATAATCGAGTTAGGAACCATTAGCTTTTCTTATGTATGACATAATCAATGCTCGTGCCAAATTTCAACTTTCTATGTGAAAAAATTGGATTCTGTATGTAAAATTTAGACGCTATTTCTTTTGCACATAGAATTGAATAATCTAGTTAGGACCCATTAGCTTTTCCTATTTATGACATAATCAATGCCCGTGCCAAATTTTAAGTTTCTATGTGAGAAAATTACATTCCATACGTAAAACTTGGACGCTAATTCTTTTGCACATAGAATTGAATAATCGAGTTAGGACCCATTAGCTTTTCCTATTTATGACATAATCAATGCTCGTGCCAAATTTCACGTTTCTATGACACTGGAAAGTGAGAAAAATACATTCCGTACGGAAAATTTTGATGCTAATTCTTTTGCGCATAGAATTGAATAATCGAGTTGAGACCCATTAGTTTTTCCTATTTTGAACATATACAATATCCGTGCCAAATTTTAAGTTTCTATGTGAGAAAATTGGATTCCGTACGTAAAATTCGGAGGCTAATTCTTTTGCACATGGAGTTGAAAAATCGAGTTGGGACCCATTAGCTTTTCCTATTTATGACATAATCAATGCTCGTGCCAAATTTCACGTTTCTATGACACTGGAAAGTGAGAAAAATACATTCCGTACGTTAAATTTTGATGCTAATTCTTTTGCGCATAGAATTGAATAATCGAGTTGGGACCCATTAGCTTTTCCTATTTATGACATAATCAATGCTCGTGCCAAATTTCAAGTTTCTATGTGAGAAAATTACATTCCGTACGTAACATTTGGACGCTAATTCTTTTGCGCATAGAATTAAATAACGGAGTTGGGACCCATTAGCTTTTCCTATTTATGACATAATCAATGCTCGTGCCAAATTTCAAGTTTCTATGTGAAAAAATTGGATTCTGTATGTAAAATTTAGACGCTATTTCTTTTGCACATATAATTGAATAATCTAGTTACGACCCATTAGCTTTTCCTATTTATGACATAATCAATGCCCGTGCCAAATTTTAAGTTTCTATGTGAGAAAATTACATTCAATACGTAAAACTTGGACGCTAATTCTTTTGCACATAGAATTGAATAATCGAGTTAGGACCCATTAGCTTTTCCTATTTATGACATAATCAATGCTCGTGCCAAATTTCACGTTTCTATGACACTGGAAAGTGAGAAAAATACATTCCGTACGGAAAATTTTGATGCTAATTCTTTTGCGCATAGAATTGAATAATCGAGTTGAGACCCATTAGTTTTTCCTATTTTGAACATATACAATACCCGTGCCAAATTTTAAGTTTCTATGTGAGAAAATTGGATTCCGTACGTAAAATTCGGAGGCTAATTCTTTTGCACATAGAGTTGAAAAATCGAGTTGGGACCCATTAGCTTTTCCTATTTATGACATAATCAATGCTCGTGCCAAATTTCACGTTTCTATGACACTGGAAAGTGAGAAAAATACTTTCCGTACGTTAAATTTTGATGCTAATTCTTTTGCGCATAGAATTGAATAATCGAGTTGGGACCCATTAGCTTTTCCTATTTATGACATAATCAATGCTCGTGCCAAATTTCAAGTTTCTATGTGAGAAAATTACATTCCGTACGTAACATTTGGACGCTAATTCTTTTGCGCATAGAATTAAATAACGGAGTTGGGACCCATTAGCTTTTCCTATTTATGACATAATCAATGCTCGTGCCAAATTTCAAGTTTCTATGTGAAAAAATTGGATTCTGTATGTAAAATTTAGACGCTATTTCTTTTGCACATATAATTGAATAATCTAGTTAGGACCCATTAGCTTTTCCTATTTATGACATAATCAATGCCCGTGCCAAATTTTAAGTTTCTATGTGAGAAAATTACATTCAATACGTAAAACTTGGACGCTAATTCTTTTGTGCCTAGAATTAAATAACGGAGTTGGGACCCTTTAGCTTTTCCTATTTATGACATAATCAATGCCCGTGCCAAATTTCAAGTTTCTATGTGAGAAAATTGGATTCCGTACGTAAAATTCGGAGGCTAATTCTTTTGCACATAGCGTTGAAAAATCGAGTTGGGACCCATTAGCTTTTCCTATTTATGACATAATCAATGCTCGTGCCAAATTTCACGTTTCTATGACACTGGAAAGTGAGAAAAATACATTCCGTACGTTAAATTTTGATGCTAATTCTTTTGCGCATAGAATTGAATAATCGAGTTGGGACCCAATAGCTTTTCCTATTTATGACATAATCAATGCTCGTGCCAAATTTCAAGTTTCTATGTGAGAAAATTGGATTCCGTACGTAAAATTTGGAGGCTAATTCTTTTGCACATAGAATTGAATAATCGAGTTGGGACCCATTAGCTTTTCCTATTTATGACATAATCAATGCTCGTGCCAAATTTCAAGTTTCTACGTGAGAAAATTGGATTCTATACGTAAAATTTGAAGGCTAATTCTTTTGCACATAGAATTGAATAATCGAGTTAGGACCCATTAGCTTTTCTTATTTATGACATATTCAATGCCCGTGCCAAATTTTAAGTTTCTATGTGAGAAAATTACATTCCGTACGTAACATTTGGACGCTAATTCTTTTGCGCATAGAATTAAATAACGGAGTTGGGACCCATTAGCTTTTCCTATTTATGACATAATCAATGCTCGTGCCAAATTTCAAGTTTCTGTGAAAAAATTGTATTCTGTATGTAAAATTTAGACGCTATTTCTTTTGCACATATAATTGAATAATCTAGTTAGGACCCATTAGCTTTTCTTATTTATGACATATTCAATGCCCGTGCCAAATTTTAAGTTTCTATGTGAGAAAATTACATTCAATACGTAAAACTTGGACGCTAATTCTTTTGTGCCTAGAATTAAATAACGGAGTTGGGACCCTTTAGCTTTTCCTATTTATGACATAATCAATGCTCGTGCCAAATTTTACGTTTCTATGACACTGGAAAGTGAGAAAAATACATTCCGTACGGAAAATTTTGACGCTAATTCTTTTGCGCATAGAATTGAATAATCGAGTTGAGACCCATTAGTTTTTCCTATTTTGAACATATACAATGCCCGTGCCAAATTTTAAGTTTCTATGTGAGAAAATTGGATTCCGTACGTAAAATTCGGAGGCTAATTCTTTTGCACATAGAGTTGAAAAATCGAGTTGGGACCCATTAGCTTTTCCTATTTATGACATAATCAATGCTCGTGCCAAATTTCACGTTTCTATGACACTGGAAAGTGAGAAAAATACATTCCGTACGTTAAATTTTGATGCTAATTCCTTTGCGCATAGAATTGAATAATCGAGTTGGGACCCATTAGCTTTTCCTATTTATGACATAATCAATGCTCGTGCCAAATTTCAAGTTTCTATGTGAGAAAATTGGATTCCGTACGTAAAATTTGGAGGCTAATTCTTTTGCACATAGAATTGAATAATCGAGTTGGGACCCATTAGCTTTTCCTATTTATGACATAATCAATGCTCGTGCCAAATTTCAAGTTTCTACGTGAGAAAATTGGATTCCGTACGTAAAATTTGAAGGCTAATTCTTTTGCACATAGAATTGAATAATCGAGTTAGGACCCATTAGCTTTTCTTATTTATGACATAATCAATGCCCGTGCCAAATTTTAAGTTTCCTTGTGAGAAAATTACATTCCGTATGTAACATTTGGACGCTAATTCTTTTGCGCATAGAATTAAATAACTGAGTTGGGACCCATTAGCTTTTCCTATTTATGACATAATCAATGCTCGTGCCAAATTTCAAGTTTCTATGTGAGAAAATTGGATTCTGTATGTAAAATTTAGACGCTATTTCTTTTGCACATATAATTGAATAATCTAGTTAGGACCCATTAGCTTTTCCTATTTATGACATAATCAATGCCCGTGCCAAATTTTAAGTTTCTATGTGAGAAAATTACATTCAATACGTAAAACTTGGACGCTAATTCTTTTGTGCCTAGAATTAAATAACGGAGTTGGGACCCTTTAGCTTTTCCTATTTATGACATAATCAATGCCCGTGCCAAATTTCAAGTTTCTATGTGAGAAAATTGGATTGTGTACGTAAAATTTGAAGGCTAATTCTTTTGCACATAGAATTGAATAATCGAGTTAGGACCCATTAGCTTTTCTTATTTATGACATAATCAATGCCCGTGCCAAATTTTAAGTTTCTATGTGAGAAAATTGGATTCCGTACGTAACATTTGGACGCTAATTCTTTTGCGCATAGAATTAAATAACGGAGTTTGGACCCATTAGCTTTTCCTATTTATGACAGAAACTTGAAATTTGGCACAAGCATTGATTATGTCATAAATAGGAAAAGCTAATGGGTCCAAACTCCGTTATTTAATTCTATGCGCAAAAGAATTAGCGTCCAAATGTTACGTACGGAATCCAATTTTCTCACATAGAAACTTAAAATTTGGCACGGGCATTGATTATGTCATAAATAAGAAAAGCTAATGGGTCCTAACTCGATTATTCAATTCTATGTGCAAAAGAATTAGCCTTCAAATTTTACGTACACAATCCAATTTTCTCACATAGAAACTTGAAATTTGGCACGAGCATTGATTATATGTGAGAAAATTGGATTCCGTACGTAAAATTTGGATGCTAATTCTTTTGCACATAAAATTGAATAATCGAGTTGGGACCCATTAGCTTTTCCTATTTATGACATAATCAATGCTCGTGCCAAATTTCACGTTTCTATGACACTGGAAAGTGAGAAAAATACATTCGTACGTTAAATTTTGTTGCTAATTCTTTTGCGCATAGAATTGAATAATCGAGTTGGGACCCATTAGCTTTTCCTATTTATGACATAATCAATGCTCGTGCCAAATTTCAAGTTTCTATGTGAGAAAATTGGATTCCGTACGTAAAATTTGGAGGCTAATTCTTTTGCACATAGAATTGAATAATCGAGTTGGGACCCATTAGCTTTTCCTATTTATGACATAATCAATGCTCGTGCCAAATTTCAAGTTTCTACTTGAGAAAATTGGATTCCGTACGTAAAATTTGAAGGCTAATTCTTTTGCACATAGAATTGAATAATCGAGTTAGGACCCATTAGCTTTTCTTATTTATGACATAATCAATGCCCGTGCCAAATTTTAAGTTTCTATGTGAGAAAATTACATTCCGTACGTAACATTTGGACGCTAATTCTTTTGTGCCTAGAATTAAATAACGGAGTTGGGACCCTTTAGCTTTTCCTATTTATGACATAATCAATGCCCGTGCCAAATTTCAAGTTTCTATGTGAGAAAATTGGATTCCGTACATAAAATTTGGAGGCTAATTCTTTTGCACATAGAATTGAATAATCGAGTTGGGACGCATTAGCTTTTCCTATTTATGACATAATCAATGCTCGTGCCAAAAATTTCACGTTTCTATGACACTAGAAAGTGAGAAAAATACATTCCATACGTAAAATTTTGACGCTAATTCTTTTGCACATAGAATTGAATAATCGAGTTAGGACCCATTAGCTTTTCCTATTTATGACATAATCAATGCTCGTGCCAAATTTCACGTTTCTATGACACTGGAAAGTGAGAAAAATACATTCCGTACGGAAAATTTTGACGCTAATTCTTTTGCGCATAGAATTGAATAATCGAGTTGAGACCCATTAGTTTTTCCTATTTTGAACATATACAATGCCCGTGCCAAATTTTAAGTTTCTATGTGAGAAAATTGGATTCCGTACGTAAAATTCGGAGGCTAATTCTTTTGCACATAGAGTTGAAAAATCGAGTTGGGACCCATTAGCTTTTCCTATTTATGACATAATCAATGCTCGTGCCAAATTTCACGTTTCTATGACACTGGAAAGTGAGAAAAATATATTCCGTACATTAAATTTTGATGCTAATTCTTTTGCGCATAGAATTGAATAATCGAGTTGGGACCTATTAGCTTTTCCTATTTATGACATAATCAATGCTCGTGCCAAATTTCAAGTTTCTATGTGAGAAAATTGGATTCCGTACGTAAAATTTGAAGGCTAATTCTTTTGCACATAGAATTGAATAATCGAGTTAGGACCCATTAGCTTTTCTTATTTATGACATAATCAATGCCCGTGCCAAATTTTAAATTTCTATGTGAGAAAATTACATTCCGTACGTAACATTTGGACGCTAATTCTTTTGCGCATAGAATTAAATAACGGAGTTGGGACCCATTAGCTTTTCCTATTTATGACATAATCAATGCTCGTGCCAAATTTCAAGTTTCTATGTGAGAAAATTGGATTCTGTATGTAAAATTTAGACGCTATTTCTTTTGCACATAGAATTGAATAATCTAGTTAGGACCCATTAGCTTTTCCTATTTATGACATAATCAATGCCCGTGCCAAATTTTAAGTTTCTATGTGAGAAAATTACATTCAATACGTAAAACTTGGACGCTAATTCTTTTGTGCCTAGAATTAAATAACGGAGTTGGGACCCTTTAGCTTTTCCTATTTATGACATAATCAATGCCCGTGCCAAATTTCAAGTTTCTATGTGAGAAAATTGGATTCCGTACATAAAATTTGGAGGCTAATTCTTTTGCACATAGAATTGAATAATCGAGTTGGGACGCATTAGCTTTTCCTATTTATGACATAATCAATGCTCGTGCCAAAAATTTCACGTTTCTATGACACTGGAAAGTGAGAAAAATAAATTCCATACGTAAAATTTTGACGCTAATTCTTTTGCACATAGAATTGAATAATCGAGTTAGGACCCATTAGCTTTTCCTATTTATGACATAATCAATGCTCGTGCCAAATTTTAAGTTTCTATGTGAGAAAATTGGATTCCGTACGTAAAATTCGGAGGCTAATTCTTTTGCACATAGAGTTGAAAAATCGAGTTGGGACCCATTAGCTTTTCCTATTTATGACATAATCAATGCTCGTGCCAAATTTCACGTTTCTATGACACTGGAAAGTGAGAAAAATACATTCCGTACGTTAAATTTTGATGCTAATTCTTTTGCGCATAGAATTGAATAATCGAGTTGGGACCCATTAGCTTTTCCTATTTATGACATAATCAATGCTCGTGCCAAATTTCAAGTTTCTACGTGAGAAAATTGGATTCCGTACGTAAAATTTGGAGGCTAATTCTTTTGCACATAGAATTGAATAATCGAGTTGGGACCCATTAGCTTTTCCTATTTATGACATAATCAATGCTCGTGCCAAATTTCAAGTTTCTACGTGAGAAAATTGGATTCCGTACGTAAAATTTGGAGGCTAATTCTTTTGCACATAGAATTGAATAATCGAGTTGGGACCCATTAGCTTTTCCTATTTATGACATAATCAATGCTCGTGCCAAATTTCAAGTTTCTACGTGAGAAAATTGGATTCCGTACGTAAAATTTGAAGGCTAATTCTTTTGCACAAAGAATTGAATAATCGAGTTAGGACCCATTAGCTTTTCTTATTTATGACATAATCAATGCCCGTGCCAAATTTTAAGTTTCTATGTGAGAAAATTACATTCCGTACGTAACATTTGGACGCTAATTCTTTTGCGCATAGAATAAAAAAAATAACGGAGTTGGGACCCATTAGCTTTTCCTATTTATGACATAATCAATGCTCGTGCCAAATTTCACGTTTCTATGACACTGGAAAGTGAGAAAAATACATTCCGTACGGAAAATTTTGACGCTAATTCTTTTGCGCATAGAATTGAATAATCGAGTTGAGACCCATTAGTTTTTCCTATTTTGAACATATACAATGCCCGTGCCAAATTTTAAGTTTCTATGTGAGAAAATTGGATTCTGTACGTAAAATTTGGACGCTAATTCTTTTGCGCATAGAATTGAATAATCGAGTTGGGACCCATTAGCTTTTCCTATTTATGACATAATCAATGCTCGTGCCAAATTTCAAGTTTCTATGTGAGAAAATTGGATTCCGTACGTAAAATTTGGAGGCTAATTCTTTTGCACATAGAGTTGAAAAATCGAGTTGGGACCCATTAGCTTTTCCTATTTATGACATAATCAATGCTCGTGCCAAATTTCAAGTTTCTATGTGAGAAAATTGGATTCCGTACGTAAAATTTGGAGGCTAATTCTTTTGCACATAGAGTTGAAAAATCGAGTTGGGACCCATTAGCTTTTCCTATTTATGACATAATCAATGCTTGTGCCAAATTTTAAGTTTCTATGTGAGAAAATTGGATTCCGTACATAAAATTTGGAGACTAATTCTTTTGCACATAGAATTGAATAATCGAGTTGGACCCATTAGCTTTTCCTATTTATAACATAATCAATGCTCGTGCCAAATTTTACGTTTCTATGACACTGGAAAGTGAGAAAAATACATTCCGTACGTAAAATTTTGACGCTAATTCTTTTGCGCATAGAATTGAATAATCGAGTTGGGACCCATTAGTTTTTCCTATTTAGAACATATTCAATGCCCGTGCCAAATTTTAAGTTTCTATGTGAGAAAATTGGATTGTGTACATAAAATTTGGACGCTAATTCTTTTGCGCATAGAATTGAATAATCGAGTTGGGACCCATTAGCTTTTCCTATTTATGACATAATCAATGCTCGTGCCAAATTTCAAGTTTCTATGTGGGAAAATTGGATTCCGTACGTAAAATTTGGAGGTTAATTCTTTTGCACATAGAATTGAATAATCGAGTTGGGACCCATTAGCTTTTCCTATTTATGACATAATCAATGCCCGTGCCAAATTTTAAATTTCTATGTGAGAAAATTACATTCCGTACGTAACATTTGGACGCTAATTCTTTTGCGCATAGAATTAAATAACGGAGTTGGGACCCATTAGCTTTTCCTATTTATGACATAATCAATGCTCGTGCCAAATTTCAAGTTTCTATGTGAGAAAATTGGATTCTGTATGTAAAATTTAGACGCTATTTCTTTTGCACATAGAATTGAATAATCTAGTTAGGACCCATTAGCTTTTCCTATTTATGACATAATCAATGCCCGTGCCAAATTTTAAGTTTCTATGTGAGAAAATTACATTCAATACGTAAAACTTGGACGCTAATTCTTTTGTGCCTAGAATTAAATAACGGAGTTGGGACCCTTTAGCTTTTCCTATTTATGACATAATCAATGCCCGTGCCAAATTTCAAGTTTCTATGTGAGAAAATTGGATTCCGTACATAAAATTTGGAGGCTAATTCTTTTGCACATAGAATTGAATAATCGAGTTGGGACGCATTAGCTTTTCCTATTTATGACATAATCAATGCTCGTGCCAAAAATTTCACGTTTCTATGACACTGGAAAGTGAGAAAAATAAATTCCATACGTAAAATTTTGACGCTAATTCTTTTGCACATAGAATTGAATAATCGAGTTAGGACCCATTAGCTTTTCCTATTTATGACATAATCAATGCTCGTGCCAAATTTTAAGTTTCTATGTGAGAAAATTGGATTCCGTACGTAAAATTCGGAGGCTAATTCTTTTGCACATAGAGTTGAAAAATCGAGTTGGGACCCATTAGCTTTTCCTATTTATGACATAATCAATGCTCGTGCCAAATTTCACGTTTCTATGACACTGGAAAGTGAGAAAAATACATTCCGTACGTTAAATTTTGATGCTAATTCTTTTGCGCATAGAATTGAATAATCGAGTTGGGACCCATTAGCTTTTCCTATTTATGACATAATCAATGCTCGTGCCAAATTTCAAGTTTCTACGTGAGAAAATTGGATTCCGTACGTAAAATTTGGAGGCTAATTCTTTTGCACATAGAATTGAATAATCGAGTTGGGACCCATTAGCTTTTCCTATTTATGACATAATCAATGCTCGTGCCAAATTTCAAGTTTCTACGTGAGAAAATTGGATTCCGTACGTAAAATTTGGAGGCTAATTCTTTTGCACATAGAATTGAATAATCGAGTTGGGACCCATTAGCTTTTCCTATTTATGACATAATCAATGCTCGTGCCAAATTTCAAGTTTCTACGTGAGAAAATTGGATTCCGTACGTAAAATTTGAAGGCTAATTCTTTTGCACAAAGAATTGAATAATCGAGTTAGGACCCATTAGCTTTTCTTATTTATGACATAATCAATGCCCGTGCCAAATTTTAAGTTTCTATGTGAGAAAATTACATTCCGTACGTAACATTTGGACGCTAATTCTTTTGCGCATAGAATAAAAAAAATAACGGAGTTGGGACCCATTAGCTTTTCCTATTTATGACATAATCAATGCTCGTGCCAAATTTCACGTTTCTATGACACTGGAAAGTGAGAAAAATACATTCCGTACGGAAAATTTTGACGCTAATTCTTTTGCGCATAGAATTGAATAATCGAGTTGAGACCCATTAGTTTTTCCTATTTTGTACATATACAATGCCCGTGCCAAATTTTAAGTTTCTATGTGAGAAAATTGGATTCTGTACGTAAAATTTGGACGCTAATTCTTTTGCGCATAGAATTGAATAATCGAGTTGGGACCCATTAGCTTTTCCTATTTATGACATAATCAATGCTCGTGCCAAATTTCAAGTTTCTATGTGAGAAAATTGGATTCCGTACGTAAAATTTGGAGGCTAATTCTTTTGCACATAGAGTTGAAAAATCGAGTTGGGACCCATTAGCTTTTCCTATTTATGACATAATCAATGCTCGTGCCAAATTTCAAGTTTCTATGTGAGAAAATTGGATTCCGTACGTAAAATTTGGAGGCTAATTCTTTTGCACATAGAGTTGAAAAATCGAGTTGGGACCCATTAGCTTTTCCTATTTATGACATAATCAATGCTTGTGCCAAATTTCAAGTTTCTATGTGAGAAAATTGGATTCCGTACATAAAATTTGGAGACTAATTCTTTTGCACATAGAATTGAATAATCGAGTTGGACCCATTAGCTTTTCCTATTTATAACATAATCAATGCTCGTGCCAAATTTTACGTTTCTATGACACTGGAAAGTGAGAAAAATACATTCCGTACGTAAAATTTTGACGCTAATTCTTTTGCGCATAGAATTGAATAATCGAGTTGGGACCCATTAGTTTTTCCTATTTAGAACATATTCAATGCCCGTGCCAAATTTTAAGTTTCTATGTGAGAAAATTGGATTGTGTACGTAAAATTTGGACGCTAATTCTTTTGCGCATAGAATTGAATAATCGAGTTGGGACCCATTAGCTTTTCCTATTTATGACATAATCAATGCTCGTGCCAAATTTCAAGTTTCTATGTGGGAAAATTGGATTCCGTACGTAAAATTTGGAGGTTAATTCTTTTGCACATAGAATTGAATAATCGAGTTGGGACCCATTAGCTTTTCCTATTTATGACATAATCAATGCTCGTGCCAAATTTCAAGTTTCTATGTGAGAAAATTGGATTCCGTACGTAAAATTTGAAGGCTAATTCTTTTGCACATAGAATTGAATAATCGAGTTAGGACCCATTAGCTTTTCTTATTTATGACATAATCAATTCCCGTGCCAAATTTTAAGTTTCTATGTGAGAAAATTACATTCCGTACGTAACATTTGGACGCTAATTCTTTTGCGCATAGAATTAAATAACGGAGTTGGGACCCATTAGCTTTTCCTATTTATGACATAATCAATGCTCGTGCCAAATTTCAAGTTTCTATGTGAGAAAATTGGATTCCGTACGTAAAATTTGGATGCTAATTCTTTTGCACATAAAATTGAATAATCGAGTTGGGACCCATTAGCTTTTCCTATTTATGACATAATCAATGCTCGTGCCAAATTTCACGTTTCTATGACACTGGAAAGTGAGAAAAATACATTCCGTACGTTAAATTTTGTTGCTAATTCTTTTGCGCATAGAATTGAATAATCGAGTTGGGACCCATTAGCTTTTCCTATTTATGACATAATCAATGCTCGTGCCAAATTTCAAGTTTCTATGTGAGAAAATTGGATTCCGTACGTAAAATTTGGAGGCTAATTCTTTTGCACATAGAATTGAATAATCGAGTTGGGACCCATTAGCTTTTCCTATTTATGACATAATCAATGCTCGTGCCAAATTTCAAGTTTCTACCTGAGAAAATTGGATTCCGTACGTAAAATTTGAAGGCTAATTCTTTTGCACATAGAATTGAATAATCGAGTTAGGACCCATTAGCTTTTCTTATTTATGACATAATCAATGCCCGTGCCAAATTTTAAGTTTCTATGTGAGAAAATTACATTCAATACGTAAAACTTGGACGCTAATTCTTTTATGCCTAGAATTAAATATCAGAGTTGGGACCCATTAGCTTTTCCTATTTATGACATAATCAATGCCCGTGCCAAATTTCAAGTTTCTATGTGAGAAAATTGGATTCCGTACATAAAATTTGGAGGCTAATTCTTTTGCACATAGAATTGAATAATCGAGTTGGGACCCATTAGCTTTTCCTATTTATGACATAATCAATGCCCGTGCCAAATTTTAAGTTTCTATGTGAGAAAATTACATTCCGTACGTAAAACTTGGACGCTAATTCTTTAGTGCCTAGAATTAAAAACCAGAGTTGGGACCCATTAGCTTTTCCTATTTATGACATAATCAATGCTCGTGCCAAATTTCAAGTTTCTATGTGAGAAAATTGGATTCCGTACGTAAACTTTGGACGCTAATTCTTTTGCACATAGAATTGAATAATCGAGTTGGGACCCATTAGCTTTTCCTATTTATGACATAATCAATGCTCGTGCCAAATTTCACGTTTCTATGACACTGGAAAGTGAGAAAAATACATTCCGTACGGAATATTTTGACGCTAATTCTTTTGCGCATAGAATTGAATAATCGAGTTGAGACCCATTAGTTTTTCCTATTTCGAACATATACAATGCCCGTGCCAAATTTTAAGTTTCTATGTGAGAAAATTGGATTCCGTACGTAACATTTGGACGCTAATTCTTTTGCGCATAGAATTAAATAACGGAGTTTGGACCCATTAGCTTTTCCTATTTATGACATAATCAATGCTTGTGCCAAATTTCAAGTTTCTATGTGAGAAAATTGGATTCCGTACGTAAAATTTGGATGCTAATTCTTTTGCACATAAAATTGAACAATCGAGTTGGGACCCATTAGCTTTTCCCTGTTTATGACATAATCAATGCTCGTGCCAAATTTCACGTTTCTATGACACTGGAAAGTGAGAAAAATACATTCCGTACGTTAAATTTTGTTGCTAATTCTTTTGCGCATAGAATTGAATAATCGAGTTGGGACCCATTAGCTTTTCCTATTTATGACATAATCAATGCTCGTGCCAAATTTCAAGTTTCTATGTGAGAAAATTGGATTCCGTACGTAAAATTTGGAGGCTAATTCTTTTGCACATAGAATTGAATAATCGAGTTGGGACCCATTAGCTTTTCCTATTTATGACATAATCAATGCTCGTGCCAAATTTCAAGTTTCTACTTGAGAAAATTGGATTCCGTACGTAAAATTTGAAGGCTAATTCTTTTGCACATAGAATTGAATAATCGAGTTAGGACCCATTAGCTTTTCTTATTTATGACATAATCAATGCCCTTGCCAAATTTTAAGTTTCTATGTGAGAAAATTACATTCCGTACGTAACATTTGGACGCGAATTCTTTTGTGCCTAGAATTAAATAACGGAGTTGGGACCCTTTAGCTTTTCCTATTTATGACATAATCAATGCCCGTGCCAAATTTCAAGTTTCTATGTGAGAAAATTGGATTCCGTACATAAAATTTGGAGGCTAATTCTTTTGCACATAGAATTGAATAATCGACTTGGGACGCATTAGCTTTTCCTATTTATGACATAATCAATGCTCGTGCCAAAAATTTCACGTTTCTATGACACTGGAAAGTGAGAAAAATACATTCCATACGTAAAATTTTGACGCTAATTCTTTTGCACATAGAATTGAATAATCGAGTTAGGACCCATTAGCTTTTCCTATTTATGACATAATCAATGCTCGTGCCAAATTTCACGTTTCTATGACACTGGAAAGTGAGAAAAATACATTCCGTACGGAAAATTTTGACGCTAATTCTTTTGCGCATAGAATTGAATAATCGAGTTGAGACCCATTAGTTTTTCCTATTTTGAACATATACAATGCCCGTGCCAAATTTTAAGTTTCTATGTGAGAAAATTGGATTCCGTACGTAAAATTCGGAGGCTAATTCTTTTGCACATAGAGTTGAAAAATCGAGTTGGGACCCATTAGCTTTTCCTATTTATGACATAATCAATGCTCGTGCCAAATTTCACGTTTCTATGACACTGGAAAGTGAGAAAAATACATTCCGTACGTTAAATTTTGATGCTAATTCTTTTGCGCATAGAATTGAATAATCGAGTTGGGACCTATTAGCTTTTCCTATTTATGACATAATCAATGCTCGTGCCAAATTTCAAGTTTCTATGTGAGAAAATTGGATTCCGTACGTAAAATTTGAAGGCTAATTCTTTTGCACATAGAATTGAATAATCGAGTTAGGACCCATTAGCTTTTCTTATTTATGACATAATCAATGCCCGTGCCAAATTTTAAATTTCTATGTGAGAAAATTACATTCCGTACGTAACATTTGGACGCTAATTTTTTTGCGCATAGAATTAAATAACGGAGTTGGGACCTATTAGCTTTTCCTATTTATGACATAATCAATGCTCGTGCCAAATTTCAAGTTTCTATGTGAGAAAATTGGATTCTGTATGTAAAATTTAGACGCTATTTCTTTTGCACATATAATCGAATAATCTAGTTAGGACCCATTAGCTTTTCCTATTTATGACATAATCAATGCCCGTGCCAAATTTTAAGTTTCTATGTGAGAAAATTACATTCAATACGTAAAACTTGGACGCTAATTCTTTTGTGCATAGAATTAAATAACGGAGTTGGGACCCTTTAGCTTTTCCTATTTATGACATAATCAATGCCCGTGCCAAATTTCAAGTTTCTATGTGAGAAAATTGGATTCCGTACATAAAATTTTGGAGACTAATTCTTTTGCACATAGAATTGAATAATCGAGTTGGGACGCATTAGCTTTTCCTATTTATGACATAATCAATGCTCGTGCCAAAAATTTCACGTTTCTATGACACTGCAAAGTGAGAAAAATACATTCCATACTTAAAATTTTGACGCTAATTCTTTTGCACATAGAATTGAATAATCGAGTTAGGACCCATTAGCTTTTCCTATTTATGACATAATCAATGCTCGTACCAAATTTTAAGTTTCTATGTGAGAAAATTGGATTCCGTACGTAAAATTTGGAGGCTAATTCTTTTGCACATAGAGTTGAAAAATCGAGTTGGGACCCATTAGCTTTTCCTATTTATGACATAATCAATGCTCGTGCCAAATTTCACGTTTCTATGACACTGGAAAGTGAGAAAAATACATTCCGTACGTTAAATTTTGATGCTAATTCTTTTGCGCATAGAATTGAATAATCGAGTTGGGACCCATTAGCTTTTCCTATTTATGACATAATCAATGCTCGTGCCAAATTTCAAGTTTCTACGTGAGAAAACTGGATTCCGTACGTAAAATTTGGAGGCTAATTCTTTTGCACATAGAATTGAATAATCGAGTTGGGACCCATTAGCTTTTCCTATTTATGACATAATCAATGCTCGTGCCAAATTTCAAGTTTCTACGTGAGAAAATTGGATTCCGTACGTAAAATTTGAAGGCTAATTCTTTTGCACATAGAATTGAATAATCGAGTTAGGACCCATTAGCTTTTCTTATTTATGACATAATCAATGCCCGTGCCAAATTTTAAGTTTCTATGTGAGAAAATTACATTCCGTACGTAACATTTGGACGCTAATTCTTTTGCGCATAGAATAAAAAAAATAACGGAGTTGGGACCCATTAGCTTTTCCTATTTATGACATAATCAATGCTCGTGCCAAATTTCACGTTTCTATGACACTGGAAAGTGAGAAAAATACATTCCGTACGGAAAATTTTGACGCTAATTCTTTTGCGCATAGAATTGAATAATCGAGTTGAGACCCATTAGTTTTTCCTATTTTGAACATATACAATGCCCGTGCCAAATTTTAAGTTTCTATGTGAGAAAATTGGATTCTGTACGTAAAATTTGGACGCTAATTCTTTTGCGCATAGAATTGAATAATCGAGTTGGGACCCATTAGCTTTTCCTATTTATGACATAATCAATGCTCGTGCCAAATTTCAAGTTTCTATGTGAGAAAATTGGATTCCGTACGTAAAATTTGGAGGCTAATTCTTTTGCACATAGAGTTGAAAAATCGAGTTGGGACCCATTAGCTTTTCCTATTTATGACATAATCAATGCTTGTGCCAAATTTCAAGTTTCTATGTGAGAAAATTGGATTCCGTACATAAAATTTGGAGGCTAATTCTTTTGCACATAGAATTGAATAATCGAGTTGGACCCATTAGCTTTTCCTATTTATAACATAATCAATGCTCGTGCCAAATTTTACGTTTCTATGACACTGGAAAGTGAGAAAAATACATTCCGTACGTAAAATTTTGACGCTAATTCTTTTGCGCATAGAATTGAATAATCGAGTTGGGACCCATTAGTTTTTCCTATTTAGAACATATTCAATGCCCGTGCCAAATTTTAAGTTTCTATGTGAGAAAATTGGATTGTGTACGTAAAATTTGGACGCTAATTCTTTTGCGCATAGAATTGAATAATCGAGTTGGGACCCATTAGCTTTTCCTATTTATGACATAATCAATGCTCGTGCCAAATTTCAAGTTTCTATGTGAGAAAATTGGATTCCGTACGTAAAATTTGGATGCTAATTCTTTTGCACATAAAATTGAATAATCGAGTTGGGACCCATTAGCTTTTCCTATTTATGACATAATCAATGCTCGTGCCAAATTTCACGTTTCTATGACACTGGAAAGTGAGAAAAATACATTCCGTACGTTAAATTTTGTTGCTAATTCTTTTGCGCATAGAATTGAATAATCGAGTTGGGACCCATTAGCTTTTCCTATTTATGACATAATCAATGCTCGTGCCAAATTTCAAGTTTCTATGTGAGAAAATTGGATTCCGTACGTAAAATTTGGAGGCTAATTCTTTTGCACATAGAATTGAATAATCGAGTTGGGACCCATTAGCTTTTCCTATTTATGACATAATCAATGCTCGTGCCAAATTTCAAGTTTCTACTTGAGAAAATTGGATTCCGTACGTAAAATTTGAAGGCTAATTCTTTTGCACATAGAATTGAATAATCGAGTTAGGACCCATTAGCTTTTCTTATTTATGACATAATCAATGCCCGTGCCAAATTTTAAGTTTCTATGTGAGAAAATTACATTCCACACGTAACATTTGGACGCTAATTCTTTTGCGCATAGAATTAAATAACGGAGTTGGGACCCATTAGCTTTTCCTATTTATGACATAATCAATGCTCGTGCCAAATTTCAAGTTTCTATGTGAGAAAATTGGATTCTGTATGTAAAATTTAGACGCTATTTCTTTTGCACATATAATTGAATAATCTAGTTAGGACCCATTAGCTTTTCCTATTTATGACATAATCAATGCCCGTGCCAAATTTTAAGTTTCTATGTGAGAAAATTACATTCAATACGTAAAACTTGGACGCTAATTCTTTTATGCCTAGAATTAAATATCAGAGTTGGGACCCATTAGCTTTTCCTATTTATGACATAATCAATGCCCGTGCGAAATTTCAAGTTTCTATGTGAGAAAATTGGATTCTGTATGTAAAATTTAGACGCTATTTCTTTTGCACATAGAATTGAATAATCTAGTTAGGACCCATTAGCTTTTCCTATTTATGACATAATCAATGCCCGTGTCAAATTTTAAGTTTCTATGTGAGAAAATTACATTCCATACATAAAACTTGGACGCTAATTCTTTTGTGCCTACAATTAAATAACGGAGTAGGGACCCTTTAGCTTTTCCTATTTATGACATAATCAATGCCCGTGCCAAATTTCAAGTTTCTATGTGAGAAAATTGGATTCCGTACATAAAATTTGGAGGCTAATTCTTTTGCACATAGAATTGAATAATCGAGTTGGGACCCATTAGCTTTTCCTATTTATGACATAATCAATGCCCGTGCCAAATTTTAAGTTTCTATGTGAGAAAATTACATTCCGTACGTAAAACTTGGACGCTAATTCTTTAGTGCCTAGAATTAAAAACCAGAGTTGGGACCCATTAGCTTTTCCTATTTATGACATAATCAATGCTCGTGCCAAATTTCAAGTTTCTACGTGAGAAAATTGGATTCCGTACGTAAACTTTGGACGCTAATTCTTTTGCACATAGAATTGAATAATCGAGTTGGGACCCATTAGCTTTTCCTATTTATGACATAATCAATGCTCGTGCCAAATTTCACGTTTCTATGACACTGGAAAGTGAGAAAAATACATTCCGTACGGAATATTTTGACGCTAATTCGTTTGCGCATAGAATTGAATAATCGAGTTGAGACCCAATAGTTTTTCCTATTTCGAACATATACAATGCCCGTGCCAAATTTTAAGTTTCTATGTGAGAAAATTGGATTCCGTACGTAAAATTTGGATGCTAATTCTTTTGCACATAAAATTGAATAATCGAGTTGGGACCCATTAGCTTTTCCTATTTATGACATAATCAATGCTCGTGCCAAATTTCACGTTTCGATGACACTGGAAAGTGAGAAAAATACATTCCGTACGTTAAATTTTGTTGCTAATTCTTTTGCGCATAGAATTGAATAATCGAGTTGGGACCCATTAGCTTTTCCTATTTATGACATAATCAATGCTCGTGCCAAATTTCAAGTTTCTATGTGAGAAAATTGGATTCCGTACGTAAAATTTGGAGGCTAATTCTTTTGCACATAGAATTGAATAATCGAGTTGGGACCCATTAGCTTTTCTTATTTATGACATAATCAATGCCCGTGCCAAATTTTAAGTTTCTATGTGAGAAAATTACATTCCGTACGTAACATTTGGACGCTAATTCTTTTGCGCATAGAATTAAATAACGGAGTTGGGACCCATTAGCTTTTCCTATTTATGACATAATCAATGCTTGTGCCAAATTTCAAGTTTCTATGTGAGAAAATTGGATTCTGTATGTAAAATTTAGACGCTATTTCTTTTGCACATTTAATTGAATAATCTAGTTAGGACCCATTAGCTTTTCCTATTTATGACATAATCAATGCCCGTGCCAAATTTTAAGTTTCTATGTGAGAAAATTACATTCAATACGTAAAACTTGGACGCTAATTCTTTTGTGCCTAGAATTAAATAACGGAGTTGGGACCCTTTAGCTTTTCCTATTTATGACATAATCAATGCTCGTGCCAAATTTCAAGTTTCTATGTGAGAAAATTGGATTCCGTACGTAAACTTTGGACGCTAATTCTTTTGCACATAGAATTGAATAATCGAGTTGGGACCCATTAGCTTTTCCTATTTATGACATAATCAATGCTCGTGCCAAATTTCACGTTTCTATGACACTGGAAAGTGAGAAAAATACATTCCATACGTAAAATTTTGACGCTAATTCTTTTGCACATAGAATTGAATAATCGAGTTAGGACCCATTAGCTTTTCCTATTTATGACATAATCAATGCTCGTGCCAAATTTCACGTTTCTATGACACTGGAAAGTGAGAAAAATACATTCCGTACGGAAAATTTTGACGCTAATTCTTTTGCGCATAGAATTGAATAATCGAGTTGAGACCCATTAGTTTTTCCTATTTTGAACATATACAATGCCCGTGCCAAATTTTAAGTTTCTATGTGAGAAAATTGGATTCTATACGTAAAATTTGTACGCTAATTCTTTTGCGCATAGAATTGAATAATCGAGTTGGGACCCATTAGCTTTTCCTATTTATGACATAATCAATGCTCGTGCCAAATTTCAAGTTTCTATGTGAGAAAATTGGATTCCGTACGTAAAATTTGGAGGCTAATTCTTTTGCACATAGAATTGAATAATCGAGTTGGACCCATTAGCTTTTCCTATTTATGACATAATCAATGCTCGTGCCACATTTCACGTTTCTATGACACTGGAAAGTGAGAAAAATACATTCCGTACGTAAAATTTTGATGCTAATTCTTTTGCGCATAGAATTGAATAATCGAGTTGTGACCCATTAGTTTTTCCTATTTAGAACATATTCAATGCCTGTGCCAAATTTTATGTTTCTATGTGAGAAAATTGGATTGTGTATGTAAAATTTGGACGCTAATTCTTTTGCGCATAGAATTGAATAATCGAGTTGGGACCCATTAGCTTTTCGTATTTATGACATAATCAATGCTCGTGCCAAATTTCACGTTTCTATGACACTGGAAAGTGAGAAAAATACATTCCGTACGTAAAATTTTGATGCTAATTCTTTTGCGCATAGAATTGAATAATCGAGTTGTGACCCATTAGTTTTTCCTATTTAGAACATATTCAATGCCTGTGCCAAATTTCAAGTTTCTATGTAAGAAAATTGGATTCCGTACGTAAAATTTGGAGGCTAATTCTTTGCACATAGAGTTGAAAAATCGAGTTGGGACCCATTAGCTTTTCCTATTTATGACATAATCAATGCCCGTGCCAAATTTTAAGTTTCTATGTGAGAAAATTACATTCAATACGTAAAACTTGGACGCTAATTCTTTTGTGCCTAGAATTAAATAACGGAGTTGGGACCCTTTAGCTTTTCCTATTTATGACATAATCAATGCCCGTGCCAAATTTCAAGTGTCTATGTGAGAAAATTGGATTCCGTACATAAAATTTGGAGGCTAATTCTTTTGCACATAGAATTGAAAAATCGAGTTGGGACCCATTAGCTTTTCCTATTTATGACATAATCAATGCCCGTGCCAAATTTTAAGTTTCTATGTGAGAAAATTACATTCCGTACGTAAAACTTGGACGCTAATTCTTTAGTGCCTAGAATTAAAAACCAGAGTTGGGACCCATTAGCTTTTCCTATTTATGACATAATCAATGCTCGTGCCAAATTTCAAGTTTCTATGTGAGAAAATTGGATTCCGTACGTAAACTTTGGACGCTAATTCTTTTGCACATAGAATTGAATAATCGAGTTGGGACCCATTAGCTTTTCCTATTTATGACATAATCAATGCTCGTGCCAAATTTCACGTTTCTATGACACTGGAAAGTGAGAAAAATACATTCCATACGTAAAATTTTGACGCTAATTCTTTTGCACATAGAATTGAATAATCGAGTTAGGACCCATTAGCTTTTCCTATTTATGACATAATCAATGCCCGTGACAAATTTCACATTTCTATGACACTGGAAAGTGAGAAAAATACATTCCGTACGGAATATTTTGACGCTAATTCTTTTGCACATAGAATTGAATAATCGAGTTAGGACCCATTAGCTTTTCCTATTTATGACATAATCAATGCTCGTGCCAAATTTCACGTTTCTATGACACTGGAAAGTGAGAAAAATACATTCCGTACGGAAAATTTTGACGCTAATTCTTTTGCGCATAGAATTGAATAATCGAGTTGAGACCCATTAGTTTTTCCTATTTTGAACATATACAATGCCCGTGCCAAATTTTAAGTTTCTATGTGAGAAAATTGGATTCTATACGTAAAATTTGGACGCTAATTCTTTTGCGCATAGAATTGAATAATCGAGTTGGGACCCATTAGCTTTTCCTATTTATGACATAATCAATGCTCGTGCCAAATTTCAAGTTTCTATGTGAGAAAATTGGATTCCGTACGTAAAATTTGGAGGCTAATTCTTTTGCACATAGAATTGAATAATCGAGTTGGACCCATTAGCTTTTCCTATTTATGACATAATCAATGCTCGTGCCACATTTCACGTTTCTATGACACTGGAAAGTGAGAAAAATACATTCCGTACGTAAAATTTTGATGCTAATTCTTTTGCGCATAGAATTGAATAATCGAGTTGTGACCCATTAGTTTTTCCTATTTAGAACATATTCAATGCCGGTGCCAAATTTTACGTTTCTATGTGAGAAAATTGGATTGTGTACGTAAAATTTGGACGCTAATTCTTTTGCGCATAGAATTGAATAATCGAGTTGAGACCCATTAGCTTTTCCTATTGATGACATAATCAATGCTCGTGCCAAATTTCAAGTTTCTATGTGAGAAAATTGGATTCCGTACGTAAAATTTGAAGGCTAATTCTTTTGCACATAGAATTGAATAATCGAGTTAGGACCCATTAGCTTTTCTTATTTATGACATAATCAATGCTCGTGCCAAAAATTTCACGTTTCTATGACACTGGAAAGTGAGAAAAATACATTCCATACGTAAAATTTTGACGCTAATTCTTTTGCACATAGAATTGAATAATCGAGTTAGGACCCATTAGCTTTTCCTATTTATGACATAATCAATGCTCGTGCCAAATTTCACGTTTCTATGACACTGGAAAGTGAGAAAAATACATTCCGTACGGAAAATTTTGACGCTAATTCTTTTGCCATAGAATTGAATAATCGAGTTGAGACCCATTAGTTTTTCCTATTTTGAACATATACAATGCCCGTGCCAAATTTTAAGTTTCTATGTGAGAAAATTGGATTCTATACGTAAAATTTGGACGCTAATTCTTTTGCGCATAGAATTGAATAATCGAGTTGGGACCCATTAGCTTTTCCTATTTATGACATAATCAATGCTCGTGCCAAATTTCAAGTTTCTATGTGAGAAAATTGGATTCCGTACGTAAAATTTGGAGGCTAATTCTTTTGCACATAGAATTGAATAATCGAGTTGGACCCATTAGCTTTTCCTATTTATGACATAATCAATGCTCGTGCCAAATTTCACGTTTCTATGACACTGGAAAGTGAGAAAAATACATTCCGTACGTAAAATTTTGATGCTAATTCTTTTGCGCATAGAATTGAATAATCGAGTTGTGACCCATTAGTTTTTCCTATTTAGAACATATTTAATGCCTGTGCCAAATTTTAAGTTTCTATGTGAGAAAATTGGATTATGTATGTAAAATTTGGACGCTAATTCTTTTGCGCATAGAATTGAATAATCGAGTTGGGACCCATTAGCTTTTCCTATTTATGACATAATCAATGCCCGTGCCAAATTTTAAGTTTCTATGTGAGAAAATTACATTCAATACGTAAAACTTGGACGCTAATTCTTTTGTGCCTAGAATTAAATAACGGAGTTGGGACCCTTTAGCTTTTCCTATTTATGACATAATCAATGCCCGTGCCAAATTTCAAGTGTCTATGTGAGAAAATTGGATTCCGTACATAAAATTTGGAGGCTAATTCTTTTGCACATAGAATTGAAAAATCGAGTTGGGACCCATTAGCTTTTCCTATTTATGACATAATCAATGCCCGTGCCAAATTTTAAGTTTCTATGTGAGAAAATTACATTCCATACGTAAAACTTGGACGCTAATTCTTTTGTGCCTAGAATTAAATATCAGAGTTGGGACCCTTTAGCTTTTCCTATTTATGACATAATCAATGCCCGTGCGAAATTTCAAGTTTCTATGTGAGAAAATTGGATTCTGTATGTAAAATTTAGACGCTATTTCTTTTGCACATAGAATTGAATAATCTAGTTAGGACCCATTAGCTTTTCCTATTTATGACATAATCAATGCCCGTGCCAAATTTTAAGTTTCTATGTGAGAAAATTACATTCCATACATAAAACGTGGACGCTAATTCTTTTGTGCCTAGAATTAAATAACGGAGTAGGGACCCTTAAGCTTTTCTTATTTATGACATAATCAATGCCCGTGCCAAATTTCAAGTTTCTATGTGAGAAAATTGGATTCCGTGCATAAAATTTGGAGGCTAATTCTTTTGCACATAGAATTGAATAATCGAGTTGGGACCCATTAGCTTTTCCTATTTATGACATAATCAATGCCCGTGCCAAATTTTAAGTTTCTATGTGAGAAAATTACATTCCGTACGTAAAACTTGGACGCTAATTCTTTAGTGCCTAGATTTAAAAACCAGAGTTGGGACCTAGTAGCTTTTCCTATTTATGACATAATCAATGCTCGTGCCAAATTTCAAGTTTCTATGTGAGAAAATTGGATTCCGTACGTAAACTTTGGACGCTAATTCTTTTGCACATAGAATTGAATAATCGAGTTGGGACCCATTAGCTTTTCCTTTTTATGACATAATCAATGCTCGTGCCAAATTTCACGTTTCTATGACACTGGAAAGTGAGAAAAATACATTCCATACGTAAAATTTTGACGCTAATTCTTTTGCACATAGAATTGAATAATCGAGTTAGGACCCATTAGCTTTTCCTATTTATGACATAATCAATGCTCGTGCCAAATTTTACGTTTCTATGACACTGGAAAGTGAGAAAAATACATTCCGTACGGAAAATTTTGACGCTAATTCTTTTGCGCATAGAATTGAATAATCGAGTTGAGACCCATTAGTTTTTCCTATTTTGAACATATACAATGCCCGTGCCAAATTTTAAGTTTCTATGTGAGAAAATTGGATTCTGTACGTAAAATTTGGACGCTAATTCTTTTGCGCATAGAATTGAATAATCGTGTTGGGACCCATTAGCTTTTCCTATTTATGACATAATCAATGCTCGTGCCAAATTTCAAGTTTCTATGTGAGAAAATTGGATTCCGTACGTAAAATTTGGAGGCTAATTCTTTTGCACATAGAGTTGAAAAATCGAGTTGGGACCCATTAGCTTTTCCTATTTATGACATAATCAATGCTCGTGCCAAATTTCAAGTTTCTATGTGAGAAAATTGGATTCCGTACATAAAATTTGGAGGCTAATTCTTTTGCACATAGAATTGAATAATCGAGTTGGACCCATTAGCTTTTCCTATTTATAACATAATCAATGCTCGTGCCAAATTTCACGTTTCTATGACACTGGAAAGTGAGAAAAATACATTCCGTACGTTAAATTTTGACGCTAAATCTTTTGCGCATAGAATTGAATAATCGAGTTGGGACCCATTAGTTTTTCCTATTTAGAACATATTCAATGCCCGTGCCAAATTTTACGTTTCTATGTGAGAAAATTGGATTGTGTACGTAAAATTTGGACGCTAATTCTTTTGCGCATAGAATTGAATAATCGAGTTGGGACCCATTAGCTTTTCCTATTTATGACATAATCAATGCTCGTGCCAAATTTCAAGTTTCTATGTGAGAAAATTGGATTCCGCACGTAAAATTTGGAGGTTAATTCTTTTGCACATAGAACTGAATAATCGAGTTGGGACCCATTAGCTTTTCCTATTTATGACATAATCAATGCTTGTGCCAAATTTCAAGTTTCTATGTGAGAAAATTGGATTCCGTACGTAAAATTTGAAGGCTAATTCTTTTGCACATAGAATTGAATAATCGAGTTAGGACCCATTAGCTTTTCTTATTTATGACATAATCAATGCTCGTGCCAAAAATTTCACGTTTCTATGACACTGGAAAGTGAGAAAAATACATTCCATACGTAAAATTTTGACGCTAATTCTTTTGCACATAGAATTGAATAATCGAGTTGGGACCCATTAGCTTTTCCTATTTATGACATAATCAATGCTCGTGCCAAATTTCAAGTTTCTATGTGAGAAAATTGGATTCCGTACGTAAAATTTGGAGGTTAATTCTTTTGCACAAAGAATTGAATAATCGAGTTGGGACCCATTAGCTTTTCCTATTTATGACATAATCAATGCTCGTGCCAAATTTCAAGTTTCTATGTGAGAAAATTGGATTCCGTACGTAAAATTTGAAGGCTAATTCTTTTGCACATAGAATTGAATAATCGAGTTAGGACCCATTAGCTTTTTGCTTATTTATGACATAATCAATGCTCGTGCCAAAAATTTCACGTTTCTATGACACTGGAAAGTGAGAAAAATACATTCCATACGTAAAATTTTGACGCTAATTTTTTGCACATAGAATTGAATAATCGAGTTAGGACCCATTAGCTTTTCCTATTTATGACATAATCAATGCTCGTGCCAAATTTCACGTTTCTATGACACTGGAAAGTGAGAAAAATACATTCCGTACGGAAAATTTTGACGCTAATTCTTTTGCGCATAGAATTGAATAATCGAGTTGAGACCCATTAGTTTTTCCTATTTTGAACATATACAATGCCCGTGCCAAATTTTAAGTTTCTATGTGAGAAAATTGGATTCTATACGTAAAATTTGGACGCTAATTCTTTTGCGCATAGAATTGAATAATCGAGTTGGGACCCATTAGCTTTTCCTATTTATGACATAATCAATGCTCGTGCCAAATTTCAAGTTTCTATGTGAGAAAATTGGATTCCGTACGTAAAATTTGGAGGCTAATTCTTTTGCACATAGAATTGAATAATCGAGTTGGACCCATTAGCTTTTCCTATTTATGACATAATCAATGCTCGTGCCACATTTCACGTTTCTATGACACTGGAAAGTGAGAAAAATACATTCCGTACGTAAAATTTTGATGCTAATTCTTTTGCGCATAGAATTGAATAATCGAATTGTGACCCATTAGTTTTTCCTATTTAGAACATATTCAATGCCTGTGCCAAATTTTAGGTTTCTATGTGAGAAAATTGGATTGTGTATGTAAAATTTGGACGCTAATTCTTTTGCGCATAGAATTGAATAATCGAGTTGGGACCCATTAGCTTTTCCTATTGATGACATAATCAATGCTCGTGCCAAATTTCAAGTTTCTATGTGAGAAAATTGGATTCCGTACGTAAAATTTGAGGGCTAATTCTTTTGCACATAGAATTGAATAATCGAGTTAGGACCCATTAGCTTTTCTTATTTATGACATAATCAATGCTCGTGCCAAAAATTTCACGTTTCTATGACACTGGAAAGTGAGAAAAATACATTCCATACGTAAAATTTTGACGCTAATTCTTTTGCACATAGAATTGAATAATCGAGTTAGGACCCATTAGCTTTTCCTATTTATGACATAATCAATGCTCGTGCCAAATTTCACGTTTCTATGACACTGGAAAGTGAGAAAAATACATTCCGTACGGAAAATTTTGACGCTAATTCTTTTGCGCATAGAATTGAATAATCGAGTTTAGACCCATTAGTTTTTCCTATTTTGAACATATACAATGCCCGTGCCAAATTTTAAGTTTCTATGTGAGAAAATTGGATTCTATACGTAAAATTTGGACGCTAATTCTTTTGCGCATAGAATTGAATAATCGAGTTGGGACCCATTAGCTTTTCCTATTTATGACATAATCAATGCTCGTGCCAAATTTCAAGTTTCTATGTGAGAAAATTGGATTCCGTACGTAAAATTTGGAGGCTAATTCTTTTGCACATAGAATTGAATAATCGAGTTGGACCCATTAGCTTTTCCTATTTATGACATAATCAATGCTCGTGCCAAATTTCACGTTTCTATGACACTGGAAAGTGAGAAAAATACATTCCGTACGTAAAATTTTGATGCTAATTCTTTTGCGCATAGAATTGAATAATCGAGTTGTGACCCATTAGTTTTTCCTATTTAGAACATATTCAATGCCTGTGCCAAATTTTAAGTTTCTATGTGAGAAAATTGGATTGTGTATGTAAAATTTGGACGCTAATTCTTTTGCGCATAGAATTGAATAATCGAGTTGGGACCCATTAGCTTTTCCTATTTATGACATAATCAATGCTCGTGCCAAATTTCACGTTTCTATGTGAGAAAATTGGATTCCGTACGTAAAATTTGGAGGCTAATTCTTTGTACATAGAGTTGAAAAATCGAGTTGGGACCCATTAGCTTTTCCTATTTATGACATAATCAATGCTCGTGCCAAATTTCAAGTTTCTATGTGAGAAAATTGGATTCCGTACGTAAAATTTGGAGGCTAATTCTTTTGCACATAAAGTTGAAAAATCGAGTTGGGACCCATTAGCTTTTCCTATTTATGACATAATCAATGCTCGTGCCAAATTTTAAGTTTCTATGTGAGAAAATTACATTCCATACGTAAAACTTGGACGCTAATTCTTTTGTGCCTAGAATTAAATACCAGAGTTGGGACCCTTTAGCTTTTCCTATTTATGACATAATCAATGCCCGTGCCAAATTTCAAGTTTCTATGTGAGAAAATTGGATTCCGTACATAAAATTTGGAGGCTAATTCTTTTGCACATATAATTGAAAAATCGAGTTGGGACCCATTAGCTTTTCCTATTTATGACATAATCAATGCCCATGCCAAATTTTAAGTTTCTATGTGAGAAAATTACATTCCGTACGTAAAACTTGGACGCTAATTCTTTAGTGCCTAGAATTAAATAACGGAGTTGGGACCCATTAGCTTTTCCTATTTATGACATAATCAATGCCCGTGCCAAATTTCAAGTTTCTATGTGAGAAAATTGGATTCTGTATGTAAAATTTAGACGCTATTTCTTTTGCACATAGAATTGAATAATCTAGTTAGGACCCATTAGCTTTTCCTATTTATGACATAATCAATGCCCGTGCCAAATTTTAAGTTTCTATGTGAGAAAATTACATTCCATACATAAAACTTGGACGCTAATTCTTTAGTGCCTAGAATTAAATAACGGAGTTGGGACCCATTAGCTTTTCCTATTTATGACATAATCAATGCTCGTGCCAAATTTCAAGTTTCTATGTGAGAAAATTGGATTCCGTACATAAACTTTGGACGCTAATTCTTTTGCACATAGAATTGAATAATCGAGTTGGGACCCATTAGTTTTTCCTATTTTGAACATATACAATGCCCGTGCCAAATTTTACGTTTCTATGTGAGAAAATTGGATTGTGTACGTAAAATTTGGACGCTAATTCTTTTGCGCATAGAATTGAATAATCGAGTTGGGACCCATTAGCTTTTCCTATTTATGACATATTCAATGCTCGTGCCAAATTGCAAGTTTCTATGTGAGAAAATTGGATTCCGTTTGTAAAATTTGGAGGCTAATTCTTTTGCACATAGAATTGAATAATCGAGTTGGGACCCATTAGCTTTTCCTATTTATGACATAATCAATGCTCGTGCCAAATTTCAAGTTTCTATGTGAGAAAATTGGATTCCGTACGTAAAATTTGAAGGCTAATTCTTTTGCACATAGAATTGAATAATCGAGTTAGGACCCATTAGCTTTTCTTATTTATGACATAATCAATGCCCGTGCCAAATTTTAAGTTTCTATGTGAGAAAATTACATTCCGTACGTAACATTTGGACGCTAATTCTTTTGCGCATAGAATTAAATAACGGAGTTGGGACCCATTAGCTTTTCCTACTTATGACATAATCAATGCTCGTGCCAAATTTCAAGTTTCTATGTGAGAAAATTGGATTCCGTACGTAAAATTTGGATGCTAATTCTTTTGCACATAGAATTGAATAATCGAGTTGGGACCCATTAGCTTTTCCTATTTATGACATAATCAATGCTCGTGCCAAATTTCACGTTTCTATGACACTGGAAAGTGAGAAAAATACATTCCATACGTAAAATTTTGACGCTAATTCTTTTGCACATAGAATTGAATAATCGAGTTAGGACCCATTAGCTTTTCCTATTTATGTCATAATCAATGCTCGTGCCAAATTTCACGTTTCTATGACACTGGAAAGTGAGAAAAATACATTCCATACGGAAAATTTTGACGCTAATTCTTTTGCGCATAGAATTGAATAATCGAGTTGAGACCCATTAGTTTTTCCTATTTTGAACATATACAATGCCCGTGCCAAATTTTAAGTTTCTTTGTGAGAAAATTGGATTCTGTACGTAAAATTTGGACGCTAATTCTTTTGCACATACAGTTGAAAAATCGAGTTGGGACCCATTAGCTTTTCCTATTTATGACATAATCAATGCTCGTGCCAAATTTCAAGTTTCTATGTGAGAAAATTGGATTCCGTACATAAAATTTGGAGGCTAATTCTTTTGCACATAGAATTGAATAATCGAGTTGGACCCATTAGCTTTTCCTATTTATAACATAATCAATGCTCGTGCCAAATTTCACGTTTCTATGACACTGGAAAGTGAGAAAAATACATTCCGTACGTAAAATATTGACGCTAATTCTTTTGCGCATAGAATTGAATAATTGAGTTGGGACCCATTAGTTTTTCCTATTTAGATCATATTCAATGCCCGTGCCAAATTTTACGTTTCTATGTGAGAAAATTGGATTGTGTACGTAAAATTTGGACGCTAATTCTTTTGCGCATAGAATTGAATAATCGAGTTGGGACCCATTAGCTTTTCCTATTTATGACATAATCAATGCTCGTGCCAAATTTCAAGTTTCTATGTGAGAAAATTGGATTCTGTATGTAAAATTTAGACGCTATTTCTTTTGCACATATAATTGAATAATCTAGTTAGGACCCATTAGCTTTTCCTATTTATGACATAATCAATGCCCGTGCCAAATTTTAAGTTTCTATGTGAGAAAATTACATTCAATACGTAAAACTTGGACGCTAATTCTTTTATGCCTAGAATTAAATATCAGAGTTGGGACCCATTAGCTTTTCCTATTTATGACATAATCAATGCCCGTGCGAAATTTCAAGTTTCTATGTGAGAAAATTGGATTCTGTATGTAAAATTTAGACGCTATTTCTTTTGCACATAGAATTGAATAATCTAGTTAGGACCCATTAGCTTTTCCTATTTATGACATAATCAATGCCCGTGTCAAATTTTAAGTTTCTATGTGAGAAAATTACATTCCATACATAAAACTTGGACGCTAATTCTTTTGTGCCTACAATTAAATAACGGAGTAGGGACCCTTTAGCTTTTCCTATTTATGACATAATCAATGCCCGTGCCAAATTTCAAGTTTCTATGTGAGAAAATTGGATTCCGTACATAAAATTTGGAGGCTAATTCTTTTGCACATAGAATTGAATAATCGAGTTGGGACCCATTAGCTTTTCCTATTTATGACATAATCAATGCCCGTGCCAAATTTTAAGTTTCTATGTGAGAAAATTACATTCCGTACGTAAAACTTGGACGCTAATTCTTTAGTGCCTAGAATTAAAAACCAGAGTTGGGACCCATTAGCTTTTCCTATTTATGACATAATCAATGCTCGTGCCAAATTTCAAGTTTCTACGTGAGAAAATTGGATTCCGTACGTAAACTTTGGACGCTAATTCTTTTGCACATAGAATTGAATAATCGAGTTGGGACCCATTAGCTTTTCCTATTTATGACATAATCAATGCTCGTGCCAAATTTCACGTTTCTATGACACTGGAAAGTGAGAAAAATACATTCCGTACGGAATATTTTGACGCTAATTCGTTTGCGCATAGAATTGAATAATCGAGTTGAGACCCAATAGTTTTTCCTATTTCGAACATATACAATGCCCGTGCCAAATTTTAAGTTTCTATGTGAGAAAATTGGATTCCGTACGTAAAATTTGGATGCTAATTCTTTTGCACATAAAATTGAATAATCGAGTTGGGACCCATTAGCTTTTCCTATTTATGACATAATCAATGCTCGTGCCAAATTTCACGTTTCGATGACACTGGAAAGTGAGAAAAATACATTCCGTACGTTAAATTTTGTTGCTAATTCTTTTGCGCATAGAATTGAATAATCGAGTTGGGACCCATTAGCTTTTCCTATTTATGACATAATCAATGCTCGTGCCAAATTTCAAGTTTCTATGTGAGAAAATTGGATTCCGTACGTAAAATTTGGAGGCTAATTCTTTTGCACATAGAATTGAATAATCGAGTTGGGACCCATTAGCTTTTCTTATTTATGACATAATCAATGCCCGTGCCAAATTTTAAGTTTCTATGTGAGAAAATTACATTCCGTACGTAACATTTGGACGCTAATTCTTTTGCGCATAGAATTAAATAACGGAGTTGGGACCCATTAGCTTTTCCTATTTATGACATAATCAATGCTTGTGCCAAATTTCAAGTTTCTATGTGAGAAAATTGGATTCTGTATGTAAAATTTAGACGCTATTTCTTTTGCACATATAATTGAATAATCTAGTTAGGACCCATTAGCTTTTCCTATTTATGACATAATCAATGCCCGTGCCAAATTTTAAGTTTCTATGTGAGAAAATTACATTCAATACGTAAAACTTGGACGCTAATTCTTTTGTGCCTAGAATTAAATAACGGAGTTGGGACCCTTTAGCTTTTCCTATTTATGACATAATCAATGCTCGTGCCAAATTTCAAGTTTCTATGTGAGAAAATTGGATTCCGTACGTAAACTTTGGACGCTAATTCTTTTGCACATAGAATTGAATAATCGAGTTGGGACCCATTAGCTTTTCCTATTTATGACATAATCAATGCTCGTGCCAAATTTCACGTTTCTATGACACTGGAAAGTGAGAAAAATACATTCCATACGTAAAATTTTGACGCTAATTCTTTTGCACATAGAATTGAATAATCGAGTTAGGACCCATTAGCTTTTCCTATTTATGACATAATCAATGCTCGTGCCAAATTTCACGTTTCTATGACACTGGAAAGTGAGAAAAATACATTCCGTACGGAAAATTTTGACGCTAATTCTTTTGCGCATAGAATTGAATAATCGAGTTGAGACCCATTAGTTTTTCCTATTTTGAACATATACAATGCCCGTGCCAAATTTTAAGTTTCTATGTGAGAAAATTGGATTCTATACGTAAAATTTGGACGCTAATTCTTTTGCGCATAGAATTGAATAATCGAGTTGGGACCCATTAGCTTTTCCTATTTATGACATAATCAATGCTCGTGCCAAATTTCAAGTTTCTATGTGAGAAAATTGGATTCCGTACGTAAAATTTGGAGGCTAATTCTTTTGCACATAGAATTGAATAATCGAGTTGGACCCATTAGCTTTTCCTATTTATGACATAATCAATGCTCGTGCCACATTTCACGTTTCTATGACCCTGGAAAGTGAGAAAAATACATTCCGTACGTAAAATTTTGATGCTAATTCTTTTGCGCATAGAATTGAATAATCGAGTTGTGACCCATTAGTTTTTCCTATTTAGAACATATTCAATGCCTGTGCCAAATTTTATGTTTCTATGTGAGAAAATTGGATTGTGTATGTAAAATTTGGACGCTAATTCTTTTGCGCATAGAATTGAATAATCGAGTTGGGACCCATTAGCTTTTCGTATTTATGACATAATCAATGCTCGTGCCAAATTTCACGTTTCTATGACACTGGAAAGTGAGAAAAATACATTCCGTACGTAAAATTTTGATGCTAATTCTTTTGCGCATAGAATTGAATAATCGAGTTGTGACCCATTAGTTTTTCCTATTTAGAACATATTCAATGCCTGTGCCAAATTTCAAGTTTCTATGTAAGAAAATTGGATTCCGTACGTAAAATTTGGAGGCTAATTCTTTGCACATAGAGTTGAAAAATCGAGTTGGGACCCATTAGCTTTTCCTATTTATGACATAATCAATGCCCGTGCCAAATTTTAAGTTTCTATGTGAGAAAATTACATTCAATACGTAAAACTTGGACGCTAATTCTTTTGTGCCTAGAATTAAATAACGGAGTTGGGACCCTTTAGCTTTTCCTATTTATGACATAATCAATGCCCGTGCCAAATTTCAAGTGTCTATGTGAGAAAATTGGATTCCGTACATAAAATTTGGAGGCTAATTCTTTTGCACATAGAATTGAAAAATCGAGTTGGGACCCATTAGCTTTTCCTATTTATGACATAATCAATGCCCGTGCCAAATTTTAAGTTTCTATGTGAGAAAATTACATTCCGTACGTAAAACTTGGACGCTAATTCTTTAGTGCCTAGAATTAAAAACCAGAGTTGGGACCCATTAGCTTTTCCTATTTATGACATAATCAATGCTCGTGCCAAATTTCAAGTTTCTATGTGAGAAAATTGGATTCCGTACGTAAACTTTGGACGCTAATTCTTTTGCACATAGAATTGAATAATCGAGTTGGGACCCATTAGCTTTTCCTATTTATGACATAATCAATGCTCGTGCCAAATTTCACGTTCCTATGACACTGGAAAGTGAGAAAAATACATTCCATACGTAAAATTTTGACGCTAATTCTTTTGCACATAGAATTGAATAATCGAGTTAGGACCCATTAGCTTTTCCTATTTATGACATAATCAATGCCCGTGACAAATTTCACATTTCTATGACACTGGAAAGTGAGAAAAATACATTCCGTACGGAATATTTTGACGCTAATTCTTTTGCACATAGAATTGAATAATCGAGTTAGGACCCATTAGCTTTTCCTATTTATGACATAATCAATGCTCGTGCCAAATTTCACGTTTCTATGACACTGGAAAGTGAGAAAAATACATTCCGTACGGAAAATTTTGACGCTAATTCTTTTGCGCATAGAATTGAATAATCGAGTTGAGACCCATTAGTTTTTCCTATTTTAAACATATACAATGCCCGTGCCAAATTTTAAGTTTCTATGTGAGAAAATTGGATTCTATACGTAAAATTTGGACGCTAATTCTTTTGCGCATAGAATTGAATAATCGAGTTGGGACCCATTAGCTTTTCCTATTTATGACATAATCAATGCTCGTGCCAAATTTCAAGTTTCTATGTGAGAAAATTGGATTCCGTACGTAAAATTTGGAGGCTAATTCTTTTGCACATAGAATTGAATAATCGAGTTGGACCCATTAGCTTTTCCTATTTATGACATAATCAATGCTCGTGCCACATTTCACGTTTCTATGACACTGGAAAGTGAGAAAAATACATTCCGTACGTAAAATTTTGATGCTAATTCTTTTGCGCATAGAATTGAATAATCGAGTTGTGACCCATTAGTTTTTCCTATTTAGAACATATTCAATGCCGGTGCCAAATTTTACGTTTCTATGTGAGAAAATTGGATTGTGTACGTAAAATTTGGACGCTAATTCTTTTGCGCATAGAATTGAATAATCGAGTTGAGACCCATTAGCTTTTCCTATTGATGACATAATCAATGCTCGTGCCAAATTTCAAGTTTCTATGTGAGAAAATTGGATTCCGTACGTAAAATTTGAAGGCTAATTCTTTTGCACATAGAATTGAATAATCGAGTTAGGACAAATTAGCTTTTCTTATTTATGACATAATCAATGCTCGTGCCAAAAATTTCACGTTTCTATGACACTGGAAAGTGAGAAAAATACATTCCATACGTAAAATTTTGACGCTAATTCTTTTGCACATAGAATTGAATAATCGAGTTAGGACCCATTAGCTTTTCCTATTTATGACATAATCAATGCTCGTGCCAAATTTCACGTTTCTATGACACTGGAAAGTGAGAAAAATACATTCCGTACGGAAAATTTTGACGCTAATTCTTTTGCCATAGAATTGAATAATCGAGTTGAGACCCATTAGTTTTTCCTATTTTGAACATATACAATGCCCGTGCCAAATTTTAAGTTTCTATGTGAGAAAATTGGATTCTATACGTAAAATTTGGACGCTAATTCTTTTGCGCATAGAATTGAATAATCGAGTTGGGACCCATTAGCTTTTCCTATTTATGACATAATCAATGCTCGTGCCAAATTTCAAGTTTCTATGTGAGAAAATTGGATTCCGTACGTAAAATTTGGAGGCTAATTCTTTTGCACATAGAATTGAATAATCGAGTTGGACCCATTAGCTTTTCCTATTTATGACATAATCAATGCTCGTGCCAAATTTCACGTTTCTATGACACTGGAAAGTGAGAAAAATACATTCCGTACGTAAAATTTTGATGCTAATTCTTTTGCACATAGAATTGAATAATCGAGTTGTGACCCATTAGTTTTTCCTATTTAGAACATATTTAATGCCTGTGCCAAATTTTAAGTTTCTATGTGAGAAAATTGGATTGTGTATGTAAAATTTGGACGCTAATTCTTTTGCGCATAGAATTGAATAATCGAGTTGGGACCCATTAGCTTTTCCTATTTATGACATAATCAATGCCCGTGCCAAATTTTAAGTTTCTATGTGAGAAAATTACATTCAATACGTAAAACTTGGACGCTAATTCTTTTGTGCCTAGAATTAAATAACGGAGTTGGGACCCTTTAGCTTTTCCTATTTATGACATAATCAATGCCCGTGCCAAATTTCAAGTGTCTATGTGAGAAAATTGGATTCCGTACATAAAATTTGGAGGCTAATTCTTTTGCACATAGAATTGAAAAATCGAGTTGGGACCCATTAGCTTTTCCTATTTATGACATAATCAATGCCCGTGCCAAATTTTAAGTTTCTATGTGAGAAAATTACATTCCATACGTAAAACTTGGACGCTAATTCTTTTGTGCCTAGAATTAAATATCAGAGTTGGGACCCTTTAGCTTTTCCTATTTATGACATAATCAATGCCCGTGCGAAATTTCAAGTTTCTATGTGAGAAAATTGGATTCTGTATGTAAAATTTAGACGCTATTTCTTTTGCACATAGAATTGAATAATCTAGTTAGGACTAGAGATGAGCGAACACCAAAATGTTCGGGTGTTCGTTATTCGTAACGAACTTCCCGTGATGCTCGAGGGTTCGTTTCGAACAACGAACCCCATTGAAGTCAATGGGCGACCAGAACATTTTTGTATTTCGCCGATGCTCGCTAAGGTTTTCATGTGTGAAAATCTGGGCAATTCAGGAAAGTGATGGGAATGACACAGTGACGGATAGGGCAGGCGAGGGGCTACATGTTGGGCTGCATCCTAAGTTCACAGGTCCCACTATTAAGCCACAATAGCGGCAAGAGTGGGCCCCCCCCCCTCCCAACAACTTTTACTTCTGAAAAGCCCTCATTAGCATGGCATACCTTTGCTAAGCACCACACTACCTCCAACAAAGCACAATCACTGCCTGCATGACACTCCACTGCCACTTCTCCTGAGTTACATGCTGCCCAACCGCACCCCCTCCCCCCCACAGCGCACACCAAAGTGTCCCTGCGCAGCCTTCAGCTGCCCTCATGCCACACCACGCTCATGTCTATTTAGAATTGCGTCTGCCATGACGAGGGACCTCAGGCATACACTGCAGAGGTTGGCACGGCTAGGCAGCGACCCTCTTTAAAAGTGGCGGAGCGATAGCCCACAATGCTGTACAGAAGCAATGAGAAATAGAATCCTGTGCCACCGCCATCAGGAGCTGCACACGTGGGCATAGCAATGGGGAACCTATGTGCCACACACTATTCATTCTGTCAAGGTGTCTGCATGCCCCAGTCAGACCGGGCTTTTTAATTCATAGACACAGGCAGGTACAACTCCCTATTGTGAAGTCCCTGTCGACCCACAGCATGGGTGGCTCCCTGGAACCCACCGGCGGTACACAGAAATATCCCATTGCATTGCCCAACACAGCTGAGGTAGTAATGTCGTGCTTAATGCAGGTGGGCTTCGGCCCACACTGCATGCCCCAGTCAGACTGGGGTTCTTTACAAGTGGACACATGTAGGTTTAACTCCCTGTGGACCCACTGCCTGGGTGGGTGCCAGGAAGCCACCGGCGGTACATAGAAATATCCCATTGCATTGCCCAACACAGCTGAGGTAGTAATGTCGTGCGTAATACAGGTGGGCTTCGGCCCACACTGCATGCCCCAGTCAGACGGGTTCTTTAGAAGTGTACAGATGTATTAAAAACTCAGTGTGCACCTACAGCATGGGTGGCTCCCTGGAACCCACCGGCGGTACACAAAAATATCCCATTGCATTGCCCAACACAGCTGAGGTAGTAATGTCGTGCGTAATACAGGTGGGCTTCGGCCCACACTGCATGCCCCAGTCAGACTGGGGTTCTTTACAAGTGGACACATGTAGGTTTAACTCCCTGTGGACCCACTGCCTGGGTGGGTGCCAGGAAGCCACCGGCGGTACATAGAAATATCCCATTGCATTGCCCAACACAGCTGAGGTAGTAATGTCGTGCGTAATACAGGTGGGCTTCGGCCCACACTGCATGCCCCAGTCAGACGGGTTCTTTAGAAGTGTACAGATGTATTAAAAACTCAGTGTGCACCTACAGCATGGGTGGCTCCCTGGAACCCACCGGCGGTACACAAAAATATCCCATTGCATTGCCCAACACAGCTGAGGTAGTAATGTCGTGCGTAATACAGGTGGGCTTCGGCCCACACTGCATGCCCCAGTCAGACGGGTTCTTTAGAAGTGTACAGATGTATTAAAAACTCAGTGTGCACCTACAGCATGGGTGGCTCCCTGGAACCCACCGGCGGTACACAAAAATATCCCATTGCATTGCCCAACACAGCTGAGGTAGTAATGTCGTGCGTAATACAGGTGGGCTTCGGCCCACACTGCATGCCCCAGTCAGACGGGTTCTTTAGAAGTGTACAGATGTATTAAAAACTCAGTGTGCACCTACAGCATGGGTGGCTCCCTGGAACCCACCGGCGGTACACAAAAATATCCCATTGCATTGCCCAACACAGCTGAGGTAGTAATGTCGTGCGTAATACAGGTGGGCTTCGGCCCACACTGCATGCCCCAGTCAGACTGGGGTTCTTTACAAGTGGACACATGTAGGTTTAACTCCCTGTGGACCCACTGCCTGGGTGGGTGCCAGGAAGCCACCGGCGGTACATAGAAATATCCCATTGCATTGCCCAACACAGCTGAGGTAACGTCAGCTGTAATGCAGGTGGGCTAAAAATTAATTTGATTACACTGTAGGCGAGGGCCCACAAAAATTGCTGTATCAACAGTACTAATGTACATCCCAAAAATTGGCCATGGCCAGCCAAGAGGGCAGGTGAAACCCATTAATCGCTTTGGTTAATGTGGCTTAAGTGGTAACTAGGCCTGGAGGCAGCCCAGTGTAACGAAAAATTGGTTCAAGTTAAAGTTCCAACGCTTTTAAGCTAATTGAAACTTATAAAAATTGTTCTGAAAAATTATTTGAGTGAGCCTTGTGGCCCTAAGAAAAATTGCCCGTTCAGCGTGATTACGTGAGGTTTCAGGAGGAGGAGCAGGAGGAGGAGGAGGAGGAATATTAGACACAGATTGATGAAGCACAAATGTCCCCGTTTTGGATGGTGAGAGAGAACGTAGCTTCCATCCGCGGGTGCAGCCTACGTATTGCTTACGTATCGCTGCTGTCCGCTGGTGGAGAACAGAAGTCTGGCGAAATCCAGCCTTTGTTCATCTTGATGAGTGTTAGCCTGTCGGCACTGTCGGTTGACAAGCGGCTACGCTTATCGGTGATGATTCCCCCAGCCGCACTAAACACCCTCTCCGACAACACGCTAGCCGCAGGACAAGCAAGCACCTCAAGGGCATACAGGGCTAGTTCAGGCCACGTGTCCAGCTTCGACACCCAGTAGTTGTAGGGGGCAGAGGCGTCACCAAGGATGGTCGTGCGATCCGCTACGTACTCCCTCACCATCCTTTTGCAGTGCTCCCGCCGACTCAGCCGTGACTGGGGAGCGGTGACACAGTCTTGGTGGGGAGCCATAAAGCTGGCCAGGCCCTTAAAGACTGTTGCACTGCCTGGGATGTACATGCTGCTCGATCTACGCACATCCCCTGCAACATGGCCCTCGGAACTGCGCCTTCTGCCACTAGCGCTGTCGGCTGGGAATTTTACCATCAGCTTGTCCGCAAGGGTCCTGTGGTATAGCAACACTCTCGAACCCCTTTCCTCTTCGGGAATCAGAGTGGGCAGGTTCTCCTTATACCGTGGATCGAGCAGTGTGTACACCCAGTAATCCGTAGTGGCCAGAATGCGTGCAACGCGAGGGTCACGAGAAAGGCATCCTAACATGAAGTCAGCCATGTGTGCCAGGGTACCTGTACGCAACACATGGCTGTCTTCACTAGGAAGATCACTTTCAGGATCCTCCTCCTCCTCCTCCTCCTCAGGCCATACACGCTGAAAGGATGACAGGCAATCAGCCGGTGTACCGTCAGCAGCGGGCCAAGCTGTCTCTTCCCCCTCCTCCTCATCCTCCTCCTCCTCCTGTACGCGCTGTGAAATAGACAGGAGGGTGCCCTGACTATCCAGCGGCATACTGTCTTCCCCCGCCCCCGTTTCCGAGCGCAAAGCAGCTGCCTTTATGGTTTGCAGGGAATTTCTCAAGATGCATAGCAGAGGAATGGTGACGCTAATGATTGTAGCATCGCCGCTCACCACCTGGGTAGACTCCTCAAAATTACCAAGGACATGGCAGATGTCTGCCAACCAGGCCCACTCTTCTGAAAGGAATTGAGGAGGCTGACTCCCACTGCGCCGCCCATGTTGGAGTTGGTATTCGACTATAGCTCTACGCTGTTCATAGAGCCTGGCCAACATGTGGAGCGTAGAGTTCCACCGTGTGGGCACGTCGCACAGCAGTCGGTGCACTGGCAGCTTAAAGTGATGTTGCAGGGTGCGCAGGGTGGCAGCGTCCGTGTGGGACTTGCGGAAATGTGCGCAGAGCCGGCGCGCCTTTACGAGCAGGTCTGACAAGCGTGGGTAGCTTTTCAGAAACCGCTGAACCACCAAATTAAAGACGTGGGCCAGGCATGGCACGTGCGTGAGGCTGCCGAGCTGCAGAGCCGCCACCAGGTTACGGCCGTTGTCACACACGACCATGCCCGGTTGGAGGCTCAGCGGCGCAAGCCAGCGGTCGGTCTGCTGTGTCAGACCCTGCAGCAGTTCGTGGGCCGTGTGCCTCTTATCGCCTAAGCTGAGTAGTTTCAGCACGGCCTGCTGACGCTTGCCCACCGCTGTGCTGCCACACCGCGCGACACCGACTGCTGGCGACATGCTGCTGCTAACACATCTTGATTGTGAGACAGAGGAGGAGGAGGAGGAGGAGGGTGCTTTAGTGGAGGAAGCATACACCTCCGCAGATACCACCACCGAGCTGGGGCCCGCAATTCTGGGGGTGGGTAGGACGTGAGCGGTCCCAGGCTCTGACTCTGTCCCAGCCTCCACTAAATTCACCCAATGTGCCGTCAGGGAGATGTAGTGGCCCTGCCCGCCTGTGCTTGTCCACGTGTCCGTAGTTAAGTGGACCGTGGCAGTAACCGCGTTGGTGAGGGCGCGCACAATGTTGCGGGAGACGTGGTCGTGCAGGGCTGGGACGGCACATCGGGAAAAGTAGTGGCGACTGGGAACTGAGTAGCGCGGGGCCGCCGCCTCCATGATACTTTTGAAGGACTCCGTTTCCACAACCCTATACGGCAGCATCTCAAGGCTGATGAATTTTGCGATGCGGACGGTTAACGTTTGAGCGTGCGGGTGCGTGGCGGCGTACTTGCGCTTGCGCTCGAACACTTGCGCAAGCGACGGCTGAACGGTGCGCTGAACTACACTGCTGGATGGGGCCGAGGACAGCGGAGATGAGGGTGTGGGTGCAGGCCATGAGGCGGTAGTGCCTGTGTCCTGAGAGGGGGGTTGCATCTCAGTGGCAGGTTGGGGCACAGGGGGAGAGGCAGGGGTGCAAACCGGAGGCGGTGAACGGCCTTCGTCCCACCTTGTGGGGTGCTTGGCCATCATATGTCTGCGCATGGTGGTGGTGGTGAGGCTGTTGGTGTTGGCTCCCCGGCTGAGCTTTGCGCAACAAAGGTTGCACACCACTGTTCGTCGGTCGTCAGGCGTCTCTGTGAAAAACTGCCAGACCTTAGAGCACCTCGGCCTCTGCAGGGTGGCATGGCGCGGGGGGGCGCTTTGGGAAACACTTGGTGGATTATTCGGTCTGGCCCTGCCTCTACCCCTGGCCCTGGCCACCGCACTGCCTCTTGCAACCTGCCCTGCTGATGCCCTTGACTCCCCCTCTGAAGACCTGTCCTCCTGAGTAAGCGTTGCACACCAGGTGGGGTCAGTCACCTCATCGTCCTGCTGCTCTTCCTCCGAATCCTCTGTGCGCTGCTCCCTGGGACTTACTGCCCTTACTACTACCTCACTGCAAGACAACTGTGTCTGATCGTCATCGTCCTCCTCACCCACAGAAAGTTGTTGAGACAGTTGGCGGAAGTCCCCAGCCTCTTCCCCCGGACCCCGGGAACTTTCGAATGGTTGGGCATCAGTGACGATAAACTCCTCTGGTGGGAGAGGAACCGCTGCTGCCCAATCTAAGCAGGGGCCCGAGAACAGTTCCTGGGAGTGTTCCCGCTCCTGAGCAGGTGTCATTGTAGTGGAGTGAGGAGGCTGGGAGGAAGGAGGAGCAGCAGACAGAGGATTCGGATTGGCAGCAGTGGACGGCGCAGAACTGCGGGTAGACGATAGGTTGCTCGAAGCACTTTCTGCCATCCAGGACAGGACCTGCTCACACTGCTCATTTTCTAATAACCGTCTCCCGCGTGGACCCATTAATTGGGCGATGAATGTGGGGACGCCAGAAACGTGCCTCTCTCCTAATCGCGCAGCAGACAGCTGCGACACACCTGGATCAGGAGCTTGGCCTGTGCCCACACCCTCACTTGGCCCTCCGCGTCCTCGGCCACGTCCACGTCCACGTCCTCTAGGCTTACCCCTACCCCTCAGCATGCTGTATTACCAGTGATTAGATTTCCCAGGCAGGAAATAAATTGGCGCAAGACTGCAGGCCAAATATAATTTTTGCCCTTTTTGGAAAACGAAAGGCCCCACTGCCTCTAGTGAATGAATTATCTAAGTTTAATAACTGCGCTGTGTCCCTGCTTATGTGTCACAGAACGTGAGGGTAGCAGAGTTATTAACTGTGGCAGAGCAGGTATTTTTTTTCCCAATTAAGGAAAGCAAATGGCGAAGCCAGCAGTAAAGCGTAGCTGGCTGCGTATGATTTAGCAATGTTTTTCACGCAGCTCACACGTCTCCACAGGCGTAAGGACGGACACAGGCTGGACAAATAGATTTCTTTTCAGTTTTTTCCCACCAACAGGCAGCACTGCGTATATTCAATGAACCTGCGAAGTTTAATAACTGCGCTGTGTCCCTGCTTATGTGTCACAGAACGTGAGGGTAGCAGAGTTATTATAACTCTTGGAGAGCAGGTATTTTTTTTCCCAATTAAGGAAAGCAAATGGCGAACCCAGCAGTAAACCGTAGCTGGCTGCGTATGATTTAGCAATGTTTTTCACGCAGCTCACACGTCTCCACAGGCGTAAGGACGGACACAGGCTGGACAAATAGATTTCTTTTCAGTTTTTTCCCACCAACAGGCAGCACTGCGTATATTCAATGAACCTGCGAAGTTTAATAACTGCGCTGTGTCCCTGCTTATGTGTCACAGAACGTGAGGGTAGCAGAGTTATTAACTGTGGCAGAGCAGGTATTTTTTTTCCCAATTAAGGAAAGCAAATGGCGAAGCCAGCAGTAAAGCGTAGCTGGCTGCGTATGATTTAGCAATGTTTTTCACGCAGCTCACACGTCTCCACAGGCGTAAGGACGGACACAGGCTGGACAAATAGATTTCTTTTCAGTTTTTTCCCACCAACAGGCAGCACTGCGTATATTCAATGAACCTGCGAAGTTTAATAACTGCGCTGTGTCCCTGCTTATGTGTCACAGAACGTGAGGGTAGCAGAGTTATTATAACTCTTGGAGAGCAGGTATTTTTTTTCCCAATTAAGGAAAGCAAATGGCGAACCCAGCAGTAAACCGTAGCTGGCTGCGTATGATTTAGCAATGTTTTTCACGCAGCTCACACGTCTCCACAGGCGTAAGGACGGACACAGGCTGGACAAATAGATTTCTTTTCAGTTTTTTCCCACCAACAGGCAGCACTGCGTATATTCAATGAACCTGCGAAGTTTAATAACTGCGCTGTGTCCCTGCTTATGTGTCACAGAACGTGAGGGTAGCAGAGTTATTATAACTCTTGGAGAGCAGGTATTTTTTTTCCCAATTAAGGAAAGCAAATGGCGAACCCAGCAGTAAACCGTAGCTGGCTGCGTATGATTTAGCAATGTTTTTCACGCAGCTCACACGTCTCCACAGGCGTAAGGACGGACACAGGCTGGACAAATAGATTTCTTTTCAGTTTTTTCCCACCAACAGGCAGCACTGCGTATATTCAATGAACCTGAGAAGTTTAATAACTGCGCTGTGTCCCTGCTTATGTGTCACAGAACGTGAGGGTAGCAGAGTTATTAACTGTGGCAGAGCAGGTATTTTTTTTCCCAATTAAGGAAAGCAAATGGCGAAGCCAGCAGTAAAGCGTAGCTGGGTGCGTATGATTTAGCAATGTTTTTCACGCAGCTCACACGTGTCCACAGGCGTTAGGACGGACAGAGGCTGGACAAATAGATTTGTTTTCAGGTTTTTCCCACCAACAGGCAGCACTGCGTATATTCTATGAATAATAACTGTGTTGTGGCCCTGCCTATACAATTCTTTCCCTGCAGTATCAATGGAGGGTGGAATGCTCTGCAGAGGCGATTTTGAGAAGCCCAAAAAAAATGCAGCACAGCCAACAGCAGCCTGGACAGTACTGCACACGGATAAATATGGCCCTAGAAAGGACCGTTGAGGTTCTTGAAGGCTACACTCACTCCTAACACTCTCCCTGCCTATGCAGCACTTCTGTCCCTAATGCCAGGTGCAACGGTCTGCAGAGGCGACTTTGAGAAAAAAAAAAATCCCACTGCTAACAGCAGCCAACACACAGCTATCAGTGGCCCTAATAAGGACCTTTGGGGGGTCTTGAAGCCTACACTAACTACCAATTCTTTCCCTACAGCAGCTCCGGTATAAACAGCACTGTCCCTCATCTAACTCACACCGCATCTGAGGCGAGCCGCGGGAGGGGCCGACTTTTATATTAGGCGAACACCTGATCTCGCCAGCCACTCACAGCAGGGGGGTGGTATAGGGCTTAAACGTTGCAGGGGGAAGTTGTAATGCCTTCCCTGTCTTTCAATTGGCCAGAAAAGCGCGCTAACGTCTCAGGGAAGGAAGTGAAAGTAACCAGAACACCGCATGGTGTTCGTCACGAATAACGAACATCCCGAACACCCTAATATTCGCACGAATATCAAGCTCGGACGAACGCGTTCGCTCATCTCTAGTTAGGACCCATTAGCTTTTCCTATTTATGACATAATCAATGCCCGTGCCAAATTTTAAGTTTCTATGTGAGAAAATTACATTCCATACATAAAACGTGGACGCTAATTCTTTTGTGCCTAGAATTAAATAACGGAGTAGGGACCCTTAAGCTTTTCTTATTTATGACATAATCAATGCCCGTGCCAAATTTCAAGTTTCTATGTGAGAAAATTGGATTCCGTGCATAAAATTTGGAGGCTAATTCTTTTGCACATAGAATTGAATAATCGAGTTGGGACCCATTAGCTTTTCCTATTTATGACATAATCAATGCCCGTGCCAAATTTTAAGTTTCTATGTGAGAAAATTACATTCCGTACGTAAAACTTGGACGCTAATTCTTTAGTGCCTAGATTTAAAAACCAGAGTTGGGACCTAGTAGCTTTTCCTATTTATGACATAATCAATGCTCGTGCCAAATTTCAAGTTTCTATGTGAGAAAATTGGATTCCGTAAGTAAACTTTGGACGCTAATTCTTTTGCACATAGAATTGAATAATCGAGTTGGGACCCATTAGCTTTTCCTTTTTATGACATAATCAATGCTCGTGCCAAATTTCACGTTTCTATGACACTGGAAAGTGAGAAAAATACATTCCATACGTAAAATTTTGACGCTAATTCTTTTGCACATAGAATTGAATAATCGAGTTAGGACCCATTAGCTTTTCCTATTTATGACATAATCAATGCTCGTGCCAAATTTTACGTTTCTATGACACTGGAAAGTGAGAAAAATACATTCCGTACGGAAAATTTTGACGCTAATTCTTTTGCGCATAGAATTGAATAATCGAGTTGAGACCCATTAGTTTTTCCTATTTTGAACATATACAATGCCCGTGCCAAATTTTAAGTTTCTATGTGAGAAAATTGGATTCTGTACGTAAAATTTGGACGCTAATTCTTTTGCGCATAGAATTGAATAATCGTGTTGGGACCCATTAGCTTTTCCTATTTATGACATAATCAATGCTCGTGCCAAATTTCAAGTTTCTATGTGAGAAAATTGGATTCCGTACGTAAAATTTGGAGGCTAATTCTTTTGCACATAGAGTTGAAAAATCGAGTTGGGACCCATTAGCTTTTCCTATTTATGACATAATCAATGCTCGTGCCAAATTTCAAGTTTCTATGTGAGAAAATTGGATTCCGTACATAAAATTTGGAGGCTAATTCTTTTGCACATAGAATTGAATAATCGAGTTGGACCCATTAGCTTTTCCTATTTATAACATAATCAATGCTCGTGCCAAATTTCACGTTTCTATGACACTGGAAAGTGAGAAAAATACATTCCGTACGTTAAATTTTGACGCTAAATCTTTTGCGCATAGAATTGAATAATCGAGTTGGGACCCATTAGTTTTTCCTATTTAGAACATATTCAATGCCCGTGCCAAATTTTACGTTTCTATGTGAGAAAATTGGATTGTGTACGTAAAATTTGGACGCTAATTCTTTTGCGCATAGAATTGAATAATCGAGTTGGGACCCATTAGCTTTTCCTATTTATGACATAATCAATGCTCGTGCCAAATTTCAAGTTTCTATGTGAGAAAATTGGATTCCGCACGTAAAATTCGGAGGTTAATTCTTTTGCACATAGAACTGAATAATCGAGTTGGGACCCATTAGCTTTTCCTATTTATGACATAATCAATGCTCGTGCCAAATTTCAAGTTTCTATGTGAGAAAATTGGATTCCGTACGTAAAATTTGAAGGCTAATTCTTTTGCACATAGAATTGAATAATCGAGTTAGGACCCATTAGCTTTTCTTATTTATGACATAATCAATGCTCGTGCCAAAAATTTCACGTTTCTATGACACTGGAAAGTGAGAAAAATACATTCCATACGTAAAATTTTGACGCTAATTCTTTTGTACATAGAATTGAATAATCGAGTTGGGACCCATTAGCTTTTCCTATTTATGACATAATCAATGCTCGTGCCAAATTTCAAGTTTCTATGTGAGAAAATTGGATTCCGTACGTAAAATTTGGAGGTTAATTCTTTTGCACAAAGAATTGAATAATCGAGTTGGGACCCATTAGCTTTTCCTATTTATGACATAATCAATGCTCGTGCCAAATTTCAAGTTTCTATGTGAGAAAATTGGATTCCGTACGTAAAATTTGAAGGCTAATTCTTTTGCACATAGAATTGAATAATCGAGTTAGGACCCATTAGCTTTTTGCTTATTTATGACATAATCAATGCTCGTGCCAAAAATTTCACGTTTCTATGACACTGGAAAGTGAGAAAAATACATTCCATACGTAAAATTTTGACGCTAATTTTTTGCACATAGAATTGAATAATCGAGTTAGGACCCATTAGCTTTTCCTATTTATGACATAATCAATGCTCGTGCCAAATTTCACGTTTCTATGACACTGGAAAGTGAGAAAAATACATTCCGTACGGAAAATTTTGACGCTAATTCTTTTGCGCATAGAATTGAATAATCGAGTTGAGACCCATTAGTTTTTCCTATTTTGAACATATACAATGCCCGTGCCAAATTTTAAGTTTCTATGTGAGAAAATTGGATTCTATACGTAAAATTTGGACGCTAATTCTTTTGCGCATAGAATTGAATAATCGAGTTGGGACCCATTAGCTTTTCCTATTTATGACATAATCAATGCTTGTGCCAAATTTCAAGTTTCTATGTGAGAAAATTGGATTCCGTACGTAAAATTTGGAGGCTAATTCTTTTGCACATAGAATTGAATAATCGAGTTGGACCCATTAGCTTTTCCTATTTATGACATAATCAATGCTCGTGCCACATTTCACGTTTCTATGACACTGGAAAGTGAGAAAAATACATTCCGTACGTAAAATTTTGATGCTAATTCTTTTGCGCATAGAATTGAATAATCGAATTGTGACCCATTAGTTTTTCCTATTTAGAACATATTCAATGCCTGTGCCAAATTTTAAGTTTCTATGTGAGAAAATTGGATTGTGTATGTAAAATTTGGACGCTAATTCTTTTGCGCATAGAATTGAATAATCGAGTTGGGACCCATTAGCTTTTCCTATTGATGACATAATCAATGCTCGTGCCAAATTTCAAGTTTCTATGTGAGAAAATTGGATTCCGTACGTAAAATTTGAAGGCTAATTCTTTTGCACATAGAATTGAATAATCGAGTTAGGACCCATTAGCTTTTCTTATTTATGACATAATCAATGCTCGTGCCAAAAATTTCACGTTTCTATGACACTGGAAAGTGAGAAAAATACATTCCATACGTAAAATTTTGACGCTAATTCTTTTGCACATAGAATTGAATAATCGAGTTAGGACCCATTAGCTTTTCCTATTTATGACATAATCAATGCTCGTGCCAAATTTCACGTTTCTATGACACTGGAAAGTGAGAAAAATACATTCCGTACGGAAAATTTTGACGCTAATTCTTTTGCGCATAGAATTGAATAATCGAGTTTAGACCCATTAGTTTTTCCTATTTTGAACATATACAATGCCCGTGCCAAATTTTAAGTTTCTATGTGAGAAAATTGGATTCTATACGTAAAATTTGGACGCTAATTCTTTTGCGCATAGAATTGAATAATCGAGTTGGGACCCATTAGCTTTTCCTATTTATGACATAATCAATGCTCGTGCCAAATTTCAAGTTTCTATGTGAGAAAATTGGATTCCGTACGTAAAATTTGGAGGCTAATTCTTTTGCACATAGAATTGAATAATCGAGTTGCACCCATTAGCTTTTCCTATTTATGACATAATCAATGCTCGTGCCAAATTTCACGTTTCTATGACACTGGAAAGTGAGAAAAATACATTCCGTACGTAAAATTTTGATGCTAATTCTTTTGCGCATAGAATTGAATAATCGAGTTGTGACCCATTAGTTTTTCCTATTTAGAACATATTCAATGCCTGTGCCAAATTTTAAGTTTCTATGTGAGAAAATTGGATTGTGTATGTAAAATTTGGACGCTAATTCTTTTGCGCATAGAATTGAATAATCGAGTTGGGACCCATTAGCTTTTCCTATTTATGACATAATCAATGCTCGTGCCAAATTTCACGTTTCTATGTGAGAAAATTGGATTCCGTACGTAAAATTTGGAGGCTAATTCTTTGCACATAGAGTTGAAAAATCGAGTTGGGACCCATTAGCTTTTCCTATTTATGACATAATCAATGCTCGTGCCAAATTTCAAGTTTCTATGTGAGAAAATTGGATTCCGTACGTAAAATTTGGAGGCTAATTCTTTTGCACATAAAGTTGAAAAATCGAGTTGGGACCCATTAGCTTTTCCTATTTATGACATAATCAATGCTCGTGCCAAATTTTAAGTTTCTATGTGAGAAAATTACATTCCATACGTAAAACTTGGACGCTAATTCTTTTGTGCCTAGAATTAAATACCAGAGTTGGGACCCTTTAGCTTTTCCTATTTATGACATAATCAATGCCCGTGCCAAATTTCAAGTTTCTATGTGAGAAAATTGGATTCCGTACATAAAATTTGGAGGCTAATTCTTTTGCACATAGAATTGAAAAATCGAGTTGGGACCCATTAGCTTTTCCTATTTATGACATAATCAATGCCCATGCCAAATTTTAAGTTTCTATGTGAGAAAATTACATTCCGTACGTAAAACTTGGACGCTAATTCTTTAGTGCCTAGAATTAAATAACGGAGTTGGGACCCATTAGCTTTTCCTATTTATGACATAATCAATGCCCGTGCCAAATTTCAAGTTTCTATGTGAGAAAATTGGATTCTGTATGTAAAATTTAGACGCTATTTCTTTTGCACATAGAATTGAATAATCTAGTTAGGACCCATTAGCTTTTCCTATTTATGACATAATCAATGCCCGTGCCAAATTTTAAGTTTCTATGTGAGAAAATTACATTCCATACATAAAACTTGGACGCTAATTCTTTAGTGCCTAGAATTAAATAACGGAGTTGGGACCCATTAGCTTTTCCTATTTATGACATAATCAATGCTCGTGCCAAATTTCAAGTTTCTATGTGAGAAAATTGGATTCCGTACATAAACTTTGGACGCTAATTCTTTTGCACATAGAATTGAATAATCGAGTTGGGACCCATTAGTTTTTCCTATTTTGAACATATACAATGCCCGTGCCAAATTTTACGTTTCTATGTGAGAAAATTGGATTGTGTACGTAAAATTTGGACGCTAATTCTTTTGCGCATAGAATTGAATAATCGAGTTGGGACCCATTAGCTTTTCCTATTTATGACATATTCAATGCTCGTGCCAAATTTCAAGTTTCTATGTGAGAAAATTGGATTCCGTTTGTAAAATTTGGAGGCTAATTCTTTTGCACATAGAATTGAATAATCGAGTTGGGACCCATTAGCTTTTCCTATTTATGACATAATCAATGCTCGTGCCAAATTTCAAGTTTCTATGTGAGAAAATTGGATTCCGTACGTAAAATTTGAAGGCTAATTCTTTTGCACATAGAATTGAATAATCGAGTTAGGACCCATTAGCTTTTCTTATTTATGACATAATCAATGCCCGTGCCAAATTTTAAGTTTCTATGTGAGAAAATTACATTCCGTACGTAACATTTGGACGCTAATTCTTTTGCGCATAGAATTAAATAACGGAGTTGGGACCCATTAGCTTTTCCTACTTATGACATAATCAATGCTCGTGCCAAATTTCAAGTTTCTATGTGAGAAAATTGGATTCCGTACGTAAAATTTGGATGCTAATTCTTTTGCACATAGAATTGAATAATCGAGTTGGGACCCATTAGCTTTTCCTATTTATGACATAATCAATGCTCGTGCCAAATTTCACGTTTCTATGACACTGGAAAGTGAGAAAAATACATTCCATACGTAAAATTTTGACGCTAATTCTTTTGCACATAGAATTGAATAATCGAGTTAGGACCCATTAGCTTTTCCTATTTATGTCATAATCAATGCTCGTGCCAAATTTCACGTTTCTATGACACTGGAAAGTGAGAAAAATACATTCCATACGGAAAATTTTGACGCTAATTCTTTTGCGCATAGAATTGAATAATCGAGTTGAGACCCATTAGTTTTTCCTATTTTGAACATATACAATGCCCGTGCCAAATTTTAAGTTTCTTTGTGAGAAAATTGGATTCTGTACGTAAAATTTGGACGCTAATTCTTTTGCGCATAGAATTGAATAATCGAGTTGGGACCCATTAGCTTTTCCTAATTATGACATAATCAATGCTCGTGCCAAATTTCAAGTTTCTATGTGAGAAAATTGGATTCCGTACGTAAAATTTGGAGGCTAATTCTTTTGCACATACAGTTGAAAAATCGAGTTGGGACCCATTAGCTTTTCCTATTTATGACATAATCAATGCTCGTGCCAAATTTCAAGTTTCTATGTGAGAAAATTGGATTCCGTACATAAAATTTGGAGGCTAATTCTTTTGCACATAGAATTGAATAATCGAGTTGGACCCATTAGCTTTTCCTATTTATAACATAATCAATGCTCGTGCCAAATTTCACGTTTCTATGACACTGGAAAGTGAGAAAAATACATTCCGTACGTAAAATTTTGACGCTAATTCTTTTGCGCATAGAATTGAATAATTGAGTTGGGACCCATTAGTTTTTCCTATTTAGAACATATTCAATGCCCGTGCCAAATTTTACGTTTCTATGTGAGAAAATTGGATTGTGTACGTAAAATTTGGACGCTAATTCTTTTGCGCATAGAATTGAATAATCGAGTTGGGACCCATTAGCTTTTCCTATTTATGACATAATCAATGCTCGTGCCAAATTTCAAGTTTCTATGTGAGAAAATTGGATTCCGTACGTAAAATTTGGAGGTTAATTCTTTTGCACATAGAATTGAAAAATCGAGTTGGGACCCATTAGCTTTTCCTATTTATGACATAATCAATGCTCGTGCCAAATTTCAAGTTTCTATGTGAGAAAATTGGGTTCCGTACGTAAAATTTGAAGGCTAATTCTTTTGCACATAGAATTGAATAATCGAGTTAGGACCCATTAGCTTTTCTTATTTATGACATAATCAATGCCCGTGCCAAATTTTAAGTTTCTATGTGAGAAAATTACATTCCGTACGTAACATTTGGACGCTAATTCTTTTGCGCATAGAATTAAATAACGGAATTGGGACCCATTAGCTTTTCCTATTTATGACATAATCAATGCTCGTGCCAAATTTCAAGTTTCTATGTGAGAAAATTGGATTCCGTACGTAAAATTTGAAGGCTAATTCTTTTGCACATAGAATTGAATAATCGAGTTAGGACCCATTAGCTTTTCCTATTTATGACATAATCAATGCTTGTGCCAAATTTCACGTTTCTATGACACTGGAAAGTGAGAAAAATACATTCCGTACGGAAAATTTTGACGCTAATTCTTTTGCGCATAGAATTGAATAATCGAGTTGAGACCCATTAGTTTTTCCTATTTTGAACATATACAATGCCCGTGCCAAATTTCAAGTTTCTATGTGAGAAAATTGGATTCTGTACGTAAAATTTGGACGCTAATTCTTTTGCGCATAGAATTGAATAATCGAGTTGGGACCCATTAGCTTTTCCTATTTATGACATAATCAATGCTCGTGCCAAATTTCAAGTTTCTATGTGAGATAATTGGATTCCGTACGTAAAATTTGAAGGCTAATTCTTTTGCACATAGAGTTGAAAAATCGAGTTGGGACCCATTAGCTTTTCCTATTTATGACATAATCAATGCTCGTGCCAAATTTCAAGTTTCTATGTGAGAAAATTGGATTCCGTACATAAAATTTGGAGGCTAATTCTTTTGCACATAGAATTGAATAATCGAGTTGGGACCCATTAGCTTTTCCTATTTATGACATAATCAATGCTCGTGCCAAATTTTACGTTTCTATGTGAGAAAATTGGATTCCGTACATAAAATTTGGAGGCTAATTCTTTTGCACATAGAATTGAATAATCGAGTTGGGACCCATTAGCTTTTCTTATTTATGACATAATCAATGCTCGTGCCAAATTTCAAGTTTCTATGTGAGAAAATTGGATTCCGTACATAAAATTCGGAGGCTAATTCTTTTGCACATAGAGTTGAAAAATCGAGTTGGGACGCATTAGCTTTTCCTATTTATGACATAATCAATGCTCGTGCCAAATTTCACGTTTCTATGACACTGGAAAGTGAGAAAAATACATTCCGTACGTTAAATTTTGATGCTAATTCTTTTGCGCATAGAATTGAATAATCGAGTTAGGACCCATTAGCTTTTCCTATTTATGACATAATCAATGCTCGTGCCAAATTTCACGTTTCTATGACACTGGAAAGTGAGAAAAATACATTCCGTACGGAAAATTTTGACGCTAATTCTTTTGCGCATAGAATTGAATAATCGAGTTGAGACCCATTAGTTTTTCCTATTTTGAACATATACAATGCCCGTGCCAAATTTCAAGTTTCTATGTGAGAAAATTGGATTCTGTACGTAAAATTTGGACGCTAATTCTTTTGCGCATAGAATTGAATAATCGAGTTGGGACCCATTAGCTTTTCCTATTTATGACATAATCAATGCTCGTGCCAAATTTCAAGTTTCTATGTCAGAAAATTGGATTCCGTACGTAAAATTTGGAGGCTAATTCTTTTGCACATAGAGTTGAAAAATCGAGTTGGGACCCATTAGCTTTTCCTATTTATGACATAATCAATGCTCGTGCCAAATTTCAAGTTTCTATGTGAGAAAATTGGATTCCGTACATAAAATTTGGAGGCTAATTCTTTTGCACATAGAATTGAATAATCGAGTTGGGACCCATTAGCTTTTCCTATTTATGACATAATCAATGCTCGTGCCAAATTTCACGTTTCTATGACACTGGAAAGTGAGAAAAATACATTCCATATGTAAAATTTTGACGCTAATTCTTTTGCACATAGAATTGAATTATCGAGTTGGACCCATTAGCTTTTCCTATTTATGACATAATCAATGCTTGTGCCAAATTTCACGTTTCTATGACACTGGAAAGTGAGAAAAATACATTCCGCACGTTAAATTTTGACGCTAATTCTTTTGCGCATAGAATTGAATAATCGAGTTGGGACCCATTAGTTTTTCCTATTTAGAACATATTCAATGCCCGTGCCAAATTTTTCGTTTCTATGTGAGAAAATTGGATTGTGTACGTAAAATTTGGACGCTAATTCTTTTGCGCATAGAATTGAATAATCGAGTTGGGACCCATTAGCTTTTCCTATTTATGACATAATCAATGCTCGTGCCAAATTTCAAGTTTCTATGTGAGAAAATTGGATTCCGTGCGTAAAATTTGGAGGCTAATTCTTTTGCACATAGAATTGAATATTCGAGTTAGGACCCATTAGCTTTTCTTATTTATGACATAATCAATGCCCATGCCAAATTTTAAGTTTCTATGTGAGAAAATTACATTCCGTACGTAACATTTGGACGCTAATTCTTTTGCGCATAGAATTAAATAACGGAGTTGGGACCCATTAGCTTTTCCTATTTATGACATAATCAATGCTCGTGCCAAATTTCAAGTTTCTATGTGAGAAAATTGGATTGTGTACGTAAAATGTGGACGCTAATTCTTTTGCACATAGAATTGAATAATCGAGTTAGGACCCATTAGCTTTTCTTATTTATGACATAATCAATGCCCGTGCCAAATTTTAAGTTTCTATGTGAGAAAATTACATTCCGTACGTAACATTTGGACGCTAATTCTTTTGCGCATAGAATTAAATAACGGAGTTGGGACCCATTAGCTTTTCCTATTTATGACATAATCAATGCTCGTGCCAAATTTCAAGTTTCTATGTGAGAAAATTGGATTCCGTACGTAAAATTTGGATGCTAATTCTTTTGCACATAGAATTGAATAATCGAGTTGGGACCCATTAGCTTTTCCTATTTATGACATAATCAATACTCGTGCCAAATTTCACGTTTCTATGACACTGGAAAGTGAGAAAAAAACATTCCATGCGTAAAATTTTGACGCTAATTCTTTTGCACATAGAATTGAATAATCGAGTTAGGACCCATTAGCTTTTCCTATTTATGACATAATCAATGCTCGTGCCAAATTTCACGTTTCTATGACACTGGAAAGTGAGAAAAATACATTCCGTACGGAAAATTTTGACGCTAATTCTTTTGCGCATAGAATTGAATAATCGAGTTGAGCCCCATTAGTTTTTCCTATTTTGAACATATAGAATGCCCGTGCCAAATTTTAAGTTTCTATGTGAGAAAATTGGATTCTGTACGTAAAATTTGGACGCTAATTCTTTTGCACATAGAATTGAATAATCGAGTTGGGACCCATTAGCTTTTCCTATTTATGACATAATCAATGCTCGTGCCAAATTTCAAGTTTCTATGTGAGAAAATTGGATTCCGTACATAAAATTTGGAGGCTAATTCTTTTGCACATAGAGTTGAAAAATCGAGTTGGGAGCCATTAGCTTTTCCTATTTATGACATAATCAATGCTCGTGCCAAATTTCAAGTTTCTATGTGAGAAAATTGGATTCCGTACATAAAATTTGGAGGCTAATTCTTTTGCACATAGAATTGAATAATCGAGTTGGGACCCATTAGCTTTTCCTATTTATGACATAATCAATGCTCGTGCCAAATTTCACGTTTCTATGACACTGGAAAGTGAGAAAAATACATTCCATACGTAAAATTTTGACGAAAATTCTTTTGCACATAGAATTGAATAATCGAGTTGGACCCATTAGCTTTTCCTATTTATGACATAATCAATGCTCGTGCCAAATTTCACGTTTCTATGACACTGGAAAGTGAGAAAAATACATTCCATACGTTAAATTTTGACGCTAATTCTTTTGCGCATATAATCGAATAATCGAGTTGGGACCCATTAGTTTTTCCTATTTAGAACATATTCAATGCCCGTGCCAAATTTCAAGTTTCTATGTGAGAAAATTGGATTGTGTACGTAAAATGTGGACGCTAATTCTTTTGCGCATAGAATTGAATAATCGAGTTGGGACCCATTAGCTTTTCCTATTTATGACATAATCAATGCTCGTGCCAAATTTCAAGTTTCTATGTGAGAAAATTGGATTCCGTGCGTAAAATTTGGAGGCTAATTCTTTTGAACATAGAATTGAATAATCGAGTTGGGACCCATTAGCTTTTCCTATTTATGACATAATCAATGCTCGTGCCAAATTTCAAGTTTGTATGTGAGAAAATTGGATTCCGTACATAAAATTTGGAGGCTAATTCTTTTGCACATAGAATTGAATAATCGAGTTGGACCCATTAGCTTTTCCTATTTATGACATATTCAATGCTCGTGCCAAATTTCACGTTTCTATGACACTGGAAAGTGAGAAAAATATATTCCGCACGTTAAATTTTGACGCTAATTCTTTTGCGCATAGAATTGAATAATCGAGTTGGGACCCATTAGTTTTTCCTATTTAGAACATATTCAATGCCCGTGCCAAATTTTTCGTTTCTATGTGAGAAAATTGGATTGTGTACGTAAAATTTGGACGCTAATTCTTTTGCGCATAGAATTGAATAATCGAGTTGGGACCCATTAGCTTTTCTTATTTATGACATAATCAATGCTCGTGCCAAATTTCAAGTTTCTATGTGAGAAAATTGGATTCCGTACATAAAATTTGGAGGCTAATTCTTTTGCACATAGAATTGAATAATCGAGTTGGACCCATTAGTTTTTCCTATTTAGAACATATTCAATGCCTGTGCCAAGTTTTAAGTTTCTATGTGAGAAAATTGGATTGTGTACGTAAAATTTGGACGCTAATTCTTTTGCGCATAGAATTGAATAATTGAGTTGGGGCCCATTAGCTTTTCCTATTTATGACATAATCAATGCTCGTGCCAAATTTCACGTTTCTATGACACTGGAAAGTGAGAAAAATACATTCCGTACGGAAATTTTTTTTTTTTTTTTTTTTTTTAATAATTGAATTTTTATTGAGGAATAAAGAAATCACATAAACATCAATCAGAACAATTGCCAGACAAGGTATCAACACATGACATTATGTAAACATTAGTATCTCGTTCTGCTTAAGAGTCAAAACACATCCTCTTTATATTGAGACAGAAAAGGATCCTATAAAAGGACCAAATTAGAAACGAGTCTCCTGCGTATCTGCGAAACCATGATCTCACTGACTCATAATACGAATACACCAAGGGAAGAAGTTTCGCTTTGCCATAGGAGACCCAACACAACCAACAAAATAACCTAACAACAAAGAAGGCATCATGGGATAAACATTTATATCCAGTTAGATGGGTTCTCTCCACACGCTCCACATCTCCTCGTATTTCAGGGTGTTGTTTTCCCTGAATGCCAGCCATCTTTCAAATACCTTTTGCTCCGCCATTCTATCTACAAACTCTTGGTATAACGGAGGGTCTAATTTCCGCCAGTGTTTTGCAATTAAGGCTTTGGCCGTCATTAGGGCATGTGCCACCAGTTTTCTGGACGGGGGGGGTAGGTCCTCCAAGCCCACCAGCAGAAGAATCTGTTCTGCCCCTCTAACAATCCGACTATGTAAGGTCTTATCTATTAAATTTAGTATTTCGTGCCAGTAGACTTTCAGTTTAGGGCATGACCAGAAAATGTGTGAGAGAGTGCCTCTACCTCCGCACCCTCTCCAGCATGCACCATCTCCTCTCTGGAATCTGTTATTGATCAATGCCGGTGAGAAGTACCAACGCATATTAACCTTCATCTGTACTTCCAAAATCCCCATCCCTTTAGTAGCTTTCCCCGCTAGTTTAAATGCGTTATGCCAGTCATCCGTTGGAATAGACTTCTCCAGTTCTTTTTCCCAATTAAGCATGTGAACTCTTTTGAATAAAATGTTGTTACCTGTTAGTAAATCATAAAAGAGTCTAGTCTCTGATTTCTCTAACACCGCATTAGAAAAAATTCGTTTTTTGGCTTCGTGAGGGATTTTAATTGTGTGGATTTGCGTTTTATGCAAAAAATGGACAATTCTGTTATAACTGTATAGGTCCTGTGTGCCTAGATCATACCTAGCCCTGAGTTTCTCAAAGGGCCACACTGTATTCTCCACCATTAGATCCGACACATTCAACATTCCTCCGGCCTTCCAATGTCTCATATCTAAGTCTGGGAGGAACAGACTCAATGTCTCCATAGGGATCTGTGTCGGCTCCAACTTATCGTGAGTGGCTAGTTTTCCCGTCAACTCCTTCCAGACCCTCAGGGAGGCCACGGTAGTGGGGGAAAGGTTTTTCATGGGAATTTTCAGATTGTTTATTGGGACCATACGCTGTGCCATGGCTTCTAAGGACGCCGCCAAGAGCAGTGGTCTACACGAGCTAAGTCTTGCAAGATTGCTCTCTATGCCCGCCCATCCCATCCTGTCTGTTTGTAAGAGCCAACCTCTGGACTGATTCAGGAGCGAGGCCTTATAGTATTTCTCCACGTTTGGAATATCGGCTCCCCCCCTGTACCGGTGCATGGCCAATATGGGTAGTGCCAAACGGGCTTTCTTTCCTTCCCATATAAACTGTGAAGTTTGTCTTTGGAGTTTAGATAATGTATTTAAAGAAACGTCAATCGGCAAGACTCGAAAAATATATAATATCTTGGGTAGGAGTAACATTTTAAATATCATAATTCTACCATACCATGACAGACTGAGTTTTGCCAATCTGTCCAGTTCCCTCTGTATGGAGATCGACAATGGAGGAAAATTAGTTTTCTCTAGGGCGTTTGTATCGGGAGATAGGTATATTCCCAAATATGGGAGGTCTTTGTCCCGCCACTCAAAGGGGAACTCCTTCTTTATAGAATCCTTCAAATCCCTAGAGACATTTATCCCCATGATCATAGACTTGTCTACATTAAGCCTATATTGCGAGATTTGACTAAATTCGTGCAAGACGTGATGAACTGCTCTTAAAGAGCTTAGAGGATTAGTCAAGGTAAGAATCACATCGTCCGCGAACAACCCAACCTTGTGTTGGCGATGATTTAGAGGAATCCCCTTTATTTCTAGTGATGTTCTGATTGCTTCGGCCAGGGGTTCTATCGACATGACATACAGTATGGGCGACAACGGACAGCCCTGCCTCGTGCCATTAGTTATTTTAAACGGCTCGGACATGGTCCCATCTACTAAAATCCTGGCAGAGGGGTTCGAATATAAGGCTCGAATGGCTCTCCGCATTCCCTCACCCACGCCAAACCCATCCAGGGTCATGAATGCATAGTCCCAGTGGACGCGGTCAAAAGCCTTTTCAGCGTCTAAGGCGACCATGACCGCTGGGAGACGCGAGGATTTCAGAGAATGTATAAGATTTATTACTTTACGCGTGGCGTCTGAGGCCTGTCTGCCCTTCACGAACCCGACCTGATCGGGGTGAATAACCTCTGGGAGGATCCCCACCAATCTCCTCGCCAACGTTTTAGAGTATATCTTTACGTCCACATTCAACAGTGAAATCGGCCGAAAGTTGGCCGGGTCATCAGGGGTTTTTCCCTGTTTAGGCAATACTACAATAGTAGCTAAAAGGGATTCTGTTGGAAATGTACCTTTCTGCATAGCCAGATTAAAGTGGCGTACTAGGTGTGGGGACAACAGGCCTTGAAATAATTTATAATATTCGGCCGCGAAGCCATCCGGGCCAGGTGCCTTTTGGTTCTTCATTACCGAAATAGTGTCCAAAACCTCTGACAAGGACATTTCTTTCTCTAAATCAGCTCTCTGAGCGGTAGAGATTTTAGGAAGATTTAACCCATTAAGGAACTTCCCTATCACCTCCTTTTGTGGTTGAATTGTGGAAACATCTCTTTTCAAGTTATATAACTCACTGTAATAGGCGCTGAATCTATCAGCAATTTGTTTCGGGTGGAAAATCTTGAAGTCTTTCTTTCTTGAGTTCCACACAAAGGGAATTTTAGACTTGACTACCCTTTTTTTTGTCAGGATGGACATTAATTTTGTTGGTTTATTTATTGACGAGTATAAATTAGCCTTATTTATGGAGGTCATTTTTTCAAAGTCGCCTTGTAAAGTTTTGCGGAGTTCCAAACGAGCATGGAGTAATTTGTTGTGGGTGGCTGCGGAGGGGAAAGATTGTAATTCTTTCTCGAGGGATTGAATGTCACACACCAGGGACTCAGTCTTGTCGCGCTTCCTTCTTTTATATCTGGCGCCTAACTGAATAAACACCCCTCTTATGAACGCTTTATGGGCGTTCCAAAGAGTGTTAGAGTCTACATCCGGGGTATCATTTATGGCAAAGAACTCTTCTATTTTTTTTGTAATTTCCTTTTTATATTCAGGGGTTTTCATGAGGAAAAGATTATTTTTCCATATTTTTGCACTTCTATGGGGGTTACCTATATGGATTGACGTAATTGTAGGGGCATGGTCCGACCATGTGGCCGTACCAATGACCGCCTCCGACACGGAAGTAATCAATTGTTTGTCCACCAGGCACAGGTCGATGCGCGAAAACGTCCTGTGGCGGGCAGAATAAAAGGTAAACTCCTTTGCCGATGCATTTAAGCATCGGAACGTGTCAAACAGGGCCTGTTCACGCATCCAGTGACCCAGCAGGGGATCTCTTCTTTTGTGGCTCTGGGTGGAGTCTAATCTGCTCTCAGGTACCGAGTTAAAATCTCCGCACAGAATAAGTGGGCCTTTAGCAATCTTGTGTGCCTTTTTCATCAATTTGTTTAAAAAGTGGACCTGTTTCGAATTAGGGGCGTATATATTTATTAATGTGATTTGTGAGCCCCTCAAAGTACCTACTAGTATTATATAACGGCCCCTAGGGTCACACATTTGGGTATCAATTGTGAATGTTGTGGATTCTCTAACCGCAATCATCACCCCCGCCTGTTTCTTGTGAGCACATGCAAAAAATGTTTGGGGAAATTTCTTATGCGACATACGGGAACAGTCTGTTGCAATTAAGTGTGTTTCTTGTATACATACGAGGTCAGCATTGTGATGGAGCGCCTCTCTCCACACCTCCCTCCTTTTAATCGGGGAATTCAATCCATTGGCATTCAGGGCCAGCACCTTCAGCGCCATTCTTCTATCAATAGCTGCGCGGAGCTAAGAGCTAGAGAACCAACATAATAAGAGATGCCTGGAAAAAAACTATAAACAAAACTAAAAACACCATTTCTAGGTAAGCAAAGGGAGACACAAACATAGACAGCAGTTAAAGAACATCTTAGCATGCAGGCAGCAGTCAGTAAAGCACCTTGAAGCATACTTAAGAGAATTAGGTAAGCAATCACTTGCAAACTTATTTCGGGGAGCAACAGTTCGCGTGAGAGTGGGAACATCACTCAAATCTGCGTAACTTTTAACGGACAGGCTCCAAAAAGGAATAAACCAGTTTGGCAAGACATCCAAGAGTATCGTTCTTTAGTATGTCCTTTGGGAGGAAGAAGTTAATCAATTAACACGGGCTTCCTTTCTTTGCTTTCTCCCGTCTGGACCATCAAACTTGGAGGGGATAGGGTCCCTCACATTTATGCCCCATGATTTCAAAGCTGCTTTGGCTGAGGTGGGGTCCAGAAAAATGTGACATGAATTATCTCTTGACACGATGATCTTAGTGGGGAAACCCCATCTATACAAAATTTTCGCCTCTCTCAAGGCCAAAGTCACTCCTGCAAAACTACGCCTCGCTTCCATCGTGGCTTGCGACAAGTCAATAAACAAGCGAATATCTGCGTACGGACTCGGCAGAACCCCCAACTTCCTTGCAGAGAACATGAGAGCCTCTTTTGTGCTAAAGTAATGAAAACGGACAATAGTGTCTCTCGGACTATTTTCTTTCAAAAATTTAGGCAATGGGAGCCTGTGTGCTCTATCAATCCTGAGCTCCTGTTCAGGAATGTTCGGCAAAATCTTCTTGACCATGCTGACCACATAAGCCATTAAGTCAGAATTTGCGATATTTTCAGGGACCCCTCTAATCTTCACATTATTCCGCCTATTTCTGTCCTCAAAGTCATTTATTTTGTTCTGTAATTTAGTAACCAGGCCTTCAAGATCATAATGAGCATCAATGAGGGCGTTATGCGATTTAACCATCTCCTCCATCTTGTGTTCTGTATTGTTAATTCTATTATTGACTTCCAGTACCGAGGAGTCTACATGTTGGGTAAGACTTTTCAAGTCAGTCTGGATTGTGTGCCTTAAAGCCAGGATGGCTTCTTTAATATATAATTCTGAGGCGGGTCTTTCTGTGGCCACTAGATTATTTAATTCACCCTCCAATTCCGGCGATGAGAGAGCGTTATCAAAACTTTCCTCCTCTCTACCTTCTGACAATTTCTGACGCTGTTTGGCGGGGCTGCAAGAGGCAGATGAGGTCTGACCTCCCTGTAATGGCGTCGTCGCCATTTTGTTTTTTATGTTGCGCCCGGTGGAGGGATCTAGCTTCTGTTTAAAGTCTCCTTTAATTTGTTTTTCCCTCTGTCCCAGCCCCCCCTGATGTTCTCTGGTGTTGGGGCTTGTTGGCTC